>NC_139558.1:45830673-46430673 GCF_965112155.1 Podarcis liolepis
GTATGACACTGTTGGAGTTCGAATGAAGACAATGCTCCACCCATTAGCCATATTCACATGTAATAAGCCTTATCTTGATTTACTGCAAATGAGCAGTGTGCTTCCTGCTGCATCCAAACAGGCTCGGTGGTTTGTTTCTCCATAAAAAGCCAAGACAGCTAGTCTACTGTAAGTCATAGTTTCTTGTTAGCTAGCTGGTCGTAACTTATTAGGGAGCAACAATTCCTGGTTTGGCCATTAGAGAAGCCAAGACATGCTGGCTTGTTATCATGCTCACACCAGGGGAGAAGCAAACCAGGAGCAGACAACAGGTATCAGCATGTTGTCCATTCACAGTGATCCACAATAAAGCTAGAAAAACCGGGTTATTGTTATGTGAATGCAGGCACCATTTCATATAAGATTTTATATCTTTATCCTTTCTACACCACTCTTCATCAGAGCTTCCAATATAGTTAAGAGAACAAGATAAATAAAAACTCAAAATGTTAAAAGAGAAAATACATTACGAATGTGGAGGAAATTACGCTTTTGTCTGGTACTAAAAGGATAACTATGTTTGTGTCTCTGTGGAAGGAATTCTACAAATGGGACATACACCATTACTGAGAAGGTTCTCAGTTTCCTAATCATTGATCTGAAGCCATGTCACTGCTGCAGTTTGTAATACATATGAGAGTTTTGAAGGCTTATGCAGTTATTCACTTCCAAGTATGCACTAGGCTAGGGGAAACAGTCTGATGGTGCTTCCTCAACCACTTTCACAGGCTGGGATAGGTCTGTAATCATAGTGTACATGTAGAGGTCTCTTGACACTAAAACGAATGCCTTTGCTCACACAAAAGTTCTATATGTGGATCCACATTTTACAGTAGGCTGTTTATGTTGGAAGATTCACCAATTGTCACTTTACTGTTTTATGCTGCTAGTTTCCACTGTTACACTTCCATTTCTTGCATTCTTCATCTCCCTGTTACAAGTAGTTTTATACTTGCATATATCGCCATTCCATTTTTCTTCTTGTTGAATGATGCTCTTCCCTTCTTAATAAAATTGTGCAATTCTCTACATAATCATGCCAACTTCTCTCTTTAGAGTCCCTAGCTCAGAGGTATGCATACCATCTGTGCCTCTTCTACAGTGTTCTTAAATGGCCTCCAGGCCGAGTCTGTGCTTTTAAAGTTTTATTACTTTGCCCCTCAGCCTCATGTTAACCACTTCCCTTATTGTTCCTAAATATGCCCTTTTAAAATTGTTACTCCTTTTGCACATGAGATAACTGGTCTCCCACAGGATGCCCGATTATCAAAGGTAATTGTGCAGCATTGGCGGTTAACTAATGGAGATGCCATAATGAAAAGGCTGAAGAAATTTTAGTATAGAAGAAGGGGGGGGGAGGAAAAACAAAATTAAGGCTGGAAGTCAGAATAAGGTTTTGCATGCAAGTAAGAATACAAGTAGGGCATTTATTTTTTTCTTAATCATTAAGTTGGAAATAACAGAATAGACTGGTGAGGAGAACAAGCAGTTTTCCAGGTCTTCCAGAAAATTATACACGACTAGCTGCAAAGCAAATACAATAGTGAGTTCATATTTCAGTAATAAGAGGGGATATGAATACAACTTGCTTCCCAGTTTGCAAAAATGGCCTCTCACATGCTGTTAGACTACAACCAGTGGTTACTGCTGCCTGCTGGACCTGTGATCTTGCTAGGTGGTCACAGGAGGTGTGGCCAATGAGGTCACGGGGCATGGCCAAGTGTTTTTCTCCCATTCTTGTCCCCTGCAGACAGTAAAGTATCTGTGTTTTTAGGAATACTTAGCACCAATCTGAAAAGTGCCTTACTTTCGGTTCAGAAGGGGTCCTTGCTATCACAGTTGATTGTGTGCTGGGAGAAACATTGTGTTTCTTCACCCGTTCTGATTCTTTCCCTATCTTCCTCTTTCATAACTGTGGACACCAATGTTTTATTAAAACTCAGAACCTAAGTGTCCTACCTTGGTTTAAAATTGGTCCATGCAGTCTAACTTAAAATGAAGGATGTACGGGACAGGAAAGTGCAGCTTTGAGATTTTGGTGAAAGCTTTTCTAAAAAAAAAATTGCTTGACATTTCATTTGGTAGGTCTGGTTGACCAAATGAACCAGCGCCCGCTGACTACAACTCCCATCACTTGTGACTAAAGGCTATATTGGCTAGGGCTGATGGAAGTAAAGAGTCCAACAACATCTGCAGCGCCACAAATCCCTCCTTACTTCAAAAGCCATTAAAACATTCCACCCAATCAGCATTAACTCACAATTAAGACAACACTGGCAGAGGAAATGTGTATCAGCCCAGGAACCAACAGTGTCAACATATGATGAGGAACAGTAAATGGGATGAGTTTTATGTGGCATCACTGCCACACACCGGTAAATAATAATGGGAGGGAAAATGTGGAGAAAAACATTAGTTGCTGCATGTCTGCTCAGTGGTGTGCGAAGTTTCTTGGCTGTATGGCTGAGATAACAGGTTCTGTAGGACAGCTCTTAAAACCTAGGAAAACTATGAGAGAAATGCCTATGCATGAATTGTGACTGCTTTGTCAAGCAGCAGAAAATGTGTACTTTCATCATTATGTAACGTTACTCCTATCTGTGCAATAAAAATTGATCTCATTTCCCTCTAACTTTCACTCACACATTTTTATTAACATAACTGCCTTTAATTCCTTAGGAACTGCTGTTGAGAGAGAGAAAGACTGAAGGGAATGCACAAAAGGAACACCATTATAGTGAGGCAAAAAATTCTCAGAGAAATTGCATCAGTGCACATACTTAACATGCTTTCTTAAAGCTTACCACACCATGCAAAAAGTCATCATCTATAAAGACATTCGGGATTATAGATGGCTGTGTAGCCCCACCCACTCTACCCAGCCAGATTGGCTGGAATTCAAATAAGCCAGGGGTCAGCAATTTTTTTTAGCCGTGACAGGCTGGAGAAACGACACTGGGGGCAGGGAGTTGGAAGAAGACACGAGGGGGGCAAGTAGTCCTCCTCCCCACCCCCCAGCCCCAGCCGCTGTGCTTCCCTTCCCAGGGGCTGCCGCCGCCGCTGCCACTGCTGCCACTTCTCATGGGTAGGAGGAGCGAGCTTGTCCGCTCTGCTCTCTGGCCTACAGGAGCACCAGGGCCGTAGCGGCGGAGGGAAGATAAGTGGCGCAAAAGGGCTGTCTCCGGAGAGGGGCTGCTTAAAATGGCGCTCAGCCAGCTCAGCCCAGCCCCCTTCCTCCTCTAGGCAGGGCAGAGATAATACAGGAGGAAGGGAGGAGGAGGAGGCGCGATGTGTGTGAGGAAGGGGGAAATGGAATGGCACAGGGGGGGAGTGGCGCGGCCCGAATGAACAGAATCCTCAAACCGATCCACGGACAGTCCATGGGCCAGATCCTGAAGGCAGTTGGGCCTGATTCGTCCCACGGGCCTTAGTTTGCCAACCCCTGAAATAAGCATATGGCGGGAAAGCCTGCCAATTCCAAGTGGCCGGCCTGGGGATTTCCTGGCGGCTGACTGACTGGCCCCAGCACTGCTCCCTGGAGATAGCAGCCCACCACACCACAATGGACCGCAGTAGCTGCCCCCTCCCCGTGACCTGTTAAGCAGCCATTCTTGTTGTCCTGCTGTTAATCTCCATACAACAAGAATATAATTTAAATGTACATGAAGGATTTTGTCAAAACTGATAGGGACAATAACTTCAGACCGAAAAATGAAATATCACTGGACATGCTCACGTCATATGATTCAGCAAGGCATGTCCAATATCCACCTGAGTTAGATATTGCCTTCCTAGAAAGTTTTTGTGGATTCCAGACTAGGTAGCTTTAAGGTAAGTAAAGTTCCTTATGAACTGAAGCAAGGGGTAGCAATTCTAGTTAATTAAGCAAAGCCATATTGTGGCACAACTGAAGCCCCCCACCACTTAAAAAGCAATAAATATTGACTTAGGAGTTCTGTCTTCTAATATTAAGGGGAGAGGGAATTGCTCAGTTCGGAGGGGGGGGAGCACACTGCCCATGATCAGATGTGCTCCTCTGTAGTGAGCCTATTTACAGTTCAATCTAATACATGGTATTGGTGGGTTTTCTGCAGATTGATATTTGTTCTGATTCAACAGTAAAATGCAAGTTTTCTCAAGGAAAATGGCAAAGGCATAAAGGGGTCGTATATATATGACCTGCGACATGAAATCATAGGACAAACAGGGCCTGTTTACACTTCCAAGTTTCTGGGTCCCAGTACTAGATATTGAAACTTAAGTCCAGGGCATGAGCCCTTCTAATTATTGTAGCTGAAAAACAGATCTGCCACCAGCTGGAGGGCATTATCTTCCTGTTCCCCTGAGCAACAGTTGGTGGGGGGGGCCTTGCATGAAATAGCAGTTCTATGTTCCAACATATCTCTGCAAAAGTGGTAGAGAAGTATCAAGAAAAGAGGTTTGGAGGTTTTTCTTTAGTACAAATATACCATTGCAAATGCATTAACGTCTCACCGTGCAGGTTCCAGGGCTTTCCCTTGCTTCTGGGACTGAGCCTTGGCTCAGATTAAACCCTAGCAACCACAAGCACTGCAGCTGCCTAAATCCAAGTTAAATCCTAAAAGCATTTCAGCAGCTTGCATGTGGTCGTTCTTTGTATGCCATGGAAGTCTACTGATGTTAGAACTGGATGAATTTAAGTAATACACTAGCCCTGTTTAATAAGCAGAAAGAATGAAAATCTTGAGGCGCTTCATTGTTTTGTAGTTTATGAGGAGGGAATGCATTGCAACAGGAAATACTAGCTTATTTGGAACACTGAAACCTTTTGAGATAATTTTATTCATGCAGCTTATCTCCTGTTCTCATTTTTTCCCCTCCCACCCCCTCTTCAGAGCAGCTGTTGTCAGGGGTTTGCAAGCACAACACCACACTTACATAGCATATGAATGCATGAATTTGTAGAAAGGGTATTGTTTAGAAATGGCTAGTAATACAAGTACTTTCACATGTAAAGCTTAAATTGACTTTTCTTTAAATCAGCCTGTAAGGCTTTCCTTTGCATCAGCTTCTAATGTGAACATAAAATCTCCACTGGCAGGACTTATCTGTAGTCATTGCTAACTGACAAATATTTTTATAACATAATGCTTCCTAATGATCAGTTGCTATTTCTGAATGGCCCAGGCTCTTTTTGCAGGTGCTGTGAGGATGTAACTACTGATTAGGAAAGAAATAGTTTCAATTTGGAGTGTAATCAGCACAGGATACACTGGTGTGATTTAGAAGTGTCCCATTTGCTCAGCTCCCAAGCCCATTTGCCCATCATCCTGGAAAAATCCAGTACAGTGGTACCTCTGGTTGCAAACAGGATCCATTCCAGAACCCCATTTGCAACATGAGCAGAACGCAACCCGCGTCTGCGCGTGGCATCATTTTGAGCGTCTGCACATGCGCAAGCAGTGAAAACCCGGAAGTAACCCTTTCTAGTAGTTCCGGGTCGCCGCAGGGTGCAACCTGAAAAGACGTAACCTGAACCGAACGTAACAAGAGGTATGACTGTATCTCCATCGCTGTTATAAGTGAAGTTGGGGGAGGGGGCTGCAATGTTTATCCACATTAAACCTTACTTGCCATTTTGCATTCACTCCAGATGGAAACAAATGTTGTAAATGGCTCATTCATATATCACAAACTTGACACTAGCAATATTTAAAACAAATATTCAAGCCATCTGATTTTTGTGGCTGTTTATAGAAACATAACAAATACAAAAGAACTCTGGATTGCTTTAAGGAAAATAATGCTAGGGCTAGTCATACGGCTGCCTATCTGCTCCTTCGTGACCAGGTATACACTTGTAATCAAATGTATTACCAAAAACACCATCAGTTTACATTGATCTCACATCCACAAGGAAACAAAACCCTGTAATATTGCCTCTGAACTTATCAGGGAAGTGCAAAGTATACAATAGCTCTTTCACTGAACACTATTCTGCAGATATTCAGGTGAAAGCCTCACTGAGTTTGATGTACCTTATTCCCAACTAAGTGGATACAGGAATGCAGACTCAGTTTCACATTCTATCTCAAATGAACATTTAGATGCAGAAGATGAATAGCATGAGAGAGGCCCAAATAGGTTTAATATTACATATGAAAATAACCTTAAAAAAGAGAGAAGAATAAGAATTGGGAAATTCCCGTCAAAGACCACACCTTCAACAACCTGGCACAAAAGAAGCATTTTCTTTATTAAATTGCAAAAGCTTAAAAAACAACAACCACACAAAGCAAACATCTCACTCTCTGGGCAACAGCAAAAGGCTGTTGAATAAATTCATTGTCTTTTTTTAATTGGACCACTTATTTGTACAGACTTCCCCAAGGCATTATAATTAAGAAAATAAATAAATGTTCAATTTTAAAAAATAATAATGAATTAAATAAGTTCTTGACTATAATTTTAAGCAGCTCACTCCAAGTTGAGGGCATGGTGCCTGAGACTCTGGTTGCATTTACCCACCTCACTCTTCTTCCATGTGGGAATATAAACTCTTATCTTAAAAACATTAATGATCTATGAAGTTCTTGTTCCGGAGTCAGGCACAGGCTACAATCCAAAATTGATGGATCTATGTTTGTGTACTTGACGGCTTGCACTTCAATTTGTACAGCAACAGCTTCCAGAACTGCACAACAGGAGTTTGGCTTTGCAACCAGAGAAAAAAGTGCCAACTACCGTATATGCACAGTTTCATTGCTTACGTATACCCCATTTCTTTGGAATAGCAGGAGAGGGGAGCCTAATATTGCGGCCTAGGGACATCATGGGGAGAAAAACACACATAAAGCCATGTTAACAGCTACTTTGAGCAGTTTTTCTTGCTTATGACTTATTCCTGCGGTAACACTTCCTTGCAAGTACTCCCATTTTCGATAGTGCAAAAAAATATAGCCTGGGAGAAAAAGTTTTTAGACTCTTTCAACTGAACAGATAGAACATGCACATCAGGTGTAAGAGTCCCACCCTTCAATCATCCCTTTACAAACACACTATCCATCTATTTGAGGGGGAAAGTTTTGCAGTTTTATTCATTATTTGCGCTATATTCTTGAGAATCACCTGAAACTGGTCCATATTCAACAACAACAACAACAACAACAACAATTTATACCCCGACCATCTGGCTGGGTTACACAATCAATGAAGCATTTACTCCAGAAAAATCAACTTCTTTTTTCACTCATTGTTTAAATGACATCCACACTCGTTTTACATGCCATCATTCATACCCTACCCATCTCCCCTAAGGCTACCGAATAAGCTGCTAGTAGAAGCCATCAGGATTTCCCTATTCATTTTCAGAGCCTCAGGCTGGGCAAGAACAAATAATTATTATTATAAATGGGAAAATCCTGGTGACTCCTGCTGAAAATCCTGGTGACAGTCATGTGCGGAGATTTTGCCTAGCAGCTATTCAGAGAAGCTGAGGGCAGAAGGTAGTGGACAGGCAGCCCTAGGCAAGGTGGAACAGGAGAGATGCAGAAAAAGCAGCCAGCATAGAAGGCAACTATGAGAAGAGGAAGCTCACACTAGCCAAAGGCAAAAGCAGTTCCATGGCTGGTGAGAAGAAGCACTAAGTGCTGAGAGGTCTCTACTCTCCAGCCACATTTCTTGGTCTGGAAGTTAGTGTAGAAGAGTGAGTGAGTGAGTGAGTGAGTGAGTGAGTGTACAGTGCTTTTTCTGGGTACTAAAGGGTATGTAGTACCAGCACCTTTTAAAAAGAATGTTAAAAGTGTGGCACTTACTGTAACAACTTCACGGTGTATACTGGCAACATCTTTTATTTTTAAAAAACCGCACTGAATATATCTCAGAAGGTTCCCTCCAGCCCACTGCTTTTCAAAAGGAGGCCTTTCTGCTCCCTGCAGCATGAAGAAGCATTGCTGATTTCAACGGGCAAAATAGTGCTCTATTTGGCGTCAGGTGGAATCATCACTTTAATCATGTTTCCAGCTGATAGTGGAACATGAGCGTCTCAGCAGCATTAAAAGACCATAGTATGAAAGGAGCCTTTGTTTTGCAAAACAGGAGCAAGTTAGTCTGCCAACATTTCTCTGCAGTTCCCTTTCCAATTATTATTACTATTTATTCCTGGGAAAGATGAAACTTATGCTTATGGGATAACTCAAGTTCTGAATTTTAAATGCTTTAGCATAAAACATAATAGTTTTGGAAAACGAATTCGTATTACAGTAGTCTCGCCTCCCTTGTAGAATTGCATACACTGCATTTGAATTTGAAATGGAAATCTTTGTATTCAGGCGGGGGGCACATTTTTCCTACACTCACAAAAATACCTTATTATTAATTTTATTTATTTTGCTATTATTTTAGATGCCACATTCATGGCTGTATAAGAGCTGGTTCTTCAGTAACACAATTGCCTGAGGTTAACATACTTATCATTGAATAAGTCCCCAGATTCCACACAGAAATCGTTAAAAGTAATGTTTATCTAAAATGGTTTGGTTGCCATGAAAATAAATGTGCATCAAAGGAAACATTATGACTTAATTATAGGGAGCTAGTAAGAAAAAGGACATTGGCAAATGATATTCTTTTGTATCTTCTAGTCATAACTGTCACAACAAAAAGAAAAAGAAAGCTAATAAGACAACAGAAATCTGAACTTCTGAGTGAAAATGAAAACATTTGTTGCAATGTGTGTGTACTGCTATAATTTCTGTGAACCAATAGGAAATGTTGGGCTTTTCTAAATGTAATTAAACACACAATTCTCACAATTGTTCTCATAATTCTTTGAAGGACAACCAGTTTGGTGTAGTAGACAAAGCATTGGATTTTGACCTTCAAAATATGGGATTGGATCCCCATTTGACTTTGAGCCATTCAACCTCTTTTACCCTAACCTACCTCATAGGTTTGTTGTGAGGTCAAATGAATTACGGTAACTTGCATAAGTGAAACCTTCATAGAATGGTAGGACACAATCATGTTAAATAATAAAATAAAAAAACTTATGGAAACCTACTCCAACTTTAAGTCATCCTGCATCTATGTAAAAATCCCCGTGTGGCTAAAGTCCACATGTAGTGCTGTCCTTATCATAATTGATATGATTATAGAATAGCATAGGTTAAAATTCACCACCTGGCACAGGCTCAACTTGCCATGTGAATAGACCCTGAGAAAACAATGGTTACTTGTGGTTATTTTGTTTCCTGGCCCAATTAATAGACTCATCCAAGTGTCTGTAAAAGAGTTTGTGCCTGTCCCCACTTCCCTGGGAAGGAAATGAGCCTGTATCTCACCTGGTACTTTTGAGAACCACTGCTGTAATTTCTACACAGTGAAAGGATCAGTTGCTTAACTGGAACATCAGGTCTAGGTTGCTTTCAGTGGCCATAATTTTTTTTTCTATTCTGAAAAGCCCACATTCCTAACCCTATATAGACCAAACTACTAACTGTGCTGCCCAGATTGAAAACTGCTTTGCTGGCCACCAAGGGCAGATATTGCTTGATTTTGCATTTCGTTGAGCATTTAAAACTGCTAATGTCTTAACCCTACACTTAACGTTTGCTTCTTTGCCATTAAATCCATATTAATAGTCACTGACCAAAATAGCTCCCTTAATTCTAGTCAGTGTGAAAATGACTGCCAATGAAGAAAAGATGTCATTCAATGACCTTATGGCGTCCTTTTCTCACTGGCAGGCATCTTGGAGACTATTACAGAAATCTCAGCAAAATTAAGGGTAGCTTAATAGGTTGTGTGCAGAGAGCATGGAATCTGTTGTTCAGCTGTCTAATATTGCCTAATAAAATTCAGAGCAGAGTTGCCAGGTTAAAGCTTAATGCCTTCATCATTTGTTTATCTGAAAACGGAGGGGGGTGGAAAGAGAGGTGGACCAAAAATACTACACTCATGTCACTCAAAGGAACAGTTTCTGACAGGGCAAAATTAAATTTCTGGACAGCAAGGACCACAATATGACTTCCTATGTGAGTTCAGCCTTGCGTAAGGTATGCCATGAGCAAACACACTGATACCAAAGAGCTATGCAAAGGCTATGGTGGCATAAGGAATAGATTGTCCAGCTGTACCAGAACATCAGAAACGAGCTGGTGACTGCAAAGTTTCAGGTATGACAGCACTTATGTCATGCTTCCTCACATCTTACCATTAGGCAAAGCTTTAAGGCAGATTTAACATTGTTGGCCTGAGATACTTCACATGTGTAGTATGCATGCAGCCCTTTATGCCTTGCTGTGGTGTTGTCCTTGTCAGGGCTGAGCCATAAGCAGCTGTCCAAGATAAGATGTGGAATCAGGAAGTCAATGAGCAAATCGGGTCAGAACCAAGGGCAAGGGAAGACCCAACATCAATGAGCAGTTCAGAATTATTGCAAGAATAGGTATGTATCCCATAACAGCAGAACAAATCTGTAACTGGGAGAAGATCTACAGAAAAACACATAAGACAAACCCACCCATGGTGATCTGCACTGGTGAACATAGAAGACATGGGCATGGGAGAGATAGGTAAAAGCACAATCTTTCTTGATGCTATAGCCAGGCCTTCAGAACATCCTTCTTCCATCCAGATACATCACAAAATGTTATTGACTGTGCCACTAGTAGCACACACACCACAGGCAATCTGCCCGTGATCCGACTGAGCCTTCTACATTAATAGCTGTGGTTGCTTTAATGAATACTCAGATCATCATGAGAACAACACAATTAAGAAAAGTATTTTGAGGGCAAAGCTTATTTATGAAAACAGCCTTAAATTGAAGTACTGCTGTTTAAGGCTGCAATCCTACCTCCACTTACCTAGGAGTAGGCCCCACTGAATTCAATACGACTTACATCTCAGTAGGTATTGTTTGTAGCCTGAGAAGGTTGTGAATCAAAGAGTAGTTATGGCAATTGGGAGACTAATCATCACAAAATAGCAGTTACAAATTTTAGGTCATTTTCTCCCTTTTTCTCCTGTTTGATTAAGAGTTGTACACTTCTGAGTGTTCAGAATGTAGAAAAGGACATTGATAAGTTTGTTTAAAAATGCAAAGGGAGGAATTTAAAATGATAAAAGGCTTAGTGGCTATGACCTGCGAAGTAAAATTAAAGAACTGCATATGTGCAGCTTAGAGAACAGATCACAAAGAGTAGATAGGAAGACCACATTTAAGTACCAGGGTAATAATGTAAAAGATCAGGAGGAATTATTAAAGGTGGGCCAAGATGATATAATATGAGTAACAGCTTGGAACTTGAGGAAATTAAAAGGTTCATCTGATGCTTAACCCATTTTTAATATGCAAGACTAATTAGATGTTGTTAGAAGAAAGGTTATGAAGGCAATATCAATGGTAAAGCAGACATGTGTATCTAAAACTAAGCAGATCACCTGCCAGATGAGCTACCTGCATTGACTCTGGAGCACAAGCAGAACTGGGGCCATTTTATCAGTTACTCAGAAGATTCAAAGTAATCTTAGTGATTCTATGATTCCATACTTGAGATCTTAAAGCATGATCTATTCCAGTGTTTCCCAACCACTGTTCCGCGGCACACTAGTGTGCCGCGAGATGTTGCCTGGTGTGCCGCGGGGAAAATTAAAAAATTCGAAAGATAGCTTCATATCCGGAGAGGCGGCCTTCAGGCGAGTTTTAATTTTAATTTTCCTTCTCCCACTTAATGCCCCACGCTCGCCCGAGCAGCTTGCAGTCCTCGGTAACCACGGCGACCCGAGGGAGGGGAGGGAACAGGGAAGTCGAGGGTGGCGGCGAGCCGCGATGACGTCAGTGGGCCGCGCCGCCTCGCCCTGGCACGGTGTGAGAGCCCCGGCTAGTGGCGCGAGCTTCGGAATAAGTGGGATCCGCGTGCGTGAGACCGAGATCGCGGGTAAGGAGCTCAGCCCTGGGCAGGAGGAAGCGGGGCCGCGCATGCGGGCCACATCCCCACAGAGAGCGAGCCTCCCCCGGCCCACCACTCTGGGCAGGTCCACTCGCATGAGGGGGCGGCGATGGCGACGGCCGGCAGCTTGCCTGCAATGCCATCCCTCGAGCAGGCGAGGAGCCCGGAGGCTACCAGATGCGAGTCCTCTTTCCCACCCTGCTCGGGAGTCCAGAGCACTTGGTTGCATTCAGGATCTAGAGTGGGGAAGCGGGGCTGGACACATTGGGCTGCCTGTGCCACTCGACCTGCGGGGAGAAATCAGGGTGGGAGTCACGACCGTGAGGCAGGGCTGCCAAGTGTGGCAGAAGAGGACACGGCCGTCGCACCTGTCCTTAGGTAGGAGCTTCTTCCGTGTCGACCTGCTGCCCTAAAGTCTTGGCTTTTTTCTTGGCTTTTTGGCGGTTGGCACAGAAGGAAGGCAAGGGGGAGGGGGGAAAATTGAAACTTACACTTTCGTGCGTCCCTCCCGGCGTGACGCTGCGCGCTGACGTCACGGGACTGTAATGGTGGTGTGCCTCGAGATTTTTTTCATGAAACAAGTGTGCCTTTGCCCAAAAAAGGTTGGGAAACACTGATCTATTCCATGTTGTAATTCATCATCCAAGGCCCTGCTTCAAATCCATGCTATCTCAGTCCACACTCAACTTAGTCCATGAATCTTAGACTAGGACCTGGAACATCAAATCACTACTTGGCCATGAAGCTCACTTCAGCCAGTCACCACCTCTCGGCCTAACCTACCTCACAGGATTGTTGTGAGGATAAAATGGGGAGAGGAAGAAGCACATATGCCTCCCTGAGCTCCTTGGAGGAAACGTGGGATATTAATGTAAAAACAAATACATAAAAACAAGCAAACAACAACTGAAACATTCTGTCCCTGTCTAACTAGTAAACTGGCCCTGTCAAAAGTAGAATACAATATTGATTTTTGAAAATATTCGAATCGAATAAGTTGATGCCTGCATTATACTGTAAATATTTCAGTAATACCTAGAAAAATATTGCACACTGTAGATATTTCAGGTGAAGCAAGTTTGTACATCACTGATGAGTCCACATCAGTTTAAATGCCACGCCCCCAGCATAACCTGAGCTCTAGTACCTTTAGCTAAATACCACAGAAATCAATATGTCATTGCCAGCAGGAGAAAAGATAGGAAAGCTATTCAGAGAAGAGCAAATTCTCAAGGGTCAAGTTAGCATTTCCAGACTGTGTGTGAAGGGAGGCAATAAGTCACGTCTTTCTACGTTAAGCACTTTGATTTTAATTGTTCTGTGATCATTTTCAAATGCCCCACCCCTCAAACTGAAATGCCAGCCACCGATATTAATCTGAATTAATGCGACTCAGGTAATTTAAAATAAAAATAAAAATTGTGTTGTTTAATTTATAGACTTGCGGAAGTAGTTAAGGAATTTAACAGCAGCGTGCATTTTGTTTATGTGCAATCCTCCTACTCAACATTTATATTTGTGTGTCCCTTGGAAAGGCGTGGGAGAGAGTTGTGGTATTTTGCTTCATGCTAACGGTCCCTGTTTACTGAACTGTAATTATAGTTTGCTGTCATCTTTCGAGTCTGCTGACCTTGACATTATTTGCTTGCCTAGTACAAGGAAGGTTAAACAAATCTGAAAAATCAAACAGGTAAACGTCTCAGGGGCAATGGATTCTCATACAGAAACAATACCTATTAAACACTTTATTGCCGCATTTCCAAAGGTGAGCTTGCAGTAGAGACAGGCAAATATACAGGTAAGTCACCCGATAATTCATTGACAAACAGTGAGGCGGTTCACACATAATGCTAAACCAAACCATGGCTTAACATCAACAAGCAAGCTACTGAAGAGCAGATTGCAGCTGCTTTTATCCTTCCTGATCATTTTGCTGCTGCTCTGTGTCAAGCTACACCGTGGTTTGGCTTACAGTGTCATTTGAACTCAGGCTCATGGATCGACTCTCTCCAGACAAACAATGATCTGCAACCAATATCGGCCCTAAGGTTAACAGCTCATAGTTTATCTGAGGCAGCTGAACCTTGAGCCTGGGTTTGGACATAACAGGGCTGTTTGCCATTTCCAACTATCCCCCAAGCGTTCTTGTTTACTCAACACATTTTAGACAATCAGTCAGGGTTTTCTCTACTGCTGTATTGGCTTTTGGTGGCACAGTTATCACTCTCTACGGTTACCATGTGTAGAAGTTCAGACCTTCAGTCATCTGGGAGAAAATACACATCCTCCTAACATCAGCAAGTACAACCTTCAGGCCTAGAAATCCATTGAATTTGTGTTAAGTCTTTCTCCAGATACTGAAGGACGTTGTGACCAGAATAGAGGGACAGTCATGGGAACATGAATAATTATGTTAATTATAGATCCCCTTATCTCAAGCAGATGCCAAGCACTGAGACAGCAAAGGTCACTTGGGCCAATGGAGGCTGTTGTCAGCTAGGTGGTTTCTGTCACTTACTAATACATCATGCTGCATATATTTGAGAGACACAGCCTGTTTCAGCAAACGAGAGAGAAACCAAGCTACTTTATGAGCAGGAATAAATCTACAGATGACAAAACTGCTACACTGTATCATTTAGCAGGTAGAGAGTGTTGAGGTATTTTGAACTTGGATATTAAACAATTCATCATCCAGAAAGAGGATTAATTTTATTTTACTTGTTTCTCTCTTTGTCAGGTGAATCTCTGAAGCTGGCTCACTGCAGGGGAACACGTACAATAGAAGGAGGCAGTAGAAAGCACTGCCCAATATATACAGGACAGCTCAGGATAATATCAATTTTACAAACTTCAAAAATCAAGTTTGACCCAGGTAGCTTTCAGCAAAGGGACTGAAAAAGTCCTATGGTTTAATCTTTCTAAAATAAAGATTAAACCAGATGAATAAATAAATAGTGTTTTTCTTCTTATGGAAGAATGAAACAATAAGGTCAGGGAAAAGGGGGCATTATTTTATACTGCTATTGTGCTATAGGTAGCCAAATAAAAATCATGATGAGCTCCTGCTGTGGCACTTCATCATAAATCCCCTTCAAGCTGAGGAGGTAGTAAGTAATAAATGGTGCACATACTTTAAGCAGGAAGCATTTAACTAAAGGAACAGTAACTATTAAAGCCCAAACAGCATTTTGCATGATTGCTCTGTACAAGGTGGCATTGTGATTGCATTTTACTGCGAAGGAAAACACAATATCGTTATTAAATATGCCTTTTGCTTCTCAAAATACATTTCCACATAACTCCAGACATGGCACCTATACTAAAAAAAAAAAAAAAATCCCAACAGTTTTGCCTTTAAAAATATAATGTGACAAGTAGTTCTTATTGTTTCCCCTAGTTCTCTGGAAAGCAATACCAGATGGAGCTCAGATATAGTTAATTACTTTTTCTTTGCTTTTACACGTTACATCAGTGTTTCCAGTAAAGTTTTTTTAATTATCTCATTTTATAATGTATATAAAACAGAGAGAACAGTTATGACAACAGACAAAAAAATAAAAGCTGAAAAGCAAAACTATAAAATAGGCACATAGAATGAGTTAAAATAACTCATGAGTTAAAATAACAAAGTCCAAGTAAAGGCTATCAACTTTATCAGGCTATCAACTATAGTTCATGTTAAATATGCCATGAATTATCAAAGGTTCCTTATCAATTCCCTGCCCCTAACTTTACATAGTTAAAAATCCAATTTGATCAGCTGTTCTACTCAATAACATTTGTATCTGGTTGTTCCAACATATTTGTGCTTATTTTTTTAAAAGGAGAAGCAGCAGCAGCTATAGATCTGGGAGCAACATACACCTTTACATTTGGCTTTTAAAGAAGCTGCCAAGTATAAGATGGTGTGCCCCTGGGTAAATGCTATTTAAAGGCTACAGAGTTTGCTGCAGACGAAGCTGTCAGTATTAAAAAGAACAGTGCTCATCTCATCTCCCCAAGCACTAGCTGTGTACAGAGCTACTGAAGGGTTAAGAAAACATTGGGGCAGTGAAATCAAAAGGCGTGAGAAAGGGAAAGTGGTGATAGAGAAATAAACAGATGAGACATTTCATTGCAATTACCTCACAGTATTCTTTTTTTAAAAGCAACACTTTACTCTTCCTGTGCTGTATTACACAGGATTCCCCATCTGATGTATTGCATTTGTATTTTCATTTCAGAAAATTACTCTTGGGAAATCTTATGCATAGACAATCTTATGCAAGTTCCTTTTCTCCTGCCATTTTGGTTTGTTTTGGCTGAAGTCAGCAGAGGCCACTCTTTCTTTAGAAATAGCCTTTTATTCTTTGATGTGAGTGTACTAAGAAAACGTCCCAGAGAGGTCACTTTGGTGTTTCTAACATTGCAGTTTGACTTCACCCCCAGAGGCGCACTCCATTGTCTCTCAAGACAGACAGAGGCCGACAATAACTTTGGATTGAAAAAGAGGATGCCCAGAAAGATGGGGAACCAAGAAATGTTCAAAACTAAACCGTGTGGTGGAAACCATGCAAGATACTTTTGTGCGCAAAAGACACGGGACTAAATTTAAGAGTTAGAACACAACACATTAATGGTTCTGTTTTTACAGTTTGTTTTGTAGAGTTTTGTCCTGGGTGGATTTTGAAATACTTTGGGCTCATTCACACAAAAATGTTAAGCCAAACCACAGCTAAGCATGAATGAGCAAGAGTGCTGGTGCGCATTGAGAAAACTGTGGCTGCTTTACTCCCCCACCTGCCCCCACTCTCAGATGCCCCCACACTACTAGAAATAGCCCCATGCTTTGAATTCATTGGGTCTGAATTCTGGTTCATGGTATGTTTCTCCCAGATATCACAAGTCATTCTGGAAAAAAAGAATATATTCTAAGACCTCATATGGTTCATAAACAGGATTCTCATTTATTTTCCCCAAACCCCTGCCCCTTTTAGAAGGAAAAGAAGTGGACCCTACATGACTGCACCACAAAGTCCTTGCCACTGAACAAAGAAGCACACAGGGCTTCTGCACCTTCTATAGCTGTACAGAAGAAGCAGTTTTGACAAGCATAGTTGGTCTTAAAGAGAAAAGTTGTGCCTCCCAGCATTTCTCTCTTCTGCATAATAGCAAGGTGTAGGAGCACTGTTTCACTTTCCTACTGGCCCCCTTAGAAGTATACCATCACAACAGCATGACTAATGCAATACACATAGCTGTTAAAATCAACACTAGTTCTTGTTGTTGTAGTTATTATTATTATTAAGATTTATTTTTTCCCCTTTTCCCTCCTTCATATCGAAGGCACTCTACTTTCCAGTTGTCATTCAGGATGCACAAAGTAAATATATCCCAAGGGAAATAGTAATAATAATAATAATAATTTTAGCAAAACAACATGCAGATGTCATGTTTGGGTTTAAAGAAAGAGTACAGTTAGTGAACAGTGCCATCTGCAGGCCACTTCTCTGAATCAATAAACAACAGGCAAAAAACTCCACAATTTTCTATGTGCCACTGTCTTATGTACCACCTTAGCCATTCTTCCTCAAAAGGAACTACCAATTTAACCTCTCCTCACTTCTCAGTGACAATGTAGATAATGCCTTTGTTGGGCAGAACAGGCTCTTCCCCACTTTTAGTCATCTTGCATGTGCCCTTCATGTTACCTAAAATGTAATTGTACCGTTCTCCAATATGAATTTCTTGCTTAATTCAAAGAACAGATATTATTTCATTTCTAGATGGATTACGTAAAACAGAGGGGGGGCATATACAGGTGAGAGACTAAAGTAACACCTGAAGAACTGAAAACATTGTTGAATATTCTACCAGTGAGTAACAGGCATCCTAGACTACTTCACAGAGTTGAGCTACTGAGCACTATTTCCCCACCTCATGATGTCTGGCAACCACAATATGGAAGCAAACAACTTGGAAAACGGTTTTTGTTTTTGTTTCAATAAGCCCCACAAAGTAGCCACTTCCTGAAATCCATGTACAATAGATGCACAGAAATAGGAAATGGAAATGGGGTCAATGATCCTATTCCAGGCCCCCACACGTTTTTAATCACTCTCCCCTCTCCACACACAGAACCTATACACATACAAAACTGCTCTTCTGCAAACAAATTGAAAATAAATAATAATAAATAATCTAAATGCAATGTGCAAGTACAGAGCAAAACGAAAGTTGAAAGACAACAAATAAATGCATTTCGGGGGGGGGGGTCTTCTTACCAGGCTAGATGATTCACAGTTGACTCCCTTGTCTCTCCCCCAGCGAAGGCTGATAGAAGCAAAGAGGAAATGCTGCAGAGGATCAGGCGTTTAGCTTCCGGTGCTGGTCTTACTGGACTCCAAGCAGCCACAACATCCTAGGTTAAATATATGTGGGAGGAAAAATATGAATCCCTGTAGCCTTGGTGCCTAGATTAGAAACACAGGGCTAAACTCAACTCTCCAGCTGGAGAGAGCCCCCAGTAGTAGACTTTAAACTCACAAAGTCAAGCAGCACAGTGAAGCATTAGGAATGTAGGCTGTTAAACCTTTTGCATGGTTCACTAACCATCAACTGTAAACAAGGCTTGTTCTTGGTTTACAACTCGTAATTTGTCTGGGGAAACTAAGCCACAAGTGCAGGTTGAGCCATGGCTTCGCTCAGCAAAGCGACCAGCGAGAAACAAATCAGCCACAATCCCCTCCCCAGAAGGCTGCATTATCATCAGAGGCGCCAACTTGCGAGAGGAGTTTGGGATGGAGCCGATCATGATATAATGCGCACGTCGGGAGGAGCCGGGGCAGAGTCAAATGCAGCAACAGGTGGTTTCAATGCGGCTGTTGCCACCACTGACCGGGCCCTTGGCCTCCTCCACTTCCTGATTATTTCAGACATTAGGGAGCCCCAGCCCTCTCCCCTCCCAAAATATTGGGTGAGCAAAAGGGCTCAGCCCCTAGGAGTTGGCAGCCAATTCTCACTAAGCTGCTGTCAGGTGACACAAGGAGCCAACAGTGTTTATTCGGGCACAATAACATTTTGCTTAGCTCTGCAGCTTAAACAACTTGTTTCCCTGCCCAGTGTTTGCTGCCCTCCCCTAAATAAAGTAAGAGCAAATCGATAAAAATACTTAACTAACTGAGGTTCTGCCCCACCAACCAGGCTATGCCCATGGGTGTTTGGACCCATACCAGATATTTTAACTGCTTTTATTTTAATGAAACTGTTTGGCTGATGTGTTATTTGTTTTGTATTGTTGTATCATTTCAATGTTGCTAGGTGCCCTGTGATCTCTTCTGGGAAGAAAGGAGGAATTAAACAATAAATAAATATTGCTGGGTTGCAACATTGTTGTCTGAATCACCCTAGAGACCAGCAAATTAGGAAATATTAAAGAAACATACAAAATCATATGTAGGGGGGTCCATTAGTTACTATTTTTAATCCCAATATGTTTACCAACAGTACTTTTCAAGGGTGGTTTTTTTGCAGATAATATACATTCTGTTCACATAGTGTGTATTCATCCATAGTGCTGATGAATTATTCTCAGACACATGAGAGCAATTTAAAGCACAACCTTGGTATATATGATGGTTGTAATCCTCTGCATTTCACCTCTGATTGAAATTTACCCTTTTCTCTTTCTAGCGTCAATTGTAGCTTAATTAAATTATAACAGATTAAAAAACCTAGTAATTTTAAATAGGAGTCAAGAAACATATCGCATCTAACCTTAAATATAACTTTTTGGTATTCATTTCCAAAAGAAAACAAAAACAAACATATTAGGTCATGGCAGATGAAGTGAAATGTTACTTGAGGGCAAGTTTCCAGCATGGTTAATGCTGGCCATAATAGTAGTGGAAGTCCCTTTTCAACTGTGCTCCAGCATCGCTGGCTGAAGGCAATTTCCTTCCTCCTACAGTTACAAAAATGAACTTGTGCAAATACCGGGAACATGAAAGAGAAAAGGGATGTTATAAACAGTCAAGAATGGACACAGCAGAGATAGAGGTAGAAAATAACCCTGGGATAAGAATAAGATAGTAGAAGCATAAGGAATCCCTATTTCTGTCTGGGAATATGAGGCAATCCAAGGATGGCATGGGGATCACGCGAGTCCAAAGAAACTAGATGTGGCACAACATGAATAATAAGTGAACGACTGGGTGAAATACGTTGCTATTGTTTAGTCGTTTCTGACTCTTCGTGACCCCATGGACCAGAGCACGCCACTGTCTTCCACTGCCCCCCGAAGTTTGGTCAAACTCATGCTGGTAGCTTCGAGAACACTGCCCAACCATCTCGTCCTCTGTCGTCCCCTTCTCCTTGTGCCCTCCATCTTTCCCAGCATCAGGGTCTTTTCCAGGGAGTCTTCTCTTCTCATGAGGTGGCCAAAGTATTGGAGCCTCAGCTTCACAATCTGCACTTCCAGTGAGCACTCAGGGCTGATTTCCTTAAGAATGGATACGTTTGATCTTCTTGCAGTCCATGGGACTCTCAACAGTCTCCTCCAGCACCATAATTCAAAAGCATCAATACAAGCCCCCCAAAAATAGAAACTGTTGAAATGACTCATTTCATCAGAGATATAGGATTTAAATAGCTGGAGTGATATTAGGGAGATGAAGTAGGAAGATGGATGAAACAGTACTCCTCACAGTGGAGTAAAGAGAAAGCAGTAACACATTTCCATGGATGACATGACCCACTAAAAAGACATAAGAACTTAAGAAGAACCCTGCTAGTTCTGACCAAGGCCTCTCTGGCCCACCAATCTGTTCTCACAATGGTCAACTGGATTACAGGAAATCCACAAGCAGGACATGAGCACAATAGTACACTAAGGCTGTGCAATAAATCGCCATATTGATGAATACTGGTATTGAAATAACATCGTGATCGACAAGGCAATATACCAGTGAACCAAAGGTGAAGACTTCGGGGGTAGCTCAGCTGAACAATACTTTGCAGATACTTTTTACTGTGTTGAAAAGTATTTGCTATTCCAAAACCTTCCAACATTCAGCTTATTTTGATGACCCTAAGTTCTAGTATGGTGAGACAATTATTTATCCCTATTCATTTTCAACACACCATGCATTATTTTATACATCTCTATCATGACACTGCCCTCCTGTTTTTTTATATAAACTAAGAAAACTGAAAACATTGTAGCTTTCCACATAGGGGAGTTGCTCTGGCCCCTTGATCATTTTGGCTGTGCTTTTTCTGTACCTTTTTTCAGCTCTACAATATCCTTTTTCAGGTGCAACCAGAACTGTACATAGTATTCCAAATGTGGACACACCATAAATTTGTATAAAGGCATTAGAATATTGGCTTTTTTATGATTCCCAACATGGATTCCACTACAGCTTCCACACACTGGGGTCAACATTTTGTTCAACCTATCTACTGTGACCCAAATTTTTCTTTCCTTGTCAGTAACCTCCAGTTCCAGTTACTGGTGTTCAGAGGCATGACACCTCTGATACATAGTCAGCATGGCTAATAACCATTGATAGCCTTATCCTCCATAAATTTGTTTAAATCCCTTTTAAAGCCATACAAATTGATGGACATTACCATATCTTGTTGTTTAACAGTGTGCTGTGTGACTATTTCCTTTTGTCTGTCCTGACTCTTCCAACATTCAGCTTTATTGGGTGACATGCAGAGTAATACTTCTGGAGCTTCTACCACCCTGAACAATTTGATGTCATCAGCAAATTTGGCCACTTCACTGTTCACCCCTAACTATAGATCATTTTTTAATTAGTTAAAAGGCACAGATCCTAATACAGACCCTACTTCTTAGAACACTGTGAGAATTGCCTATTTGTTCCTACTGTCTGCTGCCAGCTTGTTAAGCTAGTGAGAGCTGGACCATAAAGAAGGCTGATCGCCAAAGAATTGATACTTTTGAATTATGGTGCTGGAGGAGACTCTTGAGAGTCTCATAGACTGCTAGAAGATCAAATCTATCCATTCTTAAGGAAATCAGCCCTGAGTGCTCACTGGAAGGACAGATCCTGAAGCTGAGGCTCCAATACTTTGGCCACCTCATGAGAAGAGAAGACTCCCTGGAAAAGACCCTGATGTTGGGAAAGATGGAGGGCACAAGGAGAAGGGGACAACAGAGGACGAGATGGTTGGACAGTGTTCTCGAAGCTACCAGCATGAGTTTGACCAAACTGCGGGAGGCAGTGGAAGACAGGAGTGCTCTGGTCCATGGGGTCACGAAGAGTCGGACACGACTAAACAACTAAACAACAAGAACAACATGAAGACCTGTCCTCTTATCACATGACTGCTACATTTACTCAGTAGCCTTCAGTGAGGAACTTCTATCAAAAACTATTTGAAAGCCCAGTACATAATGTGTCCTGGATCACCTCAAACCATACTCTCAAAGAACTCTGAAAGGTTAGACAGGACTTACCTTTGCAGAAGCGTGTTGCAAACCACAAATAGTTGGAGCCGCCCATAGGAAACTGTATCTGTATACCACAAAGGCTTTTATTTACAAAGCCTTTTATTGTACTCTTGAGTTTCAGAAATCTAGCTTCGTTTCCCCCATCAGATATAAACAAAAGCAAAAGCAAAAGAAGTGAACAAAGTAAGTATTGTTCCTATTAAGATGGTAGAATTTGAGAATCTACTATTTCCTTGTCAGTGTGCCTTCCAATTGGACTTCCTAGCATGCCAAACACTCAGTGGCTAAAGAATCAAACCGCTGCCCTGTCTGCTTAATTGTCCAGCTTTAGCCAGGCAAGAATCTTTATGTAGCTGGTTTTTCACAATGTAAACTGCCCAGCTAATTCAGCAGAAGGCTACCAAGCAACAGCGGGGGCTTCACTGAATAGCACAGTAAGAAACCCATTGAAAGTGCCCTTTGCTATTGACTACATATGCCCTTTCCTGTAGGGGGCTCCAAAGTAGTAGCTTTAGGAGCATATTGAAGAGGCAGTGAGTCTCAAGATAGCACTAAGGGACACTTTGGTAAGAGCCCTTCATTAATGAGTTCACGTGGAGCAGATGGCGTCTACAAAGTCTCGACTAAAATGAAGGCCTTGAACTGCCTGAGGCACTTTCTCTGAAGAGTCAGTGCAGGGAGGATGATAGCTTCAGAGTGTTACTAGTTCTCAAACACTGAGAAATAAGCATAGATCTATCACTTAGTGGGGAATATGCTATAAAAGCATGAATGGGGAGAGGGGGACGTGTTGCATCTTTCTCATAAGTGAAAAACTGAGAGGCTTGAACCACAATTAGAAGACAAAGATTTAAAGAGACCCAAAGGAAATTCATCCTCTTCATACCGGCAGCGGATCACATTGAATATTGCTGGTTTTAACACACTCCAAAAGCACCCTGGGCTGTTCTTTCAAAACCTCTAGGATTAACCACTGTTGGGGCTTCTAAATGGACCACTGTCTCTACCATGAGCTTAAAACACATTCAAAGCACTGTTTTACCTTCAAAGAATGGTTTGTTAATGGTTGTGGGGAATTCTAGCTCTGTTAAGGGAACACCACAGAACCCAGAATTCTCTGTGGGAAAGATTGTGCTTCCAATGTACTTTGAAAGGTATAGTGGGTACTCAGCCATAATTCTCAAGCCTGTAGTTACATCAGTGATTTTGGGTGAGATTCTGCTGGATTTCGTATCATGCTGGATAAAGGAAACTAGTAGATGAATGACAAGACGTGAAAATGGGAGGTTCTGTATGGTGGTAATTCACCATGTAGAGTAGTTCCAGTGTGAATGAATTTAAAGCAGTAATTCACCACATGTTAGCTTTGTCATATGACTCAGACATATGTCCTGCAACCTGCAGAGGTATCTTAGCAATGACCAGAGAAGGGCCTCTTCAGTAGTGGTGTCCTTCCCAAGAAACCACCACTCCTCTAAATTGAGGCAAGCACATAAAGTAACGTAATTTCAGCACTTGCTGAGAAACACTTTTATTCTTGGAGGCCTTTGCTAGCCATTAATACTAGTTAAATTATACTAGTTACCTGCCAATGACAAGGTGTGTGCTATTTTATTCTGAATTTTATTGCATTTTTAGTTTAATTTTGACGTATGAAGGAGGTATATAAATATTGCACTATATAAAATAAATATGTCTGTCTGCAGTTCGTGTGATTAGCATGAAAATAATTTTTCTAAGGAACTGTTACAAGCACACCAATCTATTAAATCTAATCTGTTTAGATTTCTATAGAACAAAAAATGTCCTCATTGGTCTTGTGCTAGAGAAGGGGAATATATTGATATTTCCCTCCTCAATTGTCCAGCTAGAATCCTGGCCTTCAAAATATTACAAGTATTTCTTACATGCCATTTTTAAAAATAGTGTAATTTTTTTTAATCCCTCTTCCCTTAAACCTCAGGTGAAAGTGCTTAATAATTGTAAATCTCGGATGGAAGAGAAACACTGTGTATTCAAGTGAGGCTTTGATGAGGCGTTAATGAAATACCACACCAAGAAACAAAATAAAAAGTTAAGCTCCCTTGCGTCTGATTCTGCTCCTAGAGCAGGTGCCACATTCTTACTGGTTTGATACCCGACATCAAAGTGCCATTGAGACTCCCTCCAGAGGGTAATGCTTCTGCTTGAGCCGATATGCTTAATAAGGCGTAACTAATTTCTTTCATGCCTTTTGATAACAGCAAACATGTATTCTCCAATTAAATATGTTGAGCATATTATAGAAGCTTGCATTGCAATCTGGGTGCTGTGCACCTCCATTTGAGTACCCCACCCCCACTGTAATGGAGCCCCATGTTTTGCCCCCATGGTGGCAGCATCAAGCTGGTGGAGTTGCCAGCTGCTACTGTACCTTAGACTCAGCCAGGTGCTTTACTAGTTCTTGGGAAAGAGATTGATGAGAAAACACTTGACATCTGCATCTGGGCTGGAAAACCAAGTCCCAGCCATGCTGTGTGAAACATGACTTACCTCTCAGCTGAATACTAGGAAGAAAGAACATATGTAGCCAGCTCTGCAGCAACTGCAATGGCCGCCTATGAGGCAATTCTAGTTTGTGAGCCTTACCTTTACATCTCTAGCAGCACTTTAGGAACTATCTTTGCACTACAGGACCAGCCCCAGATATGGTGACTGAGGTGAAGGACAAGATGACAGCCCCTCCCAATTTCACTGCTAGAAGCCAGTTGGAATGCTAATTTTATCTTCCTAAAACACTGGTGATGCAATAGCTTCCTCCATCACACCTGAAACAGCAGGCCAGATTAGCAGCCCAGGAGAAACCACTCAGCAATAGAAGGGAATAGCTGAGAGCCTCAGGATGAACACCTGAGGCTACTGCTGCTTCTGAGAATCTGATGCCTAAGCTGGTTGCTTCAGCATTCTGGCCCTGCTGCCTTGGATTCCTCTCCCACCATGCCAGCCCAGAACGGGGTGGTTCAGACCACACCTGGAATACTTTGTTCAGTTCTGGGTGCCACAATTTAAGAAGGATATGGACAAGCTGGATTGGATGTGTGCAGAGGAGGACAACCCAGATGATCAAGGGTCTAGAAGCCAAGCCTTATGAGGAATGGTTGAGGGAGCTGAGTACATCTAGCCTGGGAAAGAGGAGACAGATTAGATGGTTGGACAGTGTCCTCAAAGCTACTAACATGAGTTTAACCAAACTGCAGGAGGCAGTGGAAGACAGGAGTGCCTGGCGTGCTCTGGTCCATGGGGTCACGAAGAGTTGGACACGACTAAACAACAACAATCATATCATAAGGGCTGTCACATGGACAAGCTTGTTTTCTCCTGCCCTGGAGGGTAGGACTTGAACCAATGGCTTCAAGTTACAAGAAAGGAAATTCCAACTAAACAGGGAGCAGACACCCTCGGGAGATTATGGACTCTCCTTCATTGGAGGCTTTTAAGCAGAGGTTGGATAGCCATCTGTCATGGATGCTTTGGTTGAGATTCCTGCATTGCAGGATTGCTTCCAACTCTACAGCTCTATGGTTCTATGAGTTGTCAGTAGGCAAATGACTGCAATTTTATCTCTTTTCTCCCTCTCCATTGCAAATATGCTTGAAATAAAAGCTTGAGCTCTTTGTGAAGGAAAAGGTCTGGAATAATTATAGTATTTAACTTCAGATATAAAGTGTCTACTTTGAGAATGCAGCAAACAAAAGAGATTAGCTGTTCTCATTCAGGATTCTTCTCTGAATGCTAATTTCCACTTGAACTGATGCTATAAAGGTGCTGGACTGTTTTTTTTAAAAAAAATTAACAAGAATTAACTTGAAAAGCCTCATTCATATCAACTTTTTGTATTAAAAGAAAATATATCAAGAAGGAATGCCTAAGGATTATCAATCAGACAATCATATATATTGTAAGTGACTGATAAAACAGATCTGTCATTAAGATAAAGCAATTAGAGAATTAACTACCCATCATATCACTTCACTTTTCTGTCTGACAGTTCAGGAATCATAGCATCTTCTTTTTTTACATGTGTTTTATAGTTTTTCCTGATGAAGAGCATTGTCTCAATGCACTGGGATTTCAATGCTTTGTGAATAAATGATTAATTAGATATGCCCATAACTAGATTCCCCCCCCCCCCGTCTACTGTTTAGTGTTTTCAGATAGCAGTTTTTAAACCTTTTTAATCTACCAAATATAAGTAAAGGAAAGTCATGGGATTCACCTAGCTGAACTAGAGCAAGTTAAAGTTTTCCTAATAGTGAACATTTGCAGAGAATCTAGCAATTAGAAGGCATATATATATATATATATATATATATATATATATCTTCAGAGCTATGCTCTATACATATCCCAGATGTTTCAGATAAGACTAAATAATAGTTTGATTCTAAAGTTGTTTTCTTATAATTTTTCTGTGTTTAAATCAACTAAATTACTTTGTCTCAGAACAACCCAAACATAGTGTGCCAAACAGCGCAGTTGGTAGAGCATGGGACTCTTAATCTCGGGGTCATGGGTTTGAGCAAAACGTTCCTGCATTGCAAGGAGTTGGACTAGATGACCCTCATGGTCCCTTCCAACTCCACAATTCTACGAAACTATGAATACAAATATTACACCGTGATAATGAAACTCAGTGCCAGGCACTCCATGATATTCTATAAATGGAAGGAAATGTGATCAGGATCTACCAGTAGCTCTCTGAGTAATTTGCAGTAGATTGGCAAAGATTTGGCAGCCCCGTGCAATTTGCAATGCACACATACACACAGTTCTCACTTTCTCAATTGTAATTAAAGGATTGCCACAGAAGCTTCTACAATTATGCATATAGTTTCAGACACTGCTTTTTTTCTAAAAAAAATGTTTAGGGGTACTCTCGTTTTCCTACTCATATTGAAATACTACCCCTCCTCAATGAGGCAGAACTTAGATTCACAAAATGTTTAGGGGTATGTGTACCCCTGCGTCCCCCAGAAAAAAGCACTGATTCCAAGGTAATCTATGCCTGTAAATATCAAGGACTGGGGAACCATAGTGGGAATGAGCGTAGCCAGGATTTGGGGGGGGGGGCAGAACCTATGTGATTGGTCAGTTAGTTATTTCTATTGATTTACTTGATCTGGGGGGCAACTGCCCCCACCCACCCTTGGCTACGCCCATGGAAACACATCCTGCTATAGGGCTTCCCATAGGCTTTCGGTTGGCTCTTATGGGAAACAATATGCTGGACTAGTGCTGGGCCTTTGGTCTGACCCAGTGGGCCTCTTCTTCCCTTATGTTAAAATTATTTTTTGAGAAAGCTGAGGTTTTAACTTGGGTGGGTGCTCTTTTATCTGGAGGGTGGGGTTGTTTTAAATTGTTGTAAAATATCATATACTCATCAGGATTTTTGGATTTGTGGGCTGGAGTATTGTTTAGGGGCTTTCATTGAGGAACATATAGTTTGTTAGTGTGTATACACATAAGCACTGTTAATTGTTTTGTTTATTTTTATTATGTATTTTGTGCTTCGTATATTGCAACTTTTGTGTTGTGAACCACCCTGAGACCTACAGGTATGGGTGGTAGACAAATTGAATACATAATAAATAATAATCTTACGTTTTCACTTGATGGTACAAGTAGATTATACACTCCCCTCAGCTGCAAAAAGCTCTTAGTACAGTAAACTCAGCTGCAATATGCCTCCCATCCAATTATATTTAAAAGTGAATACTCACAATCCCAGCTCCCTCAGAGACGTCTGTACCAAAAATGCAGAACAGGGATGCAAAAACAAACAAGTTGTTCAGGCTTTGGCAAGGAGTTTTCCCATAACCGAACCTGCTCTGCTCGGCTTAGCACAACCTCCGACAGTGAACCAACGTGTGGAACTAAACGGAGAGAGTCGAGAAATCAGACGGGAGGAGGAAGTGCGTGACACACAAACAGGAAAGACACAGAAGGGCAAGAGAAAGCTTGTTTATCTGGCAGAAATAAAAGATTTTGCTGACTCTGGACACTTCAGTAATAGCAAACTGTTTTTGAAAGGAATACCAGCAATGAAAAAAGGGGGTGGGCTTCTTGCTACTGAGTGCTGAACTTGTTTGTAGCAGCCTGCTTGTAGGAGTTGCTTACACATCTCGTGATTCTCTCCAAGTAGCTCATTGTGGAAATAGAACAACATGAAGGGCTAGTAGCGTCTGAACCACACAACACAGCCACAATTAAGTGTTTGACTGTTGCAGCCTGCTGCAATTTCTGTTGGCCCATGATTCCCCCATCCCAGAACCTAGGGATGTTTCACCCTCACCAAGCTACAGTTCCCACAAACTACAGTTCTCATGATTCTTTGAGAAAAGTCATGTGCTTTAACAGTTCTTTGGGTGTACATTGTGTGTGTGGATATTATATATATATATATATATATATATATATATATATATATATATATATACACACACACACACACACATATATATATATATACACTACTATATATATATGTATGTGTGTGTGTATATATATGTGTGTGTGTGTGTGTGTGTATGTATATATATATATATATAGTGTGTGTGTGTGTGTGTGTGTGTGTGTGTGTGTGGATGTGCTACATGTGACACTTTTCTAGACATTACTGAAGCACATGAAGGGACATTTTGAGTTAGTGGCAGCTGTGGGTCCCCTTTAACACCTAGTTAGGCCAGCAGTTTGAAGAAATACCTGTGGAGCTCTTTGCAGTCTGCTTAGGATTTATTTGCTGTACTGCAGGAGTTACAGTTTTTTCTTCTAAATAAATCTTTTCTTTTTATTTGTCCCTTGGTTTTTGAAAAGCATTTGTGATCCAGAAGCCTGAAGTCCACTTGACACACATTGCAGAAGAGGATTGAATGTTGTGTCAGAAAACAGCATGAATTAAATAGGAGGTGCATTCATACATCTTTTTTTCTGTTTAAATTCCCTAGGAACGCATACTTATGGCAGAAAGCACACAATACAGTAAAATCCTGTAGACACGAGCAACAATGCAAAGGAAGATCAGTTGCTAATACGTACTAGTGACTAGTATGAGTTGCTCATAAATACTTTCCATATCACTGTCATTTAATTACACAAACAAAATTCTACCTTGCTGTAATCATCATGCCTCCTATTTAGTAAAGTGTACTGGGCACCAGAATGGAAGAAGGAACCAGAATGGGATGGGGTAGCAGAAAGAATGAACCCTGCAGTATGCTGGAGAATCATTATAATTATTAAATATATAATAAACTTGCTTGTGTGTTGCATGTGAGTGCAGATGTTGCTTGTCACTGTCAACACTGCATTGCTTTTGTCAGGAGCTGCTGGGGTCTGTGGACAGCAGTCCTATGTCATAAACCACTAAGTTCTGTGACCTGGTGAAGGACAGATAATAAATGTAATAATAATAGCAACAACAACTTCAGGTGGGAGCTTCTCAAGTCCTGGACTGACCCTGTCCACACCAGTTGGCCACTGGCTCCTCCTAGACTGGAAGTAGTACAAGAGGATTGCAGTTAATCCTTCCTTGAGCAACAAAGTTGTCCTCTGATGTGTTCCTTGGTGGCTTTTCAGGCCTAACTTCTGGCTTGCTCCTGCTTCCTGGTTTGTCCTTTGGTTCTTAGTTCCTCTTCATTCCTGACTACTGGCTTGTCCCAGGGCTCCCAGTTCCCATCTCATCTCAAACCTGCTACCCATCGCTCAGCTCTGACAGCTGCTACCAAAGTGCTTAGGTTCAGGGGCCCCTCTGTGTTCTTATTTATTATTTAAATAATAAAGACACAGTATTGTAAGGTAGTGGGGGGGATGTTTATGAGCTCCATTCAGCTTCATGGTGCTTTTGTCTCAGATACACAAACAACAGCCAAATTATGTGTGTACCAGGATATGCTTCTACATATACTTTGTGGCATGAAGATTTATTCTCCAGGAGTTTGGCAGAACTCAAAATCTCACTTGGATGGACTTCACTTCCGGTCGGTGCCAGCGCTTAATGGCGGTCCTAGCTCCGAGCTCCGGAGAAGGACTGCTTCGCAAGTTCGGGTCTTACCCGCTACGGCAAGCGGGGGACCCCTAAAATCCCAGGCGCTGAAGCCTGAGAACAAGGAGACTCGGTGGGCACCTTTGCGCCCCCCGGTACCGTGAAAGAGCCTTTTTAAAGGCTACGGATCGACATCGGGAGTGAGCGCGGTGCTGAGAGTCGCTACCCAGCCTGCGAAGTGAAGCCGCGTCGCCATAAGCGGAGAGCGCCGATTCCTTCCTGAAAAGAAAATCTGGACTGAATCCCCGTGAGTAAGAGCTGAAATATAATCGGGACCTTTCAAATTTTAAAAATTGGGCTAAAAACGGGGGAGATCTAAACAAAGGAAGTCTGCCTCCCCCCGACTGCATGAAAGTGAAAGCAACGGAGCTCTAAACCTGCATCCGTTTAAACCTGCTCTTTGATCAGCTTAACCGGACATTTAGACCCTTTGATCTCCCCTCTAGCTAGCAGGGCAGAGGGGAGGTGAATTTGAGCAATAACTGCAAGATTTGTTGGAAGTAAAAAACCTCTGCTGTCTCACTTATTTAAAAGCATGAAACGGTCTGCCTTCTTAGTACACTGAACTGACTTTTCCCTGTGAAGTGATACTTTGATACAAAGTTTCCACAGTGCCTGGCTACTGTACAATACAAGAAGAAGTAGCATAAATAGGGCAACTGTGGCAATTTGAAGTAACAAGCTTTTAGACTTTTGACTGTGTTAATCTCCCTTTTTATATTTTGGACATTTGGGACAGTCTCCTTTGTCTCTATACTTGGAAACTTTGCTCTATGGCCATTTTGATTTGCTCCCTCTAGAGGACAAAGTGAAGTCCGGCACGGCCTAAGACAGTGGAATTTTCCAAGGGAGAATAAATCCCGTGGGAACTGACCTTGACATGAGTGGCGCACAAGAAGAGATAGTCACAAGGGCCAAGACCAAGCAACAACAACAACAACAGCTGCAACAGTCACAGGTAAAGAAAAGAGGCTCAATCTCAGGCGCAACAGTTGGATCAACAGGAACAACAGCATCAACAGGACAAGACAAAGGAGCAGCCGTCTCTATGGAAGCTGTGACAGATGCCTTGCTCAAGATAAACCAAACTCTGGAGTCTCTGACAAAACAGACTTCAGAGAATACACTAAAATTAACAGAAATCTCAGCAAGATTAAACCAGAATACAGAATCTATAAATAAATTGGTGGAGGAAAACGCCACTACGCGCCAAATTGCGGAAGACGCCAAAGCTACTGCGGGAGAGACACAGGAGAAATTAGAGCCGATCGCCAAGAAGGTCTATGAGCATGATGCAACTTTGGCCTTGTGGGAGTTACAGAGGAAAGAGAGAAATTTAAAAATAAGACTGATCCCGGAGAATGAAGGAGACAACCTTGTGGAATACTTGACACGGGAGTTTGTGGATTGTTGGGAACTCCAGGAAGACGAATTCAAAATTACGACTGCCTTTAGATTGGGTAAGAAGCAAAACAGAAAGACTCCGAGAGACTGCTTGATTACACTCAGATCCAAGGAGGAAAGAGACAAAATATTGGGACTACACTTTGAAAAGGCCTTGCAGATTGGAAACTCAGCTGCACAGATCTTTAAAGACATCCCAAAATATTTTCTGGACTTAAGAAACTTCTACAAGGACTTAGCCCTTTTATTAAAGAAAAACGCTATCCGTTTCAGGTGGGAATTCCCACAAGGGCTGTCATTTGACTATAAGGGAAACAAGGTGAAAATAAAGACAATTCAAGATAAAGACAAATTTTTGGCAAGATACCAGGAGGACTTACAGAAGGGGACTGTTGACGTACTTGCAGAACAGAGGAGAGCATTGGATATCCTGAATCTCTCGTTTGGACAAAAACCACTACCATCAGAAGAAGAGCAACAACTTGGAGCTGTTGGAGGAGCCTTAGAAAAATAACAAGATGGCTCTGCAATTCCTTAGTTGGAATTGTAATGGGCTCAATGGGCCTTTGAAGAGAAGACAAGTATTTCATATATTGATTAGAGAACAATTGGACTTGATATGCTTACAAGAAACTCACATAACCAGAGCCCACAGGAGATTACTTTCAAATAAAAGGCTAGGACAAGAATTTATTTCATCAGACAAAGTTAAGAAGAGAGGAGTTGTAATATATGTGAAGGAGAAATGGGCTCCAAAAATGATATTCAAAGATGAACAAGGGAGATATCTGGCTGTGGAGATACAAGTACAAGGAGAGAAATTCTTAGTTGTTGGAATTTATGCACCAAATGAAGGCAAATCCGACTTCTTTAAGAGACTTCATGAAACTTTGATGGACTATCTGGACTACAATATGATAATTATGGGAGACATGAATGGCGTGGTCTCCACTAATATGGACAAGGCACAAAGACTTACAGTCACCAAAGAAGGGAGACTCCCTAAGACTTTTTTCGAAATGACTGAAAATATGGACTTGATAGATATTTGGAGAACAAGGAATCCTCTGGAGAGAGAGGGAACCTTTTTCTCCCAAGCAATGATGACCTGGACCAGAATCGATCAAATCTGGGTTACTAGTGGAATGGCTCCGAAGATCAAGAAAGTGGAAATCTGCCCAAAAACTTGCTCCGACCATAACGCCGTGAAGATGGAGATGAAACTCACAATAACTGGTCAATTTAGATGGAGAATGAATGACACCCTCTTTCGAGATAAGGAGATTCTCACGAAGGCCCAAAAGACCCTAAAAGACTATTTTGAAATAAATTTGAGGACCGACGTGGAGAAAAGAGTGATCTGGGACGCAAGTAAAGCGGTGATGAGAGGATTTTTGATTCAACAAAACTCAATAAAGAGGAAAAAACAAAATGAGAAAAAAGAGAAGATTCTGGAAATGATAAAGGAAGGAGAGAGGAAATTAAGAACAAAACCAAAGTCTCAGGACATTTTAAGAGAGATCAAATTATACCAAACACAATATATGGAATTGATGAACCAAGAGATTGAATGGAAGATAAGGCAAATGAAGCAAAAGACTTTTGAATCAGCAAATAAATGTGGCAAACTTTTGGCATGGCAATTGAAGAAAAGGCAGAAACTAAATACAGTTACAAGCCTAGAGGTGGATGGAAAGAACATATCCAAACCCAATGAAATTAGAAATTGCTTTTTAAGCTATTTTAAAAAACTCTACACCCAAGGCCCGCAAAATGAAGAAGATATAGACAAATTCCTCGGAAAATATGGACTACAAAACATCTCTCATCAAAGTAAGATGGACTTGAACCAGAGAATCTCAGAACAAGAGATAGAGGCTGCCATTCAGAATATGCAACTGGGCAAATCTCCAGGACCAGATGGACTGACTTCCAGATACTACAAATCGCTGAAGGAATGGCTGACTCAACCACTAAGAGAAGTTTGTAACGAGATCCTTGAGGGAAAAAAGGCACCTGAATCGTGGAAAGAGGCATATATTTCACTCATACCAAAGTCAGAGACTGAAAAGACCCAACTCAAGAACTACCGCCCAATATCCCTGCTTAATGTGGATTACAAAATTTTTGCAGACATTTTGGCAAAAAGATTTAAAAGAGTTTTGATGGAGAAGATTCATAAAGACCAAGCAGGCTTTCTCCCTAAAAGACACCTAGCAGACAATGTAAGGAATGTAATAGATATTTTGGAGAAGTTAGAGGTGAATATAAACACCAAGGCAGTATTGATCTTTGTGGATGCGGAGAAGGCCTTTGATAATATCTCTTGGAGTTTTATGAGGAAGAATCTTCATGGGATGGGGGTAGGTCAGGGTTTTGAGAATGGTATGGCTGCAATATACTCTGAACAAAAAGCCAAACTGATTGTAAACAATGTTGTGACTGAGGAACTTAAGATAGAAAAAGGAACACGACAGGGGTGCCCGATTTCCCCATTACTTTTTATTTCAGTTCTGGAGGTGTTGCTGAATATGATAAGAAATGACCAGCAGGTCAAAGGTGTGCAGGTCGGAGCTAAACATTATAAGTTAAGAGCGTTCGCAGATGACCTAGTATTGACTTTGCAAGAGCCAAACACTAGTACGAAAAGGGTTTTAGAAATAATACAACAGTTTGGCCAGGTAGCTGGATTTAAGTTGAACAAGCAAAAAACCAAAGTTTTAGGGAAAAACCTAACAGATATGGAAAAGGAGAAATTTCAAGAGGAAACAGGTTTGACTGTGGTCAAGAAGGTTAAATACCTAGGGGTGTATTTAACATCTAAGAATCAGAATTTGTATAAGGACAACTATGAAAAATGCTGGTCAGAAATTAAAAAAGATTTAGAAATATGGTCAAATTTGAAACTGTCAATGTTAGGCCGAATTGCAGTAATTAAAATGAATGTATTGCCTAGAATGTTATTTTTGTTTCAGACCTTGCAGATTATTGATAAGATGGAATGTTTTAAGAGGTGGCACAAAGATATCTCGAAATTTGTCTGGCAGGGCAAAAAGCCCCGAATTAAATTTAAAATATTGACAGATGTTAAGGAAAGAGGGGGTTTTGCCCTGCCGGACCTAAAATTGTACTATGAGGCAGCAGCTTTTTGCTGGCTCAAAGAATGGATGCTCCTCGAGAACACGGACATCTTGGATCTGGAAGGTTTCAATAACGCTTTTGGTTGGCATGCATATCTTTGGTATGGTAAAGTTAACAGTGCCTTTAAAAATCACATTGTCAGAAAAGCATTGTTTAATGTTTGGATAAGATATAAAGATCTACTGGAAAATAAAACCCCTAGATGGGTGTCGCCAGTGGAGGCTAAAGCAGTGAAGAAACTCAATATGGAGGTCGGATGGCCGAAGTATTGGGAAATTTTAGAACAGGATGGAGATAAGTTCAAACTACAAAGTCAGGAGAAATTGAAGCATAAAGTAGAAAATTGGTTCCAATATCGCCAAATAATGGAATTTTTTAAACAGGACAGGAAAGTCGGTTTCCAGGTGGAAAAATCAAAATTAGAAACCGAACTGTTAGAACCCAACACTAAGAATTTATCTAGAATGTACAACTTGTTGTTGAAATGGAATACACAGGATGAAACAGTTAAATCGGCTATGATTAAGTGGGCTCAGGATGTTGGACATAATATTATGTCAGCTGACTGGGAATGGTTATGGAACACCGGTATAAAATTTACGGCATGTAATGCCTTAAAGGAAAACATTATGAAAATGGTATACAGGTGGTACATGACCCCAGTCAAGCTGGCAAAAATCTATCATTTGCCCGATAACAAATGTTGGAAGTGTAAAGAGACTGAAGGTACCTTTTATCACCTTTGGTGGACATGCCCGAAGATTAAGGCCTTCTGGGAGATGATCTATAATGAAATGAAAAAGGTACTTAAATGTACCTTCCCTAAAAAACCAGAGGCCTTTCTCTTGGGCATTGTCGGCCAATTGGTGACAAAGAAAGATAGAGCTTTTTTCATGTATGCCACAACAGCAGCAAGAATACTCATCGCAAAGTATTGGAAGACACAAGATTTACCCACTTTGGAAGAATGGCAGATGAAAGTGATGGACTATATGACACTGGCCGAGATGACAGGCAGAATCCGTGACCAACGAAAAGAGACGGTGGAAGAAGAATGGAGAAAATTTAAAAGTTATCTTAAGGACTACTACAAACTTAATGAATGCTAAAATGCCGTGGTTTCCAGAAACAAAGGGGTACAGGGATATAAGGTTAGATTATAAAAGAGGACTAAGAGGATAGAGACTGGAAAGTAACAATTGGGAGTTGCTAGTTGAACTACGGACATTGGGATGCAGAGAGGGGGGGTATGGGGAAGTCCAAGAAAAGAGGTTTATGAAAATATGTTTGAAACTATACGTGTATGTTTGTCATTTTTAATGTTTGTTTGTTTTTCTTAAAAATGTTGTAAAACCAATAAAAATTTTATAAAAAAAACAAAAACAAAATCTCACTTGGATGAATTAATGTTAAAAAACCATGTAAGAAAGAGTTTGTTTACCTTGCTGTTTATTTTTAAGATCTGTCATGTTCTGTAAGGACAGTACCTGGTAGCTATTCTCATAACTAATCCATTTTATATTTTACTTCCATATGAATTTTTATAATAAGGGAATGTGTAACCTACAGTGTAATTTTTCTGCAGCAAATATATTTCTCCAATTATCACCTAACGCTTTGGGTGGCATGTTAAATGTAAGCATTTTTCACATGAGGTTTCTTGGAAAATGTTAAAACATTAACTGCAATACCAAGAAAATCCACTAGATGAAGTACCGTACTCCCATCCTCAGATGCACAGAATAATTGGTGCAGTTGTATTCATGTTTTAGTTACTATGTTTAGCTTCTTAGTTATATAGCTATTGTAAAATCACAGCAACACCTTGGGAATCATATTTGAAACTACATTCTTCTGCATTTAAGATATATTAACCGATCTACATCTCATAGGTTTAACAGAAATCTGAAAGCCAATGAAAAAGCTTCCTGAACATATAAGCTTCTTTGTTTATTTATTTTTAAGGAGATGGCAAGACACAAAAAGCCTTTTCTATAAAAATTACTCCTCTTTTTAACTATCTCAAATTTATTTACAGAAAATAAATGTCAAGCTTCTACTGTGAATAACTTTGTGATTAGAAAAGGAGGACACTGGTATTATGTTAGTTTCAACCTTGACAGCCACTGTTTGGAAGAATGTACAACAGCTGTTTTCTAACAAAGGCTATAGAGGCTAGGATTGTTAAATAACATGTGAAGATGTTACCTTTAGCTTGAAAGGCCTAAAATGTACTCTGGAAACACTATTTAGAAATCAACCTTTTTCAGTATACAACTAATAAAAGGTGTCTGCCAAAGTATAGATACTAAGAGTATGAAGACACAGTACCACAGTTGCCAAAGTACTGCCGCATGCCATCATCCAGTACCACCCTGGTAGACCCCGCCCCCTGCTTACCAGATGTTGTGCAGAGGCTGGCAGCAATGGCAGGGATGGGTGGGGGTGCTGAAAGCAACATAGCACTAGCCACTCTCTATCTCAGTGTTGTGAAAAAAAAGTACCAAGTGGGGCGATTACTGCCACTGCCATCATAAGAGCGCTGCTGGATCAGATCAAATGCTGGGCAGCATTCTGCTCTCACAGGCTGCTAACATGTGAACCCCAGGGGGTTAGCCCAAGGGTTAGCCATCTCTGATGTATAGGACCTTTCCCACATTATTTGGTGGGAAATTAGAGGCCATAGCTTTCAGAATTTGAGCTCATGAGTCAGAAGACAGTGTGGGAGACAGAAACTAGAAAGAATTGAAAAGGAGCCAGAATGAATCAGAAGGAAGCAGGGTTTACTTATCAGATATCCCAGGCATTTCTGTTTTGACATTTCAGAACTGATGTTAGAGAAAAGCAAATTTGTCCTTGGACTGGGTTATTTTTCCAAATCTATCTATGTCATCCTTTTACACAATTAGTTTTATGGGAATCTTTATATGTAGTTTGGAATTATACATGAAGGCTGCAATCTTAAACTTACTTACCTAGAAATAAATTACATTGAATTCAGTGGACTTGCTTCTGAATATACGTGCCTAGCACTGGGTTGCACTGGTGGTATTTCTGGGTGAGTTAGCTGTTTGTATAACCTGGCATTTTTAATAACACATCATTTGAGGAAGTTCCCTGGACTTTCTTTAATTATTATTTACAGGTAGCATCTGGTCTGATTGTAGTGTTTTAAAAAATCAACTGGAGTTTATTTGACACTGCTAGCAATTTATGAACATGCTTACCTGGTGCATGTCACAGAGAGTGAATGAAGTCAGTCTGTGTGTGGTAAATTGGTCTAAGTTATGTCCACTTGGTTTTTATGGGCAGAAGCAGGATCAGTCTGAGGGATGTAGGGATGGCATGGTGGTCTACCAGGATTCTATTGCCCTGACCAGTCCATTCATCTTGTGCCATGTTGTGAGTGTGGTTTTCTGAAATTACAGTAGGTGCTTAGAACAGGATAGGGATTCTGTTAGCATAGCATCTGTCCCATTTTTCAACAGTCTCCATGCATGAGGTAGCTTAGTGGTTTGGGTAGGGGGGTGTTGGAGTTCCCCCAAACTAGTTGTCACATAATTTTCATAAGTAACAGCCTAACTACATGTGATGCTAAATGCATAGTTGGCAATCACATCAGTGGTTTTTGCTTATTTAATGAAGATGGAGCCAATTTTCATAAGGCTCCCAGCATGCAGGGAAAGGAGGTACAGTGGTACCTCGGGTTAAGTACTTAATTCGTTCCGGAGGTCCGTTCTTAACCTGAAACTGTTCTTAACCTGAAGCACCACTTTAGCTAATGGGGCCTCCTGCTACTGCCGTGCCACTGGAGCATGATTTCTGTTCTCATCCTGAAGCAATGTTCTTAACCTGAGGTAATATTTCTGGGCTAGCGGAGTCTGTAACCTGAAGCGTATGTGTCAGGGGTTTAGGAGCAGAGGCACGGGCAAGGGAGGAAACAGAGAGCGAAGGGGAGGAGGCAGAAGAAAAGATGAGTGATGACGACGACCCGAGATCTCCTAGTCTTTCCAGTGAATCAGAGGATTCACAGAAAGGAGCACCAGTGGCCAGGGCAAGGGGGGAGTCTAGGGGGGCACCCCAGGAAGATAGAGCCAGAGGGGACTCAGGGGGGAGCAGCTGGAAATCGGGACCAGCGTCACCGCCAGGAAGCAGGGAAGAGGAAGGGAGCCAGGGGGGAAGCGCTGGCAGCTCACCACAGGAGGGAGGGCATGAGTCAGGAGTGGCCACACCTCCATCGGGGAGCGAAGAAACGGTTAAGAGGAAAGTGGAAGGTTGGGCGCGCGCGCCAAGTTCAAATGCAGAGGAAGGCGGCGCAGTAAGCAGCCCCGAAAGGGAACCAGGTCCTAAAGCCCGGCGCAAGGAGGCAGGAGGGTCCGGGTCAGCGTCAGAAGAATCCCGGAAGGAAGAAGCCCCGGGGGGTAGAGGGACCCAGAGGAGGACAGTCAGGCGGAAAAGGTGGAGCAAGGCTAGGATATTAAGTTGGTGCACACGGGGCGGAGACTCAGACGGAGCTTCGCCGATCTAGCTACTAGACGTAGTTGCGCGCAGCAGCGTGAGAATGGAAACTGTAATTCAATAAAGACTTTTACTTAATGATCGCTGGCTAGCGTGATCCTCTGTGAGCTAGGATCTTCAAGCAGCTCTGACAGTATGTAACCTGAGGTACCACTGTACTGTATATTCCTTCCAAGCCAAACAAATTAAATAAGTCAGTGGGTGCTTTCCCCTCACCCAGAACCCATAGCTAATTGCAGCATGGGTCAGGGGAATTTTCATGAGGACTGCAACAAGGGAGGGAAGTGTTATTATTTTAAAAGACAAACTATGTGCTGTATTGCATTAATCTTGCTTTAGTAAGAATTAGATTTTAAAGTGAACGTTTGTTACAAGCTGCATGGATTTCTACTATTTGTTAGATTTGAGCGTATAGAGTGTATTTAATAATAGTATTGCTGTAGTGCATTGTATCTTTTATACCAGAGCTTCATGAGACAATGGACTCAGCCCAGATATTATTGAATTCATTTAGGGCCAAGATGAAAAGAACCACATGAAGAGTACCCTGTATCCATGGCAAGTTTGGGCTTGAGTTTCTTTAACAAACTGCCTACGTGTGCACACACCAACCGCAATACCATTTGTGATATATGGGCTCTGCCATTCAAAAGGGAAAAGGTAATATCCAAGCCCTTGAGCATACCTGTTTGGATTGCAGCCAACCGTACAGTGGCATCTGCACTGCAATATGTTTATAGCACTAATGAGAAAAGTGTATATTGAATATCATGTCAATTTGCAGGGACCATATGCTGCATGTATGGTTCATAGCCCAGCATCAGGAACCATGAACACAACTCTGTTTGCTAGAGGCATAGAGCACTACCCTACTGTGTGCAGATTCCAGTTTCACAGAGTAGCCGACAGTACAAACCCATATATGTCTATTCCAGAGTAAGCTCATTATATTTCAGACTTCCAGATAAGTGTGTGTAGGGTCCCAATCTGTAAGTCAGCTTATACTCATTAGTTTCTGTTACAGGACAGAGATGAATGTGTCTCCCCATCTCCCCCTTTGTAACCCATCAATGCCAGGGTTATAATTCCTATTTATTGTATTATAAAATGTTGCATGCCACTTTCTTGCTGGAATGGTAAATTATAAGAGCAAGTTATCAACATATGCATATTAATTACAGTGTTCTATGTGCTAGCTGGGAGGAACTTTGTCCAGGTTTCATGATGTCTAATTAACAACAACATAATATGGGGCAGATGGGTCTTATCAACCTGGGAAAGTAGCCCATCTAGAAGGAAAACTGTTCCTAAACCTCTGCTGCCTTGAGAGATGTCTTTGGGAAAAGAAAAGGCTAAGAAATAAACCCTACACAAATCCAGAGTTAGACCCTAACCCTAAATTTAATAAGTAAGAAAACATATGTTCATTACAGGGACATTTACCAAACCTTTGTGCATTTGTGTGCAATTAAAAAAACTTTCATCAATGCCTGTAAAACTTGTGAGATATTTATCAGTCCTCCTTGTGCTCAATCACCCCGATCTCAAGCTGTCAGCAAACATTTTATTTCCCTAGTTGCATGTTACACACCCATGGCTGATGGAGCGCATTTGGTTTCAGGAGTCACATATTCTGCAGGCCTGCAGTACATATTCTAGTGGTTTTCTATTATTTTCACACCTACACAAATGTACCTAGTTACAAAATTTAGTCATTTTGTATTCTTTCTTTCTGTTCCAAACAGAAACTTTAGTCCTTTTCTAAAACCACTCAGAAGATTTGGATGCAGCACAGAACAGCAATATGCAGAATGTATCTATGTGGTGTTAACAATATTGAAAATGACACTTGTCCATTAATGTAAGGTTTTAAATTTAATGTTGTGAATATTCTTCACCCTGAGTGAAGAAGATGCACAACTTCTCAGCTCTCTCACTGTTCCATTATTTACAACAATAAATCATGTGACATAACTATAGCAGTTTTTTTAATGCATTATTTGTCCCCTATCCATTAATTACTGCATCTAGCTTACTCTGGTGTATTTATAGGAAGTACAAATGTAGTTTGGAAACCTGGAAAAAGCTTCACCAATTACCGGTATACAATCAAGTTTTGTGTTGGAAATGTCATGTAAACTGACATAGAATTAAGGAAATTTGTTTGCAAACAGAAACAGCATGTGCTGTTTTTAAGACAAAATAAGAGAAGCGCATAAATATTCTAATCCTTGCAACAATGATTCAACTTTTAGATTAATGCCACTGATTTCAAGGATGCTTTTGTCCACAAGTTTATGATAAATGACTCAGCCTATGTAGACAACATGCAAGGAAAAAAATAAATTGTTTGCATTAATTTACAATTCTTACAACTTTGTTACAATTTACTGTGTTTACAGGATAGAGTTGGTTCCAGCTTCAAATATACATGGTATTGAATCTCTTGCAGCCAACACTTACATATCAGGCTTTTTTCCAGTCTACATAAATGCAAACAGTATGTCTTTAAAATAACTTGTGTAGTGAAAACAATCTTCTTCACCCCTTGACCTGATCCAAACACTGCTCTAGGGATTCCAACTTCTCCTGATATAATAAAGTCTATCCAAAGTCCCTTAAGTAAAAAAATTATGAAATAACTTGTCAGGATAAATATGAAAAGGTAGAACATTACACCATATTTGGTCTTGCATGCGTTCCAAGAATATAGGATCATAACAATGAATGACATAACGGAAAAGAGAGACTTCCTATTTTGAACACAATACACAGATCTGTCTAAGTTTCAGTTAAAGATATACCAAAGAATATTCACTCTGCTTTGGGAACTAAACTGAAATCCTATGCACACTTACCTGGGAATAAGTTCCACTGACTGTATAGTGGGACTTAGTTCAAGTAAACATGTATAGTTGCACTCTTTGTGGCTTAAATCCTATGCACACTTGCCCAGAGTAGGCTCCACTGAACACAATGGGGCTTACTTAGAAGTAACATGCATTGGATTACACAGTTCTTTCTTTTTTTAAGGGCTGCAATATGTTGCTGGAACTTTTCAAGGTATGAGTATTTAATAAAAGCTAAGAGCACTCAAATAATATTTTATTACTGAATACAAAAATACTATCTATGTAAAAACAATAAGTTAGTTTATCTTACAATACTTTACACTACTCTGTTGTGGGACATTTCATGTTGGATTGCTCTATTATGTAGTTATAATTCACACATGGCTTCATAATTTTGCACAAAGCATCTCCAACAGCATGTCATCCATATTCACTGTTCCAATGATAGGCCTAAAGAAAAGTTCGGAAATAACATTAGCATTAATAGATCCGAGCATAGACAGAGCCGCATTCAGTTTGGCAAATCTAGTCTGGTCCCCTCTGTGAATCATTCTGACATGTTCATTTAGGGCTTGCTGTGCTTCTTGCTGCAGTCCCTGGATGTACTGTACACACTGCAGCCCAGGCAGATCTAGAAGGGTAAAAAGAAAACACATGAACATTAAGTCCTCTCTTCATAATACCTTTTTATCTGCAATATACACAATTGGAAGTGACTTACTCTATTGTGCAAAATGGCTGGAAAGTAATCGGAATTAACGGAGACCAAAAAAGTACTTCACTGAACTTTTAGTAGCAAGACAAGTCTGATAGCCATCATACCACTATAAGAATATAAACACAATACATGAAGCATGTGTTGTGAAGTGTACAACTCTATTTCTTTTTACAAAATGGAATTTTTCATGCTCAGTTCAGGGAACAGAGGACACGCCCACCCACTACTAAGAACAAATGACACTTTCTACAAAATTTATTAACTTCTCTAACAAATATGTTTAAACCTATCAGTTATAAAACTCACCAATCTACTTTTAGAAATAAAAATGTCCACAAATTGACAAAGATAGCATGGGAGGGAGAGAGCAAGAGAGAAAAGAAGGCTTGCCCACAACCTGTTGACAGCCAGTATCATTCATATTAAAATGTGCATTGCAGCCATACTTCCAAGGTTCTACAATGCAAATAAAAAAGCTCTGAATTACCTTTCCAGCAACAGCAATACTGCAACAGACTTGTGTCAAGGAGCAATTACTATTTTTATTTTTGTGCCAAAATGTGATAGTATCAAATTAAAAATTCAAGTGCCATTCTAAAAGCTGTGTTTCCTATACAAATGAAATGTATCTAGTTTTGATTGCTTACAACAGTATCTTCTATTTTAAGTTAACATATAATGAATGTAAATATTTTCTAATGCCTAAAGGCAGCATTTCTGGTTCTGACCTCTTACACCATTTTAAAAATGTGCTTAATTCATTTTATTCTTTTATAATTACCAATAATTTCCTTTCTTTCTCCTTTCTTCTACATTACTATTTATTTAGTATAAATTATTACATGTTAATTATTAGTATCCACTAGATGTGTTAGTTTAATGGTCAAAGTAGCAATTTCCGCTGAAAATAACTTTTTAGAACGTTTCAAAATGAGGTAGTTGAACATGTTTCCTTACAATTCAGTACAACCGTTCAGTCCCTAAGTGAATCTATATATTTAATACACAATAAAACGCCCTCTACCCTTAAACACCACAGTACTTGATCAGAACACAGGGAGTTTCTAGAGCACAAGAAAAACTTTGCTTACGAGGGTCTTTCAGAATCCCTGTTTTATAAGAAATTCTGAAGGAAAGAGAGATGACAAAATGAAGATATTCTTAGCTTTGCAGCCCAGCATTAAACAGGTTTATCCAGAAAAAAAAAGCTCCATGTGCGGTCTGTTTTTCTGAACATAAAACTGGATGCTGTTCTGCCAGGCTAAGCAACAGGAAACTAAAAGAGCACATGGAAACTGTTTTTATTCTCTCCCCCCAAAAAGCCGAGCTTACTAGTATGCTTTACTGCACTTTTGTTACTCTCCGAGGATATTACATAGCCCATGTTTTAAGGGAAATTTCCCTGAGCAGAACAGGTAGAGAGAGTTCAAACCCTTTCCCCTTTCTTGTCAAGTCTGCCTGTCGCTAGCGCAATGAAAACCCTCGAAGACCACGGTTCCCAACGTGGAGCAGGGGGGCAATTTGATTTGTAAGGGTGGCAATTCAAGAACAAGTTATTAACAGTTAATGGCCTTTTAGTCTTCCTCCACTTGAATAGTTTACTTTTTGAATAATACGAATCATATGTCACGGGGCGGGGGGGGGGGGGTTTGGATCATCAGGATTTTAGAGATGCTGAGGTGGAGCACGGCCAGAAAAAGGTTGGGAACCACTGCTCTAAGACTTTCCAGAGTCTCAGCAAAACAAAACTTGAGTTGCCTTCACGCTAATTCACCTTCTGATGTTATGTTCAGGTAAGGCATTTATTTTTTTAGCTTTAGAAGTAAAGGCACGAAGGCAGGACCAACTACCACGACACCTGTTCCCCCCCCCCAAAAAAATCAGGCTTTTTAAACAGTTTCTGTGCTATTCGTAGCTACTTGGCAGGAGGAAACCAGCTGAAGAAATCCAACAGGTGGTGCCTGTGCTAACATGGCAGGGCGGGGGGGGGGTAGGAAGAGAAGCTAGCCGGGGCCCCTGTCTCGCCCCCAACTCCCCGCGCTTCTTTCCCGCCAAAATCCCCGCGCTTACCCGGATTGAAGAGCACCGTCCCCTTGAGGTAGGCGTACTCCTTGGTGGTAATGTCCAGGCTCCAGCACTTGCCCAGGAAGCTTTGGATGGCTTCGATCTCCTCTGCCGACGGGAGCTTCGGGCTGCTGCTGCTGCTACTGCTGCTGCCACAGGTCGCCGCCGCCAGCTTCTCCTGGGTCTTGTGCAGCAGGAGGAAATGGTGCTGCGGCTGCCGCCGTTGCCGGTGCTGCAGCTGCTGCTGCTGCTGCTGCCTCTGCTCTTCGGCCCGCTTCTCGGTCAAGATCCTTTGCAGCATGCTGGGCTCGGTGGTCTCCACCGTCTCGAAGTGCACGCGGTCCTGGGCCAGCCCCAGCACCAGCAGCGGAGCCCAGGAGCTGCGCACCAGCACCAGCTGCTCGTCCAGGGGCAGCTCCTGGAAGCTGGGCACGTTCTTGACGAAGCGCAGCGTCTTCACCAGCACCGCCGAAGCCGCCTTGCACGCCACCTGCGGGCTCTGCAGAGCCACGCGCTTCTGCGAGCCGCACGAGCAGCCGGGACACGCCGCGTGCCCGCCCGGACTAAGCGGTGGAGGAGGCGGCGGCGGCGGTGGAGGAGGAGGCGGCTGCTCGCTTCCCGCCTGCCGCCGCTGCTGCTGCCGCTGCTCCTCGCTTTTCAGGATATTGTAGAGGATGCTGCTCTGCCGCCGGCTGCCCGTGCAGCAGCGGCATCTTTCCACGCACGCCATGGCTCCAAAGGGAGGCGGCTGGAGAAAGAGGGCTGGAAAGAGCGGGAAAAGCTCGCCGCTTCCGCCCCTCAGCCGAGCGGAGTGCTCGCCCTCGGCTCGGCCCTTAACTTTATAGCGCGCGGGCAGCTAGAGTTCAACGGCGCAGACGCTCCTGAGTCGCTGAGGGAGGGAAGAGGCGAGGGCGAGGGTTGGGTGGGAGCGGAGCCAAGTCCCGGCGCCAACTCCACCTTCTCCCGCTCTCCTCCTCCCGGCTACACAGCGGAAGCGCGAGGCTCTGAGGCGCTCGCCTTTGTGCTCCCTTCGTCAATGTGGCCCCGCCGTCTCCTGAGGCGCAATATTTACGGGCGGCATTGCGTTGCCTTGCTTTCGTTTCCTTCCTCCTCTTTCTTTAGACTCGGCTTCAAGGGCAGGGCAAAAGTAATGCCCATATTTATATATTGCCATGCCTTCGCCACCCCATTCCCTCTTCCGATGGAGGGCTCGGGGAAAGCGAGGAGGTTCTTTGCAAACAGCCAAATAATTGCAGAGCAAAGTTCAAGGAGTTAAATTGCCTGCGAGTAGAGAGTCTCTGCAATGATCTAATAAAGCGCCCTGGGTTTTATGGAGACTCATCAAAGGAATATTTCCTTCTAAGAAATCCAGGTGTTAGAGAACATTCTCTAAACTATTTTTTTTAAGCTTAATTTCAAACCACTTTTGCTTCCACGTTATTGTTGGTGATTAAAAAGCAGGCACACGCTAGTAATTTGGTTTTCTTTCTTACTATATATTTTGTAAGTTCCTTGCTGGATATATGAATATCGTATACTGCAGTGCAAGCATATATATCTTATAATATTAAGTAAAAGAATATGCCTGTGGCACTGCTTTTTTCTTAATCACAAGATTACAAATCTGCGGGGTTATTAGCTCTGTGTTATTAGTTATCTATGTTATTAGCTCTGAACTGGCATTGCTGGTATTTTTATTTTATGCTAACTATTCTAACTTTAAAATCCATAATAAGTTTAATTTTAAAGGTGGTGCTAGAGGTCATTCCTGGATATGTGTATCTAAAACAGCAGTGCATTCCACAAACCAGCTAAGCCACAAAGTATTTACACCAAAGCCAGTTCTTCATCAAAAACAGGAACAATGTGACTGAAATTCCTGAGGCCTCTTCCTGTCCAACACCACCAAGATATACTTATAGATGCAGCCCTCCCCCCAAAAACCATACACACACACCTGCATACCAAATCCAGCTCAGAATCCTGCAGAGCAGAAGTCTTGGCAACTCTAGATCATTACAGTTATAACATCTCTCTCCACGGGCATCTATTACTTCACTTTCTTTTCTCATCTTTTATCCTTTTCTTGATTACTCTTCTCTATGTCTCCTCATCTTCTTTGAAGTTCTTTTTATACTTTCTCTTAATTAAATTAATTGTAAATCAGGTGATAACGAATGAATGTAAAATACAAAAAGGAACTAGGCAAGGGTGCCCGCTATCACCGTTATTTATCCTGGTTCTGGAAGTACTTGCAAGAAATATAAGAGTGAATAAAGAGATTAAAGGGATAAAAACTGGAAAAAAATGAGTTTAAGTTGAAAGCCTTCGCTGATGATCTAGTAATTACCATAGAAGATCCAAAAAACTCTCTCCCTAGAGTAATAGAGAAAATCCAAGAACTTGGGGAAGTGGCAGGATTCAAATTAAATAGAAATAAAACCAAGTTATTAGTTAAAAAATTAAAAGAAGAATAGAAAAATGATTTGGTGCAAAGTATTGAGATAGAAATCCATAAAATGTAAAATATTTAGGGATATGGTTAACAGCAAGAAATATAAATGTGTATAAAGACAATTATGAAAAAGTATGGTCAGAGATAAAAAGGAATTTAGAAATATGGAGTAGAATGAACCTTTCCCTACTAGAAAGAATTGCGGCAATAAAAATCAATGTGTTGCCTAAAATGCTCTTTCTTTTCCAGACAGTCCCAGTAATGGTTAAGGATGATTGCCTAAAACGATGGCAAAAGGATATTTCCAAGTTTGTCTGGCGGGCAAAAGGACAAGGATTAAACATAAGATGCAGATACAAAAGAAAGAGGAGGCTTTGCCCTTCCAGATCTCAAATTGTATTATGAGGCTGAAAGTTTGGTCTGGATTAGGGACTGGATAAAACTGGAAAAGGAAAAAGCATTAGATTTGGAAGGTCATGATAACAGATATGGATGGCATGCATACTTATGGTATGGAAAAGGGAAAGTACATAAAGGATTCTACAATCATATAATCAGGAGATCATGTGGGAGAGGTATAAAGATTTAATAGAACAAAAAACACCTTGGTTGTTATTACCAATTGAAGCTTCGTTACTCAAGCTGCTTGGTAAAAGGGGGAAGTGGCCTACATATAGAGATTTATTGAGAGTTCAAGAAGGAACATGGAAATTAAAAGATTATGAGGAAATCAAAGACCATTTTCAGAGTTGGATGCATTACAGGCAATTATATGAGAGGGATGCAGGTGGTGCTGTGGGTTAAACCACAGAGCCTAGGACTTGCTGATCAGAAGGTCGGCGGTTTGAATCCCCGCAATGGGGTGATCTCCCGTTGCTCGGTCCCTGCTCCTGCCAACCTAGCAGTTCGAAAGCACATCAGGTGCAAGTAGATAAATAGGTACTGCTCCGGCAGGAAGGTAAACAGCATTTCAGTGCACTGCTCTGGTTTGCCAGAAGCGGCTTAGTCATGCTGGCCACATGACCTGGAAGCTGTACGCTGGCTCCGTCGGCCAGTAAAGTGAGATGAACGCAGCAACCCCAGAGTTGGTCACGACTGGACCTAATGGTCAGGGGTCCCTTTACCTTTACAAGGAAGATAACAAAAAAGGGTTTAGCTATACAATCTCTAGATTTCAAAAGGAGATTATAGAAGAAGTGAAGATGCTGAAGAAAGCATATAGTCTTCTGCTAGAATGGGAAACAAAAGACCTGCCAAGAAAAATGAAGAGCTTATGCTACAACAGCAGCAAGAGTCTTGTTAGCACAAGGATGGAAGAACGAGGAAATCCCAATGAAAGAACAATGGCAAGAAAAACTGATGAGCTATGCGGAGTTGGCAAAGTTAACATATAAACTGTGTGAGAAGACAACTGTTTTATAAACTATCTAAAGAGACAACAAAAGGATTTGGACTCCTTGACAGGTTTTGAATAAACATCCACAAATTTATTAGTAGAATATATGATAGATAAGGCAATGATATGTACAATTTTACAACATGCAGAGAATAACATGTATAAACAAATCAGAGGGGAGCTGAGGGGAGTCTTTGGAGAGTGGGAGAGGGAGGGAGGGGGAAAGGGGGAAAATGTAATTGGTTATATTGATTTATAATTTGTTAAACTTGTTCAATAAATTTTTTTTTAAAAAAAGTGTTTTATACACTACCATCACTTTTTGCTCTCTGTGAAACTATGGTTACAATTCCAAGCATACTTGGGAGCAAGTCAGAATTCAAATAAGCTCCTGAGTGAACCGGGGGCAGACCAAACAGTAAAACCTCCAACATGACAATTAAGACTTCCCTGTAAACCTTGTTAAGGCTAAGCTATGAAAGCATGTGTAGGAAAATGAGTGTACACCATATGTACTTAGAACAGAAAAAGCTCATAGTTGAAGTCCATAAGGGGAGGACTTTGATAATGTCTCTGTTGCTGTGCACATCACCACCATCATCATCATTAATAAAAAACAATAATATCGGAGAGGATAGGACTAAAGAGCTCTTTGGCTGTGGCTAATTTCTTGAGGGAGTAAGTGATTTGAGGCCCTGTAGCTCACCCTGTCAGCTCCCTTAGCTCCCTGTTAAATACAGTTGTACCTCGGGTTACAAACACTTCGGGTTACAGACTCCGCTAACCTGGAAGTAGTACCTCGGGTTAAGAACTTTGTCCCAGGATGAGAACACAAATCACACGGCGGCGGGGCAGCAGCAGCAGGAGGCCCCATTAGCTAAAGTGGTACCTCAGGTTAAGAACACTTTCAGGTTAAGAACAGACCTCTGGAACGAATTACCGTAAGTTCGTAACCCAAGGTACCACTGTAATTAGTTACTGACTAAATACAAAGATAGTAACAAGGACAAGAGATACAGAGATGCAAGCAATACTGCACTCAACTCACAAAGTAGTCTAACAAGTATTATTGGTATACATCATCCTTTGCCAACCTAGTGCTCTCCAGATGTTTTGGACTACAACTTCCATCAGCCCTAGCCAGCAGACATCTACAGGGCACCAGGTTAGTAAAGGTGGTTGTACTTTGTGCTTTTGTTATATGCACAGATACCTAGATGTCTGAAAGCTAGACCTAAGTTTATGGTAAAAAATAAGCCTAACAATTCTTAGTGCAGAACAAAAGTTAGGAACTGCAGGCCCAGAAGACAAATATAGTAGTCCAGGCCTTTTTAACCAGACCATACTCCTCACCTGCCTTCTTCTACATCCTTCTCAAGTGCTTATGCCAGACTGGCATCTACCCCTGAACTATGATACCCTCTATCCACTTCCTTGCCTGGATAGAGGAGTGTGTGTATTGAACATTACTACATTAAAGGTAAAGGGACTCCTGACCATTAGGTCCAGTCGTGGCTGACTCTGGGGTTGCGGCACTCGTCTCGCTTTACTGGTATCATGTGGCCAGCATGACTAAGCCGCTTCTGGCGAACCAGAGCAGCACACGAAAATGCCGTTTACCTTCCCGCCAGAGCGGTACCTATTTATCTACTTGCACTTTGACGTGCTTTCGAACTGCTAGGTTGGCAGGAGCAGAGACCGAGCAATGGGAGCTCACTCCGTCGCGGGGATTTGAACCACGGACCTTCTGATTGGCAAGTCCTGGGCTCTGTGGTTTAACCCACAGTGCCAACCACGTCCCCTATTACTACATTAGGTGTATTAAATTCAGTGGGTCTCTTCTGAGTATTTAGTCTACTCAGATGGTATTTAGTTGAATACCATCCTAAGAGTTACATCTCTTGCTCTACACATTTTTGCCACTGGCCCTGTCTTTTGTTCTGGCTCTAGTGGCATGTGGACTCTGGAAGCTTACTCACAAGTTGAAAAATGTCCCGGCTCCCTGGCTCCCCTTGGAGCCAGCATACACTCTGGTGGGTGGGCTGGATCCGTTTGTGCCAGGACAGGCAGCAATGCATCCTTGGCAAAAAGACCTGGGTCAGTCCTTCCAAGTCCCCTTCTTACTGTAGTGCAGCTGGCCCCACTGATTCACTGCCCAGCTCTTTGGCTACCATGGAAGTCTCACTGTCCAAAGCCAGGATAGGCACTGTGTCAAAAAGTTTTTCCTCTCCTGTGATGTCTGAAATGATAGACACCACACACACCCTCAACTTGCTACTTAGGCTTCATGATAATAATAAAAATGTCCTTTACCCTGGTGCAGGATAAAAGGAGCCATGGCACATTTCCAGCAGAATTTGCTCAGAGGCAGAAGGGTAGTGTCAAACAAAAAGATGGGCAAAGAACATAAACAGAACAATAAGGTGTATAATAATTTAGTATTTATACACATATATGCACAAGCTTTTGCTTATTTCATTTATATCCTGCCTTTCTTGAGAGGGAACTCAAGGCAGAACTTACAGTTTGTTCCACAATCTCCCATACTCTGCTTAACTTCACCAATATTGTAATGTGCAGCTTAGGTTCCCAGCACCAAGCTGTGCAACCTTCTCTGGCAGCTCTTGATAGAATTGAATACTTGAACTGAAACATTTATAGATGAAGATGCAAGTGTGTCTCATTTCCTTAACAAATATGCCTGAAATAAATGTTGTTCCTTTTTTATTTGAGTTTTTGCTTCTTTATACTCTACAGGAGTCTTTTTTAGACTAAACATGGAAAAAGTTACTACGGACTCTCAATTTCCTTTTATAAATTGCATGCAATATATTTCATTTATAGTCATCAATTGTGTGCTCATAATTCAGCCCCAAATGGGAGTTTCTATAATAAACTGTTTTGTTGGCTTATTCAGTAAACTGGTAGAGGCAAGTTCCAATTTTATGAGATTTATTACCTGTGTTGCTGGATGACCTTAGCATCTTGTTCTCTTTCTCCTGGTGATGAGAATTAAGAGTTATTACCGAGTGCAATGGAGACTTCTGATGCTGTTCCAGCTTTAAATGGTTTAACTCAGGGAACTAGGAGGCTTTAACACTGTCTGTTATGAGGAGAGAAAGTCATTTCTTTGATTTAAATAGGCAATTGAGAAAGGTTAACTCAACATTTTTTTTAGAATATAATAAATATCTTCCCTTGTTTCATTATTATTACTTTTAACTGAGGGCTGGTTTCTGTATTAACAACTGTGCAGTAAATCCACATCATATGGGTGCTTCACAATGTATGCAATAATCTGTTTCCCTCTCATTTTCACATGGCCCCCATTGTGCACATTTAACCTTTCCATTGTAGTTGATGCGATGTTTTGTATAGATAAAATAGGAATACTCAATTGCTGGGAACACATCAGAAGCATAGGCATATTCAAAGCAACATTAAAATCAGTGTGGATGTTCTCTTGACATCTCAGAGTACAATTATAGATATGCCTGAAATAAGTTCAGCAACACATTAATATAAGAAATGAAAATATGAAGTACATTCAGATACTTATAAAATGCACCCAAAGTGCGTGCCTAAAGTAAGCAAACTTTACATCCTTAAATTGTTACTTAAGGATAGTTTACCAAATCACTTTACATTTGTTTTTTCTGTGCAGTTCCCTGTGACAAGGAAAATTAGTACCTGAAACTTCAACAAAAGTGATAAGCAGCTTGTACATAACTGGACTTTCCAGTTGCTGTTATTTTATTCAGTCATAGCTGTCCTGGTATTTACTTCATTCAGTGGTTCTTTGGGCCTAGGAGACCTGGGTTGACATGTTTATTTTCTGTATTTGTAAGGATGTGTGGAAAATCTGTTCATGTTCCAGAGGTTCAAAGAGCAGCGTGGGGCTGTTTGAAAGCCCTCTGGGAGATGGAAGTAGTTTCCATTGAAACCATTGTTAAAATGGAGGGAGTTTTTCTCCATTTTAGCAGAGGTTTCAATGGAAATCACTTCCCCTTTCCAGAGTAAGGCATGTCCTCACTGCCCACCAGCTGATGGCTTACCTTCCAACATTTATCTGATGAAAATAGGGACTTCCTATTCCATAATAGTAATAATAACAATAATTTTTTTAATGTAAAATGTTAACTTAAAGACATACCCATAACTTAAAGACATTGATCTTCCATAAAACATATTTTGCTGCATCTGTGCAAAATATGAGCAAGCCAGGGCTGAACTGATATTACCCTTGCTGGTACCTTTCCCTGGAAAATCAGAGGCTCACTATGTAAGGTTCCTATTGGAAGACCTGATAAACGCTAGAACATTAGCAGTGGCAAAGCTTTTATCAGTGGTTGCAAGAACCAATGATCCCTATCTTTTGAACAAAATGCTTGTTTAACCTGGAGGTAGGCTGTATGAATTGTGCATTGCTTTGTAACAATTTGTTGGGTCTCTGGACCATAATAAAGATTGATTGATTGATTGATTGATTGATTGAAAATATTTTTTTTATTTATACCCTGCCCCTCTGACTGGGTTTCCTCAGCCACTCTGGGCAACTGCCAACATATATAAAAACGTAATAAAACATTAAACACTAAAAAAAAGAAATCCCTTCTTCTGAAGGCTGTATAGTTATCACTTATGTCTTTGGATCGGGGGTCACATAACTCTAAACCCTTCAACATTTTTCTGATGAAAATAGGGACACTCTTCCATACCTTCCAACATTTCTCTGATGGAAATAAGAACATCCTAAGAAAAATTGTGACATCCTGCGATCAATCAGAAACCAGGACGGCTTCTGTAAATCTGGAACTGTCCCTGGAAAAGAGGGGCACTTGGAGGGTCTGTGATGTGGGGCGGGGTTAAGAGCACAGCTTGCTCCAGCAAAGGAGCAGTCAGGATCTTAAAGTGAAGTCAGGTCTGGGGCCAATGGGTATGATTTAGGAAAAACAGCTTCATAGCCCAAACAGCTTCACCCCCTTGCATGCCAGGTTTGGTGTGTGGACCAGAGGTTCCCCACACCGGTAGACCATGATCCCACCTCTGCTGTGTAAGAGTCTATATTGACTCCATCTCAACCCACCAGGATATGCCCTGATTCTTCATAATAAAAACAAATTAAAAGGATATTCAAATACACTATCAAGCCTGGTTTTCTGTGGCTGCTCTCCTGGCACTGATACTAAAAATATTTCCTAGTATTTTTCTGAAAAGAACATGGGTTCATCATAGAAGTATACTGCAGAGATGTTAATGCCCATAGAAGTGCACATTTTTGTGCTAGTTCTATGTTATTCCTGAAAGTTTATTCATAATTACATTCTTCATGAAATGATGTGCTCCTACATTCTGCAGAAAGTCACTGTTACACTTTCTAGATGCTCATAAGATTGCCAAATTGCCAGTATTTTACTGGTCCAGTCACAATTGACCAGTCAATGAATCAGTATTGTAGGCTAAAATCCTAGTAAAATGTGGATTTTACCAAACTGCAATGAGGACCTGCCACATTCTGCCAACCATCACCCATATGCCAGCAGTTGGTTTAGTCCTGAGTTTCCTTTGATTCACCAGATTCTACTCTGGCTGTGTTCCTTAGCATTAGCATTTTTGAAAATATGCAACTGGCGACACTAACTTCTGAATGTAAATTATTCTGAGGGTGTTGGCTTTCAGACTTCACAAGAATGCAAAGGAGGGGAGCATAATGCCTGAGCAAGCCTAGAGTAGGATCTTATGCTTGGCTTTAGACAGTTACAGTGCAGATTATATAGGCCTCCACAGAAGTAAGCCAGTGTAGTGTATATTGGATTGCAGTTTTAGAGTCATACTATACAAGATCTTCTCCTGGGCTGCTAATCTGGCCTGCTGTTTCAGGTGTGATGGAGGAAGCTATTGCATCACCAGTGTTTTAGGAAGATACAATTAGCATTCCAACTGGCTTCTAGCTTCGAGAACACTATCCAACCATCTCGTCCTCTGTCGTCCCCTTCTCCTTGTGCCCTCCATATTTCCCAACATCAGGGTCTTTAGGCCTCCCTTTCTTTAACTAGGGACTGAGAGGGAGGTCACCAGAAGCAATCTCAGTATGATGGTGGAAAGGTATCTTGCCACTGCTGTTTTCTAGTACTGCTCCACTGCAGTGAGACCAGAAATGGACTTCGTAACAGAGACCATTGATTCTTAAGTTCCCAAGCATCCTGGCTACCCTTATCTGCTCCCCAACTAGGTAGGTGTCCACCAAGTGAAAGCCAAGCCTAGTCAACTCCCCACCTCAAAATAGTTTTGCTGTATCTTTCCAGTTAAGACAAAGCAAACATGATTTAGTAGATGACATTTTCCCCCACTAAATGTTACACAAACTACGTTCCCTAAATCTTAGGACAATAAAATTCTACACAACATTAGAAAATTTGATTCAGACACTGCTAATCTATGCATCAGTTGTGGAAACACACAGAGCCTACTTTTTCTTATTGTGGTATTAGTGGGCTACAGGTCAGGGCTATTACCAATAGAAAGAAGGACCAGAGGGAGTTAGCTGCTCCCCTGGCAATTATCCCACCTCCTTAGGAAGATATCACATCATGAGAACTCTTGTTCCATTTTATTCCCATGAACCATTATTCTTTGAAGATGTTTGTTCCTGAACTTGGCTTTTGGATTTCAAGCACGTTGCATGCCATTTCAGCATATTCATCAGTCTGCAGCATTCTTGATATAAGCAAATCTTTCTTTTGTCCTTCACCTCATAGGAAGAAATTCTGTCATCACTCAAATGCAACTGACCAACAATCTAGCAACTTTCTTAAACAGCCCCTGCTTCCATTAAATGTGTGAGAAAGTACTAAAGTGGTCAGTGACAGCAGTTTTATAATAAACAGAAGGGCAGTACATTTTGACATGTAACAGCTGACTAGCGTCTATGTACTGTCTGTTATCTTCACTATGCACAGCACAATTTATTAGGGATTTCCTTTTCCTTCTCCCAAGAGAACCTTCATTAAAATCACCAAGGCCATTTACAAAGTCTACAGTAGATTAGACATTCTTATCTAATTTAGGTTAAAAATACTTCAGATTTCTTGCCTTTGCTTATAAAACATGCTTTTGTAGTCTCAAGAAACAAGCAAAAGGTAAATTTCAACCTAGGGAAGTTCAAATACTAAACTGGATCAAACATGGCCAGGTTGTGATAAAGTAGTGCTCAGATGTCTATTTTTTGGCATTTGAGGGAACCCAACTTTGCATGTATTTTAGTAGAACAAAAGGTTTGCCCTGTCCTTTGTATGCTTAAAATTGCATAAAACTCTATGAAGAGAAAGAGAGAACTTATTGGTTTTTCCTTAAATGTTTTGTCATTGCCAAGTATAAATGGTTATTTCCCATAACATTCAAAGCCTTGCTATATGCTGTTCAAAGCCACCCGCAGAACTGAAATCATAATTCCAGGAAATATTTTACCGTGGAAATTTAGGCTGCAATTCTATATACATCTGAGAGTAAGTCCAGTTGAGCTGAATGATTTTTAATTCTGAGTACTGTAAATACATATAGAATTGCACTGTTAATTTACACTAGTTATACTGTAACTTAGAGATTATGTCACAGGTTCTTCTATACTAGTTTTAATATATTTAAAAACAGATAATATTTAAAAACATGTCCTTGCTTTTTTATTTGCTTTGGACCAAAAAAGAATGAGCAACTAAAGCAGTGGTTCTCAAACTTTTTTCTCTGATCCACACTTTCTGAATAAAAATTGGCTTATGCCACACCAATTTGTTATTGATAAGAAATACACTGGAAAACAAAAAGAAACAACTCCTAGCAGTGCTTGATTTATAACATAGAACACAGCATTTTGAAAAGATATCTACCCATACTTTGCAAATATATTTATTTTTTGATACTATACTATAATATACTGGGCTGGAAAGGCAGAGAGCCAGGCCTGATTTCTACTGGAATCCAAGGCTATGTCTATGGGAGAAGCAGGACCTTCTTGGGGTGTTAATGCTGTGAACCTCTCCATCATACGCTCAGGTTGTATACATGTGTAAATAAACCGTGTATCATAAAGACACCACAGTCTCTGCTGTGCGTGATTTAACATGAAACACAAACCCTGGGAGAGCCTGGAACTCCTGGAATCTCACACAGATCAGAGCAACAGTGCTTTCTAGGTAAAAAAAAATGAGGTGCCAGTTCTCCTGTTTCCCAGCATAAAGTGCCGTGTGTGCCAGCATAAAATGGCTGCCGTGGGCAGCAAAAACAAGCAGTGCCAGTACTCTATATCAATACTCTATACCAGTGAGTAGTGTCACACAAAAGAGCCCTAACCGTGTATAGATAATAATACACAGAATACTGATCAGGAGCTGAGGCTAGCAGGTTGGAACTCATCACTGAACCAAGGACACAGAAGATTACAGCTGAGACACATAGCTCAGACACATTTGCTCTTTAATGTTACTCCAGCATTATGAAAGGTTGAACTTCTATTTGTGTGTGTATTTTTTTGAGAGAGTTTTTTTAAAAAAATCAAATTTATATATGATTACATAAGAACATGCTTTAGCTGCCCAAGTTATTGCACTACCTGTAGTTTTAGAAAATAATAGCTGCTTCTTTAACCTTTATGTGCAGCAGGAGCATCCAAACAATGATCACTCATGGAAGAATCAGCTCTGCAATAATAGGAATGTAATGTACCAAATAAACTCTTATTACACCTAGGTCACTGTTTAGTTTTATTTCCACAGACACTTAGTGGGCCATGCATAATGTCATTTATTTCTGTTCTAATTAGTTTGTGTTGCTCCTTGCTGAGGCTTGTAAACTTCTGCATCACTGCTCCAATTGTTGCTCTAATAAGGATCCGTAAGGGAGCTTTTTAATCTCTCCTTTCCCAAGAGTTCACCCTCTCATGCCAGCTTTTATAATTGTCCTTGGACAATAAAGTATTTATGCTGAGAGGCACACATGTGAGCTATCGGGGCAGGAAAGGTGAATAGAGGTGCATTTATAGCTCTAAATTATGAGAACAAGATACTGTTTCAGCACATTAACCAACAATTTATCTGGAGAATAGTTTTTAATACATAACTGGCACAGAGATATTAAAGAAGCAAAAAGCATAAAAATGTATTTCTAAGAATGGATACAGTCTCACATCAATTTAGCAATCCAGTGCAGCCATGAGGCTCCAAAGCACACCCTAATAATTTCTACCCCACATCTCCCAGGCTTCACTTGAATTGAGCAGGAAGATTAAAGTGCAGAAAGGGTCCCAGAAGTAGTTCAGAGAAGGGCAATCCTGTGGGGTTCTCTCAACAGGACTGATATTTGTGTGTGTGATTGATAGCAGAGGATGTTATCCAACGATATCTGCCTGCTTGCACATAGGAAATCTGCCTACATTACAGAACTTACAGTTGCTCTGCTCTGCTGTCCAGCCCCCATGCAGACCCAAAATCTCTTCCAGGTTGTCCCCCAAACCCCCAGAGCAAATTTTGAAGGGCACTCGAAAGGCTGTGAGGGGGAAGAGAGCAAGAAGTGCCATATCCTAAGTGGACACCCACTTTTACTACATTGGATCTCACCTAGAATAGGTAAGAAATTAGTAACCACATGATGTTACAGTGAATTCTCTTGGGGCAGTCTTTTTTTTATTAGACCTGGAAAACTAGTGTTCCCAGAACTATACTTGGCAGACTGAAAGAACTAATTACTTTGGTGCTCTTTATCTGGTTAAAAAAGTAAATAATAAAGCAGCCTATACTTAAAATCTTCAGGAGACAAACATTAAAACTATACTGTTGTCGAACGTATGAGGTGATATTATGATTCAATTCCACTCTGAAGAACTGATGACCAAGATGCTGGCAGCAGCCAGAATATCCAAAGCACAACATTAAAACTATACTGTTGTCGAACGTATGAGGTGATATTATGATTCAATTCCACTCTGAAGAACTGATGACCAAGATGCTGGCAGCAGCCAGAATATCCAAAGCACAACAATGGACAACATTTTAAAAATCTTACAGTTGTCTCTGTGGAATAAAAAACAGGTGGACGTTAGTAATTGCTGAACTTACCCTCCCACCCCCGCAAACCATGTATATCCGGAGGAAAGGAAACCCTGGAACATTTTTTGCAATATGGTGGGACTTTATATCTCACATCTTGTAAACACACAAATAGGATTCCCTGACAGCATTGCAAAAGGAGATTTGGATACTATAATATAGAAACTAATGTAAGATTATTTGTAATTATATGTGCACATCATCTCTTGCAGCTTGTTTGTTCTGGATCCATAGGTGATGTTTGTTTAGTTCAGAAACCTGTGAGAAAATGTTAAATGTTAAGAGAGTGTTAAAACTGAATACAGGTAAAAAGCAAAAAACAAAACCCTACTCTGTTGTCCCCAGCATCTGCTTGCTTTACTGAAATATTTAAGTAATCAAAGATTACCTTTCCTAGTGAATTAAAAATGATTTGTTCTGCTGTTATACGAGGAAAAATTCTTGACATTGACCTATTTTGTTCTTGAATTATTAAAAAAAAAATTCATTGTGCTGAATTTGGTGTCCTTGTTTAGAAGGTGAAGAATAATGCTAGGTTTTAAAATGACTCAAACATTCTGCTTTTTAACTCCACGAAGGCCATTTTGTATCACAATGCCTTTACTTCAAAGCTGTTGTAAAACTGTTTTTGTGGTTTCTGTGACACTTCATACATACATGTTCATTACCTACAAAATCAAGCAATGATGTGTTTGTGTGCTTGATCAAGCCAACCACAAGGAAGGACGATAGTTCAGATCAAGTAGCATGTGATGAGAAAAACCTCTTTCTGAGACCTTGAAGAGCCTCTACCAATCTGAATATACTTCACTGAGATAGATAATTATGCAAGTTTTCTATTTTGACTTACACCCCTTTGTTTTTTAAAAAATGATATTTATTACTTTTCCAACAATTTAAAAACAACACAACAAACAAAAAAAGGAAAAACAAAAAAGAACAATACAATACAATACAATACAATACAATACAATACAATACAATACAAAAACACTAAATAACACTGACACATTAAACTAACATAACCAAACAAAAACAATTTAAAACACATTCCGTATCTGATCTTTCATTCACTTATTTCCACGACCTCCTCACACCTTCCTTTTTGTATTCCACTTCTATTAGTTGTTTCAGCAATTCCTTTCCATCTTCCTCTGTTTTCTATCCTATAATTATCTTAACACATTCTAACCTTATTTTTCCTTTAATACTCTATTAATCTATTTATACTTATTTCCTTATAACATTTCTACTGAAGCCATATCACTTCATTCCAACATTCTTCTAACATTCATTAATTTTACAGTGTTTCTGTAAATAGTCTTTAAACTTTTTCCAGTCTTCTTCCACCGACTCTTCTCCCTGGTCTCGGATTCTGCCAGTCATTTCCGCCAGTTCCATATAGTCCATCAACTTCATCTGCCATTCTTCCCTGGTGGGTAAATCTTGTGTCTTCCAATACTGCGCGATAAGTATTCTTGCTGCTGTTGTTGCATACATAAAAAAAGTTCTATCCTTCTTTAGCACCAATTGGCCGACCATGCCCAGGAGAAAGGCCTCTGGTTTCTTCAGGAAGGTATATTTAAATACCTTTTTCATTTCGTTATAAATCATCTCCCAGAATGTCTTAATCCTTGAGCATGTCCACCAAAGGTGAAAGAATGTACCTTCAGTCTCATTACATTTCCAACATTTATTGTCGGGCAGATGGTAATTTTTTTCTAGCTTGACTGGTGTCATGTACCACCTATAAATCATTTTCATTAAATTTTCTCTTAGGGCATTACATGCCATAAATTTCATACCTGTGGTCCATAACTGTTCCCAGTCAGCCATCATTATGTTATGTCCAACATCTTGTGCCCATTTAATCATAGCTGATTTCACCATTTCATCCTGAGTGTTCCATTTCAACAGCAAGTTATACATTCTTGACAAATTCTTGATTTTTGGATCTAACAATTCTGTTTCCAATTTTGATTTTTCCACCTGGAAACCAACTTTTTTGTCCAATTTATATGCCTCCATTATTTGGTAATAATGGAGCCAATCTCGCACTTTGTTTTTCAATTTTTCAAAGCTCTGCAATTTTATTCTGTCTCCATCTTGTTCCAGAATTTCCCAATATTTCGGCCATTTGGCCTCCATATTGAGTTTTTTCTGTGCCTTCGCTTCCATTGGCAACAACCATCTTGGGGTTTTCTTTTCTAGCAAATCCTTATATCTTATCCAAACATTAAACAATGCTTTTCTAACAACATGATTTTTAAACGCTTTATGTGCTTTTACCTTATTGTATCACAAATATGCATGCCAACCAAATGCATTATTGAAACCTTCTAAATCCAGCACTTCAGTGTTTTCAAGAAGCAACCTTTCTCTCAGCCTGACTTACACCCCTTTGGACACCAGTCCACAAAAACTGAGTCATACCCATTCAGCTGCAAGCCATCAAGTATATGATATTCAAGTACTGTACATGCATGTGGAAATATGAGAGCTTTAGATTTTGTCTCGCTGATAGCCTATTGTCTTCTGGCGCTGCACTTTACTGATGCTGTTGTTGTTACCGTGCTGATAATTGCTGTGCCGAAATCTGCCCTCTAGGTTCTTGAACCTGTATTCCTCTTTTAGACAAGATTCCATTTTACTGCTCCTTCTCAGGGCACTTGAGAATTACTTCAGAATTTCAATTTGTGTGTGGCTTTGAGCTGATTGAGATGACAAGTAGAATAAAAGAAAGGATCCTCGCAAACACTCCTCAGGCGCCTTGGAAATAAGGTATGCACATTTAAAAAAACCCCTGCACAGCACCCATCACAATTTATTCTAAATTTTACCTCTCAGCTTTGAGCCATTATGAATGCAATTTCTTTTTTCATTAATTAATAGGCAGAAGTTGAAAAAATGCAGATTTTTTTTGGCACAGCACCACTTGTTTTTATTTGGCCTGGCTGGGTGGAAGCCTGCCAGGCTTGAGAGTCACAGCCACCCATGGCGGGGACAGTGATGGTTTGTGGTGGCTCCTCCTTCCTTCTTCTCTTTCTGCTACTGCTGCTTTTATTCTACCGGCCAGCTGGCCTGGCTCCCTCCTTCCGACCCAGCACAAGACTGTTCTCTCTTTCCCCCCACCCTGCCTTTTCTGATTCCTAGGAGTAGCAGCACAAGAAGCAGAGGAGGATGAGACGTCAGTCTCAGCTGGCAGTTCTCTCTTCCTCCCACTTCTTCCAACATGAAGTCATTTCTGGCTAGCGTACTTCAACAAAGATAAGAATTTGGGACTGCATGAGAAAGCGAGAAGCTATCATGGCTTAAGGGTTTTCGTGACGGTGCTGGCATTTTCAGAAGAGTTGGAGACTGCATACACCAAGTAAACATTTGTACATGACTTCAAGTCTTCGGTAGTTTTAAAAAGATTGGTTTTGATTAGTTTAATGCATTACAGACAAACTTCAATTATCCTAATGTAATGGGAATGCAGGCGAAATGAGAATTTAGATTATTGAGGAAGTTTAAAATCCTTGATATATTTGAAGAGGGACATGACCTCATTTGGGACAAATGCAATTTTAGGTAATTGGGTTTTAACAGTATGTCTATAAAGACACAGATCACTCTTGTTATGGGAAAACTCAGGATCATACTGTGCTCACTGGGGCTTTCTAACATCTAATGCCTGTATTGCTACTACACAATAGGTAACAAAAACAACAAAAACATCTGCGGAAAGATGGGCTGCCTCCTCTTTTTTCAGTTCCAGCTGGTTATTACAAGAATCCCATAAACAAGGAACAGTGCCATTTCTGTTCAAACCTAAGTCTTACTGAATTCAGTGAGGCTTACTCTCAGGTAAGTAGGGTTAGAACAGCAGCCATTCCAGCCCTGTCATCCTTCCCAATCCTTTTTCCTTTTTTTGTTGTGTCTTTTAGATTGTAAACCTGAGGACAGGGACTGTGTTATCGCTGACATTTGTTAGCTGCTATGGAAGCATTTTTTTGAGTGAAGAGTAGAATAAAAACATTTTAAATTATTAAATAAATGTTTGAGACCTTTGTTTTCTTCAGTGCTTTGTAGGGATTGTTAGGCTGCTCCTGCTCCTCATTAAAATGGATTTTCTCTCTCTGTTGTTGTTTTGTATGGGTGCTTCTGCTGCTCAAGAAGAGCAGAAAGTGAAGGTTCGAGGTTTCTAATGGCACACTTGCTAATGGTACATCTGTACACAGGTAGATAAATAAACCCAGGGGTTTCAAGTGTGTGTGCGCACACATATATACATGCACACAAGTGAATGGGAAGTACCCAACTATACTGTTTTCAAAAACTTCAGATAAATTCCCTGTTCTGTCCCAACAGCCATTTTGTCTTCTGTATTCTCATTCTTGAACACGTCCACATTTATGCTAGGCATCCTCAAAGGTGTTTAAACTTGAGATACATTTTCTACACAGCTGGATTATAACCTTCACAGAAACAAGGAAATGGTTGGTGCCTATATCATTTCAAGGTCTGTGCCCTTGTTTATTTAGTGTTGTAATAGTTCATGCTGCTGATATGCCTTGAGGCCAGACTGGTTTTGTTAACAGGATTATGCTCTAGCAATTGATTTTCTTTCAATGAGTAAATAATGAACTAATTTTAGCTTGTCTGCTTCCTAATCAAAAATAGCTGTTTTATTCTGCCACACAGTGAACTGCATATTCTTATCGTTCAATGAGTTGCACATAAACTATTAGATAAAATACCTCTGCCAGCAGAAATTTCCTTCAAGAGTCACCTGTCCCCCATTCTGTTACTCACATATATAATGTCAATAAACCCTCTAGGGTGTATTTTTGATGAAGGTCATACAAAGCTGATGCTTCCAGTCTGATAGTAAATTAGTATGGCTGTAACATCAGGTGGTGTCTGCTGTTGGTGACCTTAAATTCAGTATTTCTTTTTTTATTTCCCATGTGTAGAAGGAAATGACAAAAAAATCTTTTCTTTTTTTAAAGCAAACTATCTGGCAGCAACAGTGTAATATTTCCTTCGAATGTGTATAATATAACTGTTTTGCTAGCATGCTAAGAACAAAACTTTGATGACAACATATCATAAATTAGCTTGAGATAGATTCATTTGCTCTAGTTATTTATTACATTTTATATACCCTTCCTCCACAAAGATTAGGTAGCCGTACATGTTTCTTCTTTTTATCCTCAAAACAAATCTGTGTCAATATCATAGGTTAGGCTGAGAGAGAGGGCGGCTTAAGTCAACAAATAAGCTTTGTGATTGTGTAGGGATTTGAACCCTATTCCTATCCGACACCCTTGGCCTGATGGGACCTATAGTCCAAAGCATCTGGAAGACACCAGGTTGAGGAATGCTGGTCTAATCACTACACATCTACATAAGTGTTACATGGATTCACTATCTTTTTCTAGTGTATCATACTTGAAAGGCTTATCTATTGAGTCAGGGTGCATGCCATAGTTTATTTATCCAAATAATAAAGGACCCAGGCGAGAGAAAGGGTTAAACTTGTTTTACCAGTGAAGATGTAGAGAAAAGTGAGCACTCCTTTAGCTTACTTGGCTTTATATAGCAAGTTGGTTAAGGATACTGTGATTCATACACTAGCTAGCTCAGTTCTTCAAGTACAGTATTCAACACTATTGGAAAATGATGAGTGCGTGTAACAGCTGCACTAGCAGTGTGGTCGTGGTTTAAACAGCAGAGTTGAAATCCCCATTCAGCCTTTTCAGAAGCCTATTGAAAGAGAAACACTGCAGTTCTGTTTGAACATCATGCTAATCCGTGGTTTCACAAGACATGCACAGTAGAAAGGAGCTATGATTCCTGGGGTGGACAGCACAAGCCAACTTTAAGGGAAACTGAAAATAAAAGCTGCTGAAGTGCTCAAAGAGGTGCGTTAAAGGGGAGGGGTGGGAGAGAGAAAGCATGCAAGATCGAGGCTGGGATTCACATAACATACCCTGTTTGCGGAAGCACTGCACAAGAGATGTTGCTTTTGCAGTGGTTTTTTCTCCCCTCTCTCCTCCCTCATGTGCCCCCCTAAATTGGCTCAGAAGGTTGGGTGAACCCCCAGAACACCATGCAGGGGGATGGAAGGGGAGACCATTTGATCTGGCAAGCTGGCAAGTTTGTAATGTTGCAACATCGAATTCCACCCTGAGACCCATGGTTTATCGTGACATGCAAAAATGGTGAATAACATCTCTTCAAGGACCTAAAGACTAAAGGCCAAACTAGGTGGGGCATTGATTGCATGAATGCATTTTAACACATGTTGACATGAATGCTATAAACATGCTGTTTTTAAAAAACGAAAAGCTACAGAGCGGCCCAAGTAGCAGTAGGACTGTAGGAGATGGGAAAGGGAGAATTTCACCCTTTTGCCTCCACTGTGGCTCTGTTGAAAATCACTTCCCTGAAGCATCAACTGGGGGATTCCTTCCTGCTATGAATAGCGGCTTCAGAGGACAGCTTTTGCCATCACCTCAGCAGAAGCAGGGATAATGAGAGTCTCGCATCCCCTGCGGTTCCACTGTTGCTTTAGCACACCTGCAGCTCTTTACATTAAAAATAAATAAATAAATGTGCAATGAGGATCACATCTAATTTGACCCAAAGGGTGCAAGTCAACAAATCAGATCAAAACAGGAGTTTACAATAGTATTTTGCACCACAGGCAGAGCTTGTCTTCCTTCAACCACACCTCTGAAATGAGTTAAGCAGCAGTTCTCTTCTCTGGCTTGCCAGCTCAGCTGCCTTTACATTTTTTAAGCATTGTTTTTAGAGTTAAGCAATCAAAAATACTTTGGTCCATTTTATTTTTAAAAAAGTTTTTTTAAAAAAAAAGTTATTAAAACGGTTCAATGAAGGAAAGAGGACTATGTGATCAAACTGGCAGTTGCTGCATCAGTGTTGCATGCAAGCAGTTTTTCTAATAAATCTGTAGAACCAGTTTCCCTTGTGATCACCACTGGAGAGGCGTTGCTCCTTCTGACATGAATGCTCCCAAAGCACAGCATTCTTATATTGCAGCCCTGCTCACTAGGAAATAAGCCCCATTAAGCCGGTGGTGCTGTGGTCTAAACTACTGAGCCTAGGACTTGCCAATCATAAGGTCGGCGGTTCGAATCCCTGCGACGGGATGAGCTCCCGTTGCTCGGTCCCTGCTCCTGCCAACCTAGTAATTCGAAAGCACGTCAAAGTGCAAGTAGATAAATAGGTACTGCTCCAGCGGCATTTCCGTGCGCTGCTCTGGTTCGCCAGAAGCGGCTTAGTCATGTTGGCCACATGACCCGGAAGCTGTACACTGGCTCCCTCGGCCAATAAAGCGAGATGAGCAACCCCAGAGTCGTTCATGACTGGACTTAACTGTCAGGTGTCCTTTACCTTTACCTTTAAGCCCAGTGTAAAAGTGCATAGGATCAGAGTAAAAGTGCATAGGATCAGCCTACACTGGAGCAGTACATCCCTCATAATTATATAATTTGAGAGATCAAAGTGGATCTACTGTGAGGGGAGGGAGACTCTAAGAATCCTGCGGCATCTTCTTTTCATTACAACCAGTGTTTTTCTTGTGGGAAAAAGGTGCCAGTACTCACCATGAAGTTGTTACAATAAGTGTCATACTTTTAACCAGTGCTTTTCTTCAAGAAAAAAAGATGTTGGTACTGCATCCCCTTGAGTATCCCCAGAAAAAAAGCACTGATTACAACAAGCTGCACAACAATTGTTTCAATTAATTTCTTCCCTTGATTTCAACACAAATTATACATGGCTCGTTTTCCCTGACTAAAGCTTTGCCACAGTTCTTAATTAATTACAGTGCCCTGCTTATCATTGCGGTGGGATTAAGGAAAAGATAAAAATGAGATTTTTGTGTTTACTAATCAGATTGCGAAGAAAAATGAATGCAAAGCACTTATTGCTTCCTATAGTTTCCTTTCTGGCTAGGAGGGAAAACTGAGCAAATATGTTTACACCATCGGTTTTGGGTTTTCTCTGATTTCTATGTGATGTTGACTTGGGAAATGAAAGTATCTTTTCTAATTTTATCAGAGGGTTCAGAGTCATCCAGTCTGTGTGGCTGAATCTGTAATGTCTCAACTACTCCTACACCCCTGCATAGTAGTGTTTTTTAAAAAAGGAATACTAATTAAAAAGCTTACCACAATTTTCTTACCTTTTCTTGCCTTGGTTTGTATTTTTCTGTCATAGCATAAACCTATTTAAACTGTTAAGCACCTCCAGGCACCAATTGATCTTGCACAAAAATCCAGAATTTGATAGATTAAGTAATCATTCTGCCATCCATGCACATGACCTTACCCTACATAAGAAGATCCTGCTGGATCAGGCCAGTAGCCCGTCTAGTCCAGTATCCTGTTCTCATAGCGGCCAGCAAGATGCCTGCAGGAAACCTGCTAGCAATTCTCCTGCTAAATAGGTTTGGAAAGAAGACATTCAAATATTCCATCTCTCACCTGAGCTATATTATTTTTATCCACAATACAATCAAGAAAATGTTGTGATCCTCAGAACTTTGCAGTAACTTTGCTATTCATTTGTCTTAGGCAGTCAGTTGTTTGTATGATAAAAGTTCACCAATCTTTTATTTTGATACTGGAAGTACCACTGTGGAAAATGGTCAGAGAATGTGGCTTTCATTATGTATTCTAATGTTCTCATTTCATATATTTTAATTTCTCTAACAGAGAAATAATAGTGCATCCAGAATCATCAAATTGTAGGAAACTGGGCTATTTAATTCAGCAGCTGAAATTCTGCAAAATTCTGTCCTCAGAAATGATATTCCCACAAACTACAGTTGTACCTTGGGTTACAAACATTTCGGGTTATAGACTCCGCTAACCCAGAAGTAGTACCTCGGGTTAAGAACTTTACCTCAGGATGAGAAGAGAAATCATGCAGCGGCAGCAGGAGGCCCCATTAGTTACAGTGCTACCTCAGGTTAAGAACAGTTTCAGGTTAAGAACAGACCTCTGTAACGAATTAAGTTCGTAGCCCAAGGTACCACTGTATTATGTTCTATAAGATTAGTCATTTAATTGTTTCCATATTTATGTATCTCTTGCAACTTTAATGGGCACAAGGTGAATTAAAGTAATCATGTTTTCCCCCAGCAAGCATAGCCAATGATCAGGAATGGTAACAGTTGCAGCCCAAAAGGTCTGGAGGTGAGCACCAGGTTGGAGAAGACTTCTTCAATTCTCCAACAAAGCAGGTGGAGAATAGGAGAGGTGGTCAGAGCGTGGTGCTGATAATGCCAAGGCTGTGGGTTTGAGCCCCGTATGGGCCAACTGCATATTTGTGCATTGCAGGCATCCTATGGGTCCCTTCCAACTCTCTGTTATTCTATGACAGGAAGCAAAAGGCACAAGGTTCACCAACCCTTGTTAGGAGCTCTCCTTGGTGCTGCAGCAACCAACCCTGAAGGAAACACTCCAAAAACAGGAAGTATCCAATGATGTGAACAACAACAAAAAGAAGTGTATTCCAAAGTTGCTAGAAAGGATTGGTTATTATTATTATTATTAAATCTGCCCAAACTATTTTGGCCCAAGTGCTTATTTGTCAAGAGCTTAGTTGTTTCTTTCCAAACTGCTAAAATAATTCCATTTCAAAGACCTTGCAGGGACTTTTTGTTTGCAGCAACCAACCTGCCTTGCCCCCTTGCCATATGGGCTGTTCCACAAAAAGACCAGAACATTATAAATATGAGGAAGGTAGCTGCTGGATATTTTTCAGCAAGTCTACATTAGAGAGTCTTGAGCACCTAATCTGTGGCTTTAGGAATATATAAAAGTTCCCGCCCTCCCACATGCAGAATGTTATTGTTAATGCCATGACAACATCTCCCATAGCAGCAGCTCTCAAACCTTTTGGGGTTGGTGGAGACATTTTAAATTGTGGGCACCAAATGGCTGCCAAGGGGGCATAAAGGTAAAGGTAAAGGGACCCCTCACCATTAGGTCCAGTCGTGGCCAACTCTGGGGTTGCAGCGCTCATCTCGCTTTATTGGCCAAGGGAGCCGGCGTACAGCTTCCGGGTCATGTGGCCAGCATGACTAAGCCACTTCTGGCGAACCAGAGCAGTGCACGGAAACGCCGTTTACCTTCCCTCCAGAGTACCTATTTATCTACTTGCACTTTGACATGCTTTTGAACTGCTAGGTTGGCAGGAGCAGGGACTAAGCAATGGGAGCTCACCCCATCGCGGGGATTCGAACCACCGACCTTCTGGTCGGCAAGTCCTAGGCTCAGTGGTTTAACCCACAGCGCCGACCCGCGTCCCTCCAAGGGGGCATGGCTAGTCACAAAGGACAAGTATCATGCCCAAGAAACTGAGTGCAAGGCACAGCTGGGGTGTGAACCCAACAGTGCAAAACCATCATTTTTTCCCAACAGAATACCGTATTTTTCGCCCCATAGGACGCACTTTTTCCCCTCCAAAAATGAAGGGGAAATGTGTGTGCGTCCTATGGGGTGAATGCAGGCTTTCGCTGAAGCCTGGAGAGCAAGAGGGGTCGGTGCGCACCGACCCCTCTCGCTCTCCAGGATTCGCGCAGATTTCCGCAAGCCATGGGAGCCCGCGCTGGGCTCCCACGGCTTGCGGAGAGTTGCCTGCATGCCGAAAGCTGGGCGCGCTGAGCTCAGCACACTCAGACTTCACATGGCTCTCCGCAAGGCGCGGGAGCCCAGCGCCAGGCTCCCACGGCTTGCAGAGAGTTGCCTGTTCTGGGGGCTGGGGTCGGGGGAAGCTCGGGCTTCCCCTGCCCCAGCCCCGCGCCTGGGGGGGGGGATAACATTTTTTCCCTTTATTCCCCCCCCAAAAAAAAAAACTAGGTGCACCTTATGGGACGGTGTGCCCTATAGGGCGAAAAATACGGTACTGAGAAAGCAAGCCAGTTAATTCCAATGAATCAGATCTAAATTAACTCCCTCATCTTTATTTCAAGATGATTCCCTTAACAACCTCCCTGCCCTCACCCCACCACCACCACCCTCTCTCTCTCTCTCTCTCTCTCTCTCTCTCTCTCTCTCTCACACACACACACACACACTCACACACCTCATGTAGCACCACCTCTTCTCCTCCCCAATGATCTCAATCTCTTTTATTTCAGTCCTCATGGCACTTTTTTTTTTTTTTTGCTTTTCCTGCCCCAGTTCTGCCCTCTGGCCATGGCCCCATCTGTCCCTCTCTAAGGCACCATCCGGCTCATTTCCTGTCCTCCCTGCATGACTCTGGCTCTCCTCTTTTGTGTCCTCTTCCCATCTGCTCTCTAGCAAGTTAACAGCAAGCGGCCAGAAGAACAGCACAGAGAGGGTTTGTGTTGGTTTTTAAAAATATACCATCTGAGGCAGGGGGGTAGCTTAGTGGCCACCATGGCAGGCACCTCTGGTGATGATTTGACACCTAGGTACCACATTGCAGATCCCAGGCTTAAGGCAACACATGGCCAGAACCTTGTACTGCACAAATAATGGTAACAGCCTAGGATATTCACTGAGATGATGCGTCTTCATGACAGCTAATTGCTGGATTTTTTTTTCTATACATGACCACACTGGAATGAAGTGAATTGTAAGAACTGAACAGAGAATTTTGTAGGGTGTCCACAGTTAAGGATGATGCAGTCTAAGTCCCTACATGTACATCTGTGGGAAGGAACCAAAGGAACAGACACACAATCCTTCTGAGTGTGTGTCTCTAAAAAGGAACAAAGGGGGACAGACTGCAATTAGGAGTTTTTTGAGTAAGACAAAAAAAAAGTCTTCTAGGAGAGCTGACTACTTTGAAGATCTGACATAGGATTGTGTCTTTGACTGTGTCTTTGTGTGTTTAAGGTTCATTTCTACGTATGTTCAACCTATATATTTGTAAACAAATATTTCAAAATGCCATTAGTCACTAGTGATATCCTCCCAACCTGGGTAAGCAATTTGTCCCTGGAACATTTCACTGCTGGGAGTGAGCTCACAGCAATGCAGAAAGAGACTGACGCTGCTCTCAAGCATCTTATCTTAAGCATTTATTTACTGACGCTGACACTGTGTCTTATACAATAACGTTGGGAGTAAATTTCAAATGTATGCACGGTGTTGAAAATCAAGATGGGACACAGCTGAAGTTCACCACTTCCATCTACTTTTCTACAATAGCAATGTTGCAATGCATTCAGAGCACATTTGTTATGAAAATTACTTTCCCCTAAACCAACAATAACATGGATTATTAATACACCCAGAGCTCTGACCTTTATATTCATAAAATAATCATCAAGCAACTAAACCCCTAGCATTGTTTGGCTTCAGTCCAGAAAAACAGCTCCTTCACTTAATACACTTCTAATTGCTTCTGCAACCTAATCAACTCTGATAGTCACAACAATTAATCTGACTATGTCTCTTCAAGCAAATCTCCTGTCATTGTTTAAATGTACAAATCTTATTATTTGGGGGCAACCTTTCTGTTGTTGAAGAAGTAGACAGGAAAAAGGTTCAAAAAGGTGCCAGCTGACTATGGACCTAATATATAGAATGGCTTATCCTTTTAAATAAATGTTAATGAAGCCTGAATTACATTACTTCCGTAGTGTGGTAATATAGTGTTGAGACTATCCTTGTCCAGGCTGGCCACGTAATTAAGCATCTGATTCATTGTGCCCAACTATCTAGTGAGGCAATGAGGTGAGTATCTTTTAAACTTCTGTCATAGCATGCAGATCACTGAGCTGAACAGGAAACAAAGCAATAAAATAAGCTGGTTCAGTTTCACCATGTAATCAGTTTTGGGGAGGCTCAACATATCCTTCCTACATGAAACAGCAGGAGTCGGTGTGACTGCCAATATTTGTTCTCCTTCCACATGCTAACATCTGCCAATATATTGCTGTTGGGTTTTTTAAAAGTGCTTTTGTATAAAAACATTCTTTAAAAAAAATTACCCCTAACTTGTGAAACATCTTGCAGGATGAAGAATTCTGGATAACTCAAAAGCTTGCCACATATTTCTTTCTCTCTCTCTCTCTCTCTCTCTCTCTCTCTGTGTGTGTGTGTGTGTGTGTGTGTCTGTGTCTCTCTCTGTGTATCACATTTCTATCCTACCCTTCCTCCCATTGCAGCGGAAAACACGGAAGTGCTAAAACAATACAATTAAATATAAAATAAGAACATATTTAAAACATTTGAATGTTGCTGTTGCTACCAAGGGCAGCCACATTCCTGCATGCTCATAAATTTGCACTAGATGTCAAGCTGCATGGCTGGGCCAACCTGCAGACACGAATGTGTGCAGCACATCCAGATGCACATCATTCTGTGCCATCATCCAATGCTGCATTGACTGATCACCCAGTGCTTTATTATTAATTTTAGCACTTATACCCTGCCTTTCTATAACAAAATCAGGGCAGGTATTCAGATGAAAGTTCATACTCTTACTCCTCTCTGGATACAGGCTGATTATTGCATGTAGCTTCTCCATCTGTGTTGGCAATTGTAAAATAAAGGTGTGTCTTGACATGGCCTGTCTATCACATTTACTATCACCCATTCGTGGAATGGGCAGGTACATCCACGTAAGTTTAACATACAATCCTGAGCTTTAGAAACATCGAAAGGCTGCCAGGTCTCTCCCACCTCTGATATAAGAAACAGAATACAATGGATCAGGGGACCAATTCAGGTACTCCAACCCTGGGGACTAATGGGACCTGTTAATGCTGGGTTGGTATATATGTACATTATATATGCATATAGTGTGTTATATATTAAATATAATATATAATAATGTATTAAAGAAGTCTCATTGTATGTATCAGTGATACCAACATACTCCATAAGTGTGTGGCTTGGCTTTTCGATTCATGAAGGCAAATGTGTTATATAGACTTGTTTAATTCAGTGGCTAATTTTAGCCAGCTGATTCTAATCAAATATATTTTCCTCTTTAGACTGCATAATACGAAGTCATTCATGAGATCTCAGCTTGATGGAAGGACAATGTGCAGTATACAGTGCAAGGATGACAGGCCCTTCAATCTTCTCTGTCACATTCCTTGTAAATAATCTGGTCAAGGCTGTAGCCTATGTCTTATCTATAATATGATAAAAATGTGAACTGTGTTCAGCTGCATTTCAACTACACAATGCACTTGCTTAGCCAGCCATAGGTTCTCCCAAAGGTGAAAACTATAACACTTTTCTTACATTTGTAACTATTATGCATTCCTTTGATCTTAGGCTCCTTTTATCTTAAACATAAATTGTTGTTTCTCATGTTAAGATATTGACTGTATTCATATTATACCAAAGTTTTACTATTATATATAAAACACTTGCTTTTTAATGGAAGGTTGTGTGGTGACATTTGGTGAATGCAAATGCAAGCTGGCCTTGATTTTGTCCCTGACCTCCTTGACACTGTGACTTAACAAGTAATATGGAGTGAGGGGGAGAGGGGCAAAGTGAACAATGGGAAGAGTAAATCTTTGAACTAAATGCAATGATAAGGAGTTAAATTGGTCCTGTGTGTTGAACACTGGACTTGGACATGGATGTCCTGGGTTCAAATTTGAATTGCAGGGCCTGGATGCCACAGCTTCTATAAGCAGTGCTTTTTCCGGGGGGTGGGGGCACATGCCCCTAAATATTTTGTGAATCTAAGTTTGGCCTCATTGAGAGGCAGTATTTCAATATGAGTAGGGAAATGAGAGTACCCCTAAACATTGTTAAAGAAAAAAGTCCTGTCTATAAGTAACTTTTTACTGGATAGGAGCAAATGCTGGGAACTGTGTGTGTTGCTCCTGCACAATAACACAAGTGTGTCTCTATGTTTTCTTGCAGGCTATATTCTAGTGAAATGCTGTGTGCATGCAAAAAGGAAATGCAGGCAAAAATTGGGAGGGTTCCTTAACTTTTTTCCTAGAGCCAGTTGCACCACTGATGTGCACCACATAAGGAAAGGAAGGACCATAAGTAAGTGATACAGGTGTGTTTTGTGTACCAAAGGTATCTGGTTGAATTACAAATACAGTACCTCTTGTTAAAAAAATGAGGTAGCAGTTTCTTTGAAATACATTTGCCTGAGTTCCCTCCTCTGCCCTCAACTGCAACCAGCCCAAATAGACAGTACTTTGCTAGATAGTATGGTCTGGCATAAGGCAGTTTTTTCTGCCTTCAGAAGTGGATGCAGTTGAAATGGAACCATTGGAGAAACACACATTGACTGACTGAATTGCAGCCTATGGTGGGAAGACCAGGAGATGCTTGCAGTTTCCTAGCAGCCACACACACAATTTCCTCCCTGTTTTACTTCCTTTACCTTCCAGTGTAAGACACTGAAATAGCCAACTAGAAAGTAAACTGCAGCAAAGGCCACAGTTTCCTGGGAAGTTACCTGAAGTTTCGAGGAAAACTCTAAATAAGCAGTCAGCTTGTGGCCTGTAAACTGTTGCCTACTCATACTGTAGTTCATAGTGGGGCAATATTTCTATAGTTATATATTTTCTGTCCTTTGTTTTAAGAAGGCATTCTGGACCTGAATGTGTCAATCTTGTACAAAAACTGGAGACAGATTAAGCGTCCTTTTTCCTTTCCCTTTTTTCTTCTCCTTTTTGAAAGATAAGAAAGAGCACAAGCTTTGAACTGCAGAGCAATGCTGGAAAGATATTAAGTTGGTATCACATGGGAAAACAAGATGAACAAAGAAATATGGGTAAAACCAAGGTGAAGGGCATCCTCAAGATGATATAAAAGCTACAATTACAATAGATTGCCTATAAGGCTCGAAGGTAGAGATAGAAGATGAACTGTACTTAGAACAAAATTAACGCCAATTGCTGGCGGAGCAAGGGCATAAGCAACAATGATGAAGCAGTTGTGTCAGAAGGACTCAAGGGAGTGCGAAGGAGGCAAGCAACCACTTTGCAACCTCCTTTGTATGTTATATGTTCCAGAAGTGGGGTGATGAAATGAATGAGAGATCTTGACAATTGTTTAATAACGTCTTGCACCCTAAAGCTGGTGGTAGTATTTTGGGAGCAAATGCTGAGAACTACAGAGGGAATTCTCGCTACACACACACACACACACACACACACACATGTGATTCCTACCATGCCTTGTGTGATATCATGGTGAACTACGAATACAGCTTTTTTTGTTGTTGCTGGCATCCATCTGTCCAGTGAGCCAGTGTGGTGTAGTGGTTAAGAGCGGTAGTCTCGTAATCTGGGAAACCGGGTTCGCGTCTCCGCTCCTCCACATGCAGCTGCTGGGTGACCTTGGGCCAGTCACACTTCTTTGAAGTCTCTCAGCCCCACTCACCTCACAGAGTGTTTGTTGTGGGGGAGGAAGGGAAAGGAGAATGTTAGCTGCTTTGAGACTCCTGAAGGGGAGTGAAAGGCGGGATATCAAATCCAAACTCTTCTTCTTCTAAGAGTCAATGGGGTGCACCTCTGGTGGAGAAGTCAACCCACTCGAGAATCACTGTGCCTGTTATGGTTGTAGAGACTAGTAACTCATAACTGCTGCTTCCAGCATTGTTTGTGTTGCATTGAGTAACCTCTCCAGGGCACAAGCCTGGGCCTGGGCGGTGTGCATGGAGGTCCTGGGCTGCCCAGATGACAAGACACACCCTCCCAGCCCTGCCAATGTGGTCCAAAGGAAAGGAATACATTTGGCACCAGCTTAGCTGTGGGAGTTGCCAGAATGAGACCTACAAGACACCATCCCACTGCCTTAGGCACTCCACTCCAGATTTGTGTAGAGTATGTTCCTTAGCCTTTTATTCTCCTGAAGATGTCCTGCTAGGCAGCAGCTAACAAATACAGCTGATTATACATTAAAACGGATAAAAACAAAATACAGCAATTAAAACCAGATTAATATCAAACCAGAACATACAGCAGCAACTGGTCAAAGCATATCAGCCACCCAACAAAACTCCGGCTGAAAACAATGGCACGTGGTGTACCTCTCAGGCTGGCAGAGGGAACTTCTGCCCTGTAGACCTTAGAGAGTGGCCTGCCAGGCTGCTTTGGGCAAATCACAGCCACCTTTTCCTGCAGAGCAATCAAAAGAATACATCAAATTCAAAAAGCGTTAGTATTTTGGTGCAAATGAAGAACCAGGAATGCATTTACATTGCACTCTGGATTATTCCTTCAAATCAAAGCATTCCTTTGATACAAAGGATCTCCCTTTGCAGGCACAGCTTGAGCCGCACCTGAAAAGGAACAATGTTCCTGTGCATCAACAGTTTAAATTCCCCATTGAGATCTCTGTAATGCAACCAATCCCTGCCCAGAGTGGGGGTTGCTGCTTTCGGCAGAAGTCTTCCTTTGCAGCCCAGATGGAGTTCAATCTGGGCTACAAAGGAGGAAAGGAAATATTTGGGAGCGCACTTAGAATGCACTCCCATTCCCCCCCCCTCTGAATTTGTGTCAACTGACCATAATGTCAAAATGTCCAAAGCAAATCGGGACGAGCTCCAAAACTGGTCTGACGGAAGGGAATTCCATAGCTGAGATGCCACCCTATTGCAAATCACTGCACAATGAGTCAAAGTTAGCAGTGTCTCCCCTGAGGTAAAACTGGAAGGTACCGCCTTGCACAATTGCCGCCGCCACCACCCCACCTTGCCATCCCCACTGAAACTTTGTTTACTAGGGTTGTAAGGCTGTGGCAAGATTGTGCAGGGCCTCTGGAGGCTGTCAGGTGGTTTTGAAGGGATCTTGTGAGATCTTACTGGAATGCAGAATCCACTGCAACCTCTTCTCCACTCTTTTCTGGTGGCACAGATGGGGGATGCGAGACTGTGGAAGTGCCCCTTGGATTCAGCTATCAAGAACTGCACTTTGTGCAAGTACACTGGGTATATACTACCTGAAGCATGATCCAAAACATGTAACAAAAACCCAGTTGCAGCTTGCCCTAGGAAAAAGCAAGTTCAGGAGGAAGATTTGGAGCAGAGAAGAGGCAGTGAATGAGGAGGGATGCTTAACCTTTTCATGCTTCTCCGTTACAAATAACCCTCCCCATAAGCCATGCTTCACAATATTTTTCCAAACACATGAGAAGCTGTCAGCTTGGAGGGAGGGGCAATTTTGAATGTAGAAGCAGTCAGCTAAGAAAAGGTTAAACATTTCTGATTCCACCCACCCACTTCTCCACTGTAGTTTCCACCTTTGGTTTCTCCTAGAAATAATCTCAATCTGACTTTTGTTACATCCTGTTGTGTGGAGTGTATAGCTGAGTCTTTATTTGGAGCAGTGTGATAGAATCATAGAAATTCAGAATTGTAGAATTGGAATGGACTCCAAGGGTCACCTAGTCCAACCCCCTGCAATGCAGAAATCTCAAGTAAAGCATTCAGGGCCGATGGCCATCCAACTTCTGCTTAAAAACCTCCAAGGAAAAAGAGTCCACCACCTTCTAGGAAAGTCTGTTCCACTGTTGAACAGCTCTTACTGTCAGAAAGTTCTACCTGATGTTTAGTCAGAATCTCATTTCTTTTAACTTGAATCCATTAGTACATGCCCTACCCTCTGGAGCAGGAGAAAACAAGCTTGCTTCATATTTCATGTGACAGCTTTTTAGATATCTGAAGATGGCTATCATATCTCCTCTCAGTCTCCTCTTTCCCAGGCTAAACATACCCAATTCCCTCAACTATTCCTCATAAGACTTGGCTTCCAGACCCTTGATAATCTTGACCAGCCTCCTCTGCACCAGTTCTAGTTTATCAATATCCTTCTTAATTTGTGGTGCCAAAAACTGGACACAGTATTCCAGATGTGGTTGAACCAAAATAAAATAAAGCAGTATTATTACTTCCCTTGACCTGAGCATGGATAGTTGGAGTGTGTGTGTGCAAACATCTTTCCTTCAGATTGTGTCACCAGTGTGAGGAATCCAGTATTCACAGTGAAAAGGTCCCAGCTAGCACTTCATTGCTTTATAACTGCAATGACTAGGAAAGCTGGTATCTAAATGATTGCAAGGAGGACTAATTTCCATTCTGTCATATTGCCCCTTGCTTGTGGAGCTTTCGCCATTGGAAAGTGCATTTAATTTTTCAGTTGAAATTGAACTCAACTCCGTTAATTAATCCAATTTCATTTCCTGTACCTTATCCATCAGCATTGATAGAATCATGACAGAACCTTTGCATATTACTTTGATTTGCTGGATATGCTGTTTTTATTTTATTTTTTTAATTCAAAATTAAAACAAAGCATATTATCCAGAAACATATCATCCTTATTTTCCCCCCATTTTTCCTCCCTCCCCCCACCCTCCCACACAAAACCCACCCACCCCCACCCCCCTGGCTTCCCTCAGTTCCAGTCTTTGATTTCTCTGAGAATGCTGTTTTCTGCTTGTTACAAAGTTGTATAAATCCTCAAACTATTTAGCTGATTATTATCAATAAAAAGTTTGTGAATGTTTATTCAAAGCCAGACAAGGAGTCCAGTTCGCTTTGTTGTGTCTTCAAATACTTTGTAAAGGGTTCCCATTCATCTTTAAAGTCACAGTTATCCTTATCCCGTAGCTTATATGTCAGTTTTGCCAGTTCTGCATAGTCCATAAATTTTTCTTGCCATGATTCTTTAGTTGGGGTTTCTTCAGTCTTCCATTCTTGTGCTATTAGAACTCTCGCGACCGTTGTCACATGCATGAAGATGTTTTTCAGCTTTTTTGGCAGATCTTTCCCTACAATCCCTAACAAAAATGCTTCAGGTTTTTAAACAAATGTTAAATGGAATATTTTCTTCAATTCGTTGTATATCATTTCCCAATTTTTTAAAATTACATTACAATCCCACCACATATGATAAAATGTCCCTTCCTTTCCCTTACACTTCCAACATATATTTGAACAAGTTTTATACATTTTCCCTAACTGCACTGGTGTCGTGTACCATCTGTACATCATCTTCATGTAATTCTCCTTCAATAGGGAACAATCTGTAAATTTTAAATCAGTTTTCCATAACGTTTCCCATTCTTCCATCATAATATTGTGACCTACATCTTGTGCCCATTTAATCATAACTGATTTTATCTCTTCATCTTTCGTCTCCCATTCTAATAGTATGCTGTATGCGGCCTTCAGTAATTTCACAATATGCTGTTTTTAAAGGGAAAGCGAGAGGAGAGAGATAAAATGGTTACAACATGTGTCTAGGCTCTTCTCTGTGGCCTGAGAACCCTGCTCCACCCTCAACAGTGTGAGACCAATTGACCTGCTATAGGTTCAAGAGATGAGTGGATACCCTAACAATGTGTGCTTGGTGCTTGGCTTAATATACCGTAAGTCAACATCTCTCCTTCACCTAACAATCAGTACCATTGGAGCTGATAGCATTCATGATCCATTTGATGAATGCAGTGAACATTTAGCCTTCTGCCATGCTCAAACATTTCTGACAGGGTATAAGTAGCATTTTTAGAAACATAAAGGCCTCTAGAAAATTCTTTGGAACTCTAGTATTCTGTAGGAGAGTTAAAACTCTTGAAGAATCTGCAGATAATTCCTTGTGGTATGTAAGACTTATTATACTGCTTTTCAATTGTGACAAACAATAGCAGCTTAGCTTTTACAATTCCCACTTTGCAGAATTTATCCTTCTTTGTTAAATCTGTTTTCACCCAAAGTGTGGCAATTCAGAATGATCACAACAATACTGGGCCACATTACCTAACTCTTCAGATATGTTTAGTCTTTATAATTTATAATTCAGCATTTCAAGGCCAGGTCAATTTTCTTCCTGCTCTAAAATTCTGAGACTGATTCATGTACAGTCCTTGTTTAATCCAAGGCTGCATGTATACTTACATCTCTTGAACTCAATGGGACATAATTTCTGATTATATCTGTACAGTGGTGCCTCTGGTTACGAACGCTTCAGGTTACGAACTCCGCTAACCCAGAAGTAGTTGCTCCTGGTTGTGAACTTTGCCCCAGGATGCAAACAGAAATCACACACCGGAGGCCCCATTAGTGAAAGCGCCCCTCAGGATAAGAACAGTTTCAGTTTAAGAACAGACCTCTGGAACAAATTAAGTTCATAACCAGAGGTACCACTGTATTGGATTACACTGTTAGTTTCTGAGAAAAAATTTTTTTTGTGTATTTAACTAGTGGTAAGTAACAAACATGAAAACGAAGTAGATTTAAGGTAAATATAAGAAAAACCAATATATCTCTAAGAGACTACCTGTTTACTACAAGCACTGAAAGCTTATGAGGTAGCTGGGAAAATATTTGAATTTATTAATCACCAGCATAAATTGTTTAGAAGCTACTGTATGTTCAGAATTTTAAGTGCCAGATATCAGAGTTTATTAAATATTTCTAATTTCTAGGCACTCAAGTTTCTAGGGGGCAGACAAGAAGGTATTTGAATTGCTAGTCTCACAAAAAATAGTACAAATAAAGGGGTTTTGCAATGTGTCACAAAGATGTTTCTGTTCAGTGATGGCTGGTATACCCTTCATCCATCTCTTTTCCACCCATCACTACTGCTATCTATTCCTCTCTGGAAGAGTTCCTTATAAATAAATAGAAATAAAAGTATAAATTAACATTTTCTATGTTTAAAAAAATAATAGTCCATCATTCCACCCTTCCCTCAGGTTCCCATTTCTCAATCAATTGCCTATTCTGTACCTTTCTTGTCTATGGGCTTCCTAGTGGTCTTGCTCCCTTTTATAGCTTCCTTGTCCACAGGCTTCCCCATAAACACCCTCCTTCATCTACGACATGTGTAGAGCTTAATTCCCAGTCAAATGGATAAGTTTTCCCTCCCTCATAGATATTGGACTGCAAACATTCTGACAACATGGTCCTAAACAACTGAAACATTTATGAACATTCCATGTCATCACACAAGCTCAGCCAATCAACATAAGAGATCTTAGTGCAAGAAATGCAATGCAATACAGAGAATTCTTTAGTGAATCCATATGGGGGGGGGGGGAGCAGAGCAAAAACCCCAGATTATTTGTAAAGCTTGCAGTCAGGGGTTCAAGTCTCAAATGAATATATATATGAGTGAAGCATTTTTAAACAATGTGGTGAATGTAAACCACCCATTTGATATAAAGCTTATTCAATCAGTCTGATAAAGTGCCTCTTGTGCCAACCTTCTGGAGCAGATTTGGAGATGGCATGGGGAAGGAGAGGGGATTTTGATTGCACTTGTGGGAATCGTTGTGTTGGCTTCCGCTAGCATAACTGTTTGGTTGAATACAGTCCTCTGCCTTACTAAAACCATGGTATGTTCTTACGTCTGAACCAGCAAGGTGATTCCCTCAAAATGAAGACTGCAAACCAGGAATCAAACCGTTTTTCAGTCCTGGTTTGGAGGGACTGCTTAAACCACAGTTTGGATGTAACTGTACACTATGGTTTGATGAAGATAGAAAGTAATGAGAGGAGCAGGGCCTTTGAAAAGGGGTAGGATTAAAATCTGAAATTTAACCAAATCTAGATCAGACCTTTAGCCAGGAGAACAACATGGATATACAATGAGATAATTTAATTTAACCTCATTTAATACCGACTCTTCTTAGAATCATAGAATCATAGAGTTGGAAGAGACCACAAGGGCCATCGAGTCCAACCCCCTGCCAAGCAGGAAACACCATCAGAGCACTCCTGACATATGGTTGTCAAGCCTCTGCTTAAAGACCTCCAAAAAAGGAGACTCCACCACACTCCTTGGCAGCAAATTCCACTGTCAAACAGCTCTTACTGTCAGGAAGTTCTTCCTAATGTTTAGGTGGAATCTTCTTTCTTGTAGTTTGCATCCATTGCTCCGTGTCCGCTTCTCTGGAGCAGCAGAAAACAACCTTTCTCCCTCCTCTATATGACATCCTTTTATATATTTGAACATGGCTATTATATCACCCCTTAACCTCCTCTTCTCCAGGATAAACATGCCCAGCTCCCTTAGCCGTTCCTCATAAGGCATCGTTTCCAGACCTTTGACCATTTTGGTTGCCCTCCTCTGGACACATTCCAGTTTGTCAGTGTCCTTCTTGAACTGTGGTGCCCAGAACTGGACACAGTACTCCAGGTGAGGTCTGACCAGAGCAGAATACAGTGGCACTATTACTTCCCTTGATCTAGATGCTATACTCCTATTGATGCAGCCCAGAATTGCATTGGCTTTTTTAGCTGCCACGTCACACTGTTGGCTCATGTCAAGTTTGTGGTCAACCAAGACTCCTAGATCCTTTTCACATGTACTGCTCTCAATCCAGGTGTCACCCATCTTGTATTTGTGCCTCTCATTTTTTTTTTGCCCAAGTGCAATACTTTACATTTCTCCCTGTTAAAGTTCATCTTGTTTGTTTTGGCCCAGTTCTCTAATCTGTCAAGGTCGTTTTGAAGTGTGATCCTGTCCTCTGGGGTGTTAGCCACCCCTCCCAGTTTGGTGTCATCTGCAAATTTGATCAGGATGCCATTGAGTCCATCATCCAAGTCGTTGATAAAGATGTTGAATAAGACCGGGCCCAAGACAGAACCCTGTGGCACCCCACTAGTCACTCTTCTCCAGGATGAAGAGGAACCATTGATGAGCACCCTTTGGTTCTTCTATGATTAATCACGTGAACACTCTTTTTTGTCATTGCTAATGAACATTCTGAGCATACTGAGCGGTGAGAAGAATGAGCTGATGGGAAAAGAAATTCAGTTAGCTCATTATTCAGCATTATTGGTGCAGTCCCTTAGACACTCTGCTCTTAAAGGAGCCATATGGTGTTATTATTCAAAACCACTTTTAAAGATGGGCTGGTGGGAAGTTTGTTGATAAAATTATAAGTAATGAAGTAGCCCCAAGGAGGAATGTCAGAGAGAAGAGGTGATCTTGATTCGAAGGCCTACCTTCCTAATTGTTATTATGCTTACAAGGACATTCTGTAAAAAGAAAAATGAGTGCCTCACACAACACCTGCTGTAAAAAGGTACTAGAATGCTGGAGCCAGCTTAAATCATTCTTTTGCCTGAAACAAACTGCCAAACAAGCCTTAGGCCATTTAATTTCCAAATACCAATAATTAAAATGAGTCACATCATCAGAGTTTGGCAGGGCTGCAGCCTTCTTTTCCCCTTTTCATTTCCACATAAATTTCAGTGAAGGTCAGGGTTTGGAGGGACAGAGCAGAACCTGCCTCCTTTGTGCTCAGGGGAGGCTAAAATATGACTTGTTCACAGTGTCCCTCATAGTTCAGGACTTAATGGCCCTTGACGGGGATAACCTAGAAGTTAATTTCACTCTATGTCCCAAAAGCAGTCATTGTCATTGCAATTTGTGTAGACTGAAGGGTATTTTTCCCTCTCATGATCAGGAGTGGCCAATAAGTGATATCTATGAACTATGGAATAATTGCTTATTGATTGTGTCTTTTTGTTAAAGTAGTATGGTAACAAAAAGCCCTCTCCCTCCTGCTATCTCACTATTCACCTTTACACTGGTTTTCAGTTGTATCTTATATCTATTTAAATACCATTCTCTGCTACATGATGCATAGCCCCAGAGGGAACAATTTTGTCACTAACTGCATTGGTGTCACCTCAGTGTAAGTGGTCACTTAAACACTGCCTTCATCTGGGGGGGTGGGGGGGACTAGACACAGTTATTCACCCACTGATGTACATATTCATATATACCGATGCAAATTTCCAAATGCAGTTGTGGGCAATGGAGTGTGCCTCCAGGGGTGAAGTCAAACCACTGTGTTAGCAGCACTGAAGTGACCTTCCTGGGACACAAGCCTGGCAGTATATATGGAGGTCCTGGGCTGCCCATATTACAAGACCCATCCCTCTTGGCCTTGCCAATGTGTCCAAAGGAAAGCAGAGCAATGCATTTGACACAAGCTTGGCTGCAGGAGTTGATGGAAGGAGGCGTACAAGACACCATCCAACCGTCTTAGGGACTCCACCCTATATTTGTGTAGGGTTTACTCCTTAGACTTTTCTTCCCCTGAAGATATCCCGCATGGCAGCAGACGCATAAGATACTAGTCTATAATATTGTTTTTCATTTCATTTTAATTAACTGTTAGAAAAACAAGACCTAGCATCATGGTAAATGCCAGTTTATTTTCATATTAAGAGTGGTGTTTACGCTGCACCAACTGTTTCTCCCAGGAGTAGCTGATTAGGGCTCCATCTTTGTTTTTGTTGCTGGGAAATGAATGCCATATTAAAGAGATACTCAATTCCCAAATAACATTCCTTAGAAGCTATGAGCAGAATTTGTGTAAGGGACGTTATTCCCAGCAAGTTTCCACAGGAAATAGCAGGCCAATTCTTGCTTCAATAAGTAAGGTGAGTGGGCACTTCTCTGCTATGGATCTACAGGAGTCTACCTACCCCCGCACCCCAGGAATTGTATTGCTAGACTTGGCAGGCTGGGGCATCTATTCCTTAGTAGTATTTCGTGTACACATTTCTTCATAATACTATCCCAGAATGTTTTACAATTCAAATTAAGGCAAAATTCAGTAAGACAAATGCAAATACAAAAGGCACTAAAATGCTTTAAATCAATATGTTAAAATACACAGCAAATCTACCCTTCTTTAAAGTATGAAGGGGGGGGAGTTAAAGTCTGGGAAAATAGAAAGATTTTCAACTTGCACCAAACGGACAATGGAGTAGGTACCAGGCAGGCATAATTCTTTGGAGAGGACATTCCATAACTGAGCTGCCATAGCTGATCACCATTGGTCACCACGTGACTTATTTCTGATGACATAGATACCCAGTGAATAACTTTTATACGAGGATTAGAAAATTCAAGGAGGAGAAGGCTTTCAATGGCTACTAGCCACAATGGCTGTGTTCCCTCTCAACTGTTGGATGCAGTATGCCTCTGCAGACTAGTTGCTTGGAAAATAACATATCCTGCTTGTGGGCGTCTCACAGGCATCTGGTTGGCCATTGTGAGATGATGGACTAGATGGGTCCTAGCCAGATCCAGCAGGGCTCTTTTTATTTTCTTATGATGTGGGTGCAGACGTTTCTCAAGGTAAGGCAAGGCATTTTTAAAAATATAGTAAGGGCTCCTTCCTACAGTTGCTCGGTTTGTGGTTGACACTTTTTGATTCAGCTCATGGCAGTTCCCTACTTGCAGTGAATGTGTGGTCATGACAGAAACTGGCAACCTGCCACTGAAACAACCAACATGGCTGGAAAACTGGTAGCTTTTTCTCATCGTGGGCACATTAGTCAACTGTGCTCAAGAAGAACTGAAGAACAGATGGTCTGTTGTGAATCCAGCATTTGTGCAAATGGACTCTGAGGTCTAAATCTGACATTTTTGTTTCCATTCACATTACAGAACCTACATTAGACATGATATGCAGAATCTGAGTGATGGGTGATGGATCCTGTTGGAACCAAAGGGAATCTTTATGTAGAAGTAATGACTGATCTAATAAAAAAGAAACATAAAATTTTAAAAAGGGATGAAAAAATATTTCAAATGCTATCCAAGCAATTATTTCCTTTTGTACAGGGACAAGTTTTTGATTGGTAGGACAATGACAGTGAGATAATAGGCAGCCTCTCAACCTTGAAAGGTATTTGAATACTTCGATACATGTTACCCTAGTAACTAATAGAAACTGGCCTTGTGTGTACTAGTGAGATGCTGAAAACAGTTTAGGTTCTCCAAGTGATAGTCAGCTGTTGCTATCCTTGGTTATGTTTAAAATATGCTGTTGTTATGTGGAACATTTTGAGGCATTGTCATATCAGCTTGAATAATCAACATCTCATATACATACAGCATTGTGATGATGCCTTGTTTGGGTGTCAAAGAAGAACATAGAAAGCTAGTTTATAACAAGTCTGTCAATTATAATCATCATTATCACCATCGCCATCATCAATTTATTATTTCCCCTTCACCCTAAGATCCCAGGGAGAGTAGCAACAGTAAAGCACAAGTATTGTCTACAGTGGTGGTCAGTGTGTTGCCCTCCAGACATTGTTGGACCACAACTCCCACCATCCCAAGACAATATGGTAAAAGGTCAGGGTTCAGTGATGGAGGTTATATTCCACCAGCATCTGGAAAGCACCAAGTTGGCTGCTTCTGGTCTACACTGATTGGCAAGAGCTCTCCATTGTGTGCCCTGGGAATGGCAGGCAGGCTGGATGGCTTTTCCTCCAGTGCTTGTAGCAGCAGTTTAGTTGCCCTAGTGGCTGAAGTTTCATGCAGGCTGAGGTTTGCTCCCACACCAATAGGCTTCCCCCTCTACTGGGGTTTAATGAGTTTAATCTTAAATAAATGTCATGGACTGGCTGGACACAGAGCAATGGTGGGAAGCTCCAGCTGGGAAACCCCCAAGGGAAGAAGGCTCAGTGCTCAGGGATTGGTGATGGGACAACAATGAGTGGTCAGAGGGAGAAGATTGGAAGAAGGAGATATTGGAAACTGAAGGGGAGAGGGAGCAGGGGGAGTGTGTTGGTCCCGTGGGTTACCCGAGAGGTGAGGTCCAAGTCTGGTCCGTGGTCAAAGGTGTAACGTGGAGGCAGTCGGTAGTAGCTGAAGCTTGGGTGCAGGGCAGGGAGTCGGGTGAAGTCAGGAACAGGCATGCAAGCAGGGAGCCAGGACGGGTCAGGAGCTCTGGCAAAAAAGCAGGACAGGGTTCAGGCAGGACCTAGCAACCAACAATGTTGCTTCCGCAACTTGTGACTGGGGCTGGCCGGCTTTTATCTGCCCTGAGGCATAGGGCGGCCCCAATCCTCTGGTGACTCACCTCTCCTGGCCTGGAGGCGAGCACTCCTCCTGCGGGAACTTAGTTCCCTCCACCACTCTGCCCTGAGCCTCTGTAGCTCAGGAGAGGCTGGAGGGTTACCGGACCCAGAGGCAACCTCAGCTTCCTCTGATGGGGCTGAGAGTGGAGCACCTGCAGGCAATGGGTCCTCCATCACCTCAGGAGCCAGAGCAGACTCAGCTGATGCCTGCACCTGAGGATCCTGCACAGGTCAGGCTTTTCAGGCTCCTGCCCCAGCCCCGGCTCAGCTGGTTCTGGAGGCGGGGAATCCTGTGCAGGCTGGGATCCCTCAGGTTCAGCATCCGAGTCCACATCCCAGGCCATCACAGGGAGTCTGCAGCAGAGAGAAGTCCAGAATCAGAATTGAAAGCAGGACAGTGGGAGGTCAAGAAGCAGACATGAGTCAGACTGATGAAGAAGCCAGGGTGTCTCCCCCTCTGCTGTGGCAAGCTCCCCTCCCCCTGATCTCCCAGGACCTGAAGAGGTATGAAGAGGGTGAAGCAGAGACAGATATATTGGCGTAGTCTCAGATTGCTTGGGAAGGAGCCTGGGGAGGAGGAGATTTAGGAAACTTTGGGAAGACAGGGACCTGCAACCTCCACAACTTCCTCATAGGGCTAAGACCTACCAATAAGAGTTGCTGTGCTCATTAGGCCTGATGCTCCTGAGCTGACCATGTTTCTTCTAATAAAGCATTAATGCCACATACTCCATGTGATTTATTCCTGACACCTGCTCCTGATTTATTCCTGACACCTGCTCTAGTTCAACCCAGTCCTGGTGTCTGTCTTGTTATTCGGTCATCCCTTCAGAAATTCTCCTCATAGAAATGAAGAGGAACATCATTAAAGTGAATCAAGAGATCTGCAAACCATAGCTTTGTGTTATAAAATACAATCCCCCCCCCCCCCCGTGATAGCTGTGGAGCTAACAGGACCATACTAATTAAGTGACCTGTGCATTTCCCATAATCCAGGAATATAATACAGTGACACTGAAATTAAGAGGAAGATTTGCATTTGATTTTAATAGATGTGGATTACATCCAATGTTATCAGCACATTCTAATGCACATCTACACAGAGGTAAGCTCCATTGAGTTAAATATGACTTAGTCGCATGTAAATGGGTACTGGATTGTTGTCTGAGAAACCCATCCAGATAACAAAAGTTATAAAATAATGAAAGCTGGAGCCAAGGCTACTGGAGCTCTCACACTATCAAGGACAAGAGAACTCTTGATGAAAATGCAAAGTAACAAATTTAGACTACAAAAAAGATAATACTTGTGACAAATGCTTTAGAAATATTTCTAAATGTTAGGACAAAATTCAATGAGATGGCAGAACCGTGTGGAGGCATCTGCAGCAAACCTCCTACCCACCCCCACCCCAGCTGTATCTTTCCCCTCTTTTTTAGGCTGTATCTTAACAAAGAACTACAAAGTGAGTAGTGCTAGGGCCAAAATGTTTCAGCCATTGGAGCATTCCACAGACCAGATAATACCATGGAGAAGATGTAGCTCCAAGCCCTTGCAACTCTGATATTTATTAAGGATGGAACATGGCGTACCACCTCTCCCAGCAGTCTGAAAGAGTGGGAAAGGGCATAAGGTAGGAGGGGTTCCTAAAGTTTTAAAGCTTCCAGACCATGGAAGAGCTTTAGGATCACTAGCAGTTCAGTGGGAGGGAATGCATTGCACATGGCTTAATCCTGAAATCCTATGCATATGCATATACATATGCATAACTTGATGATGATAATGATTTATTATGTATTACAATTTTATACCCCACTTCATCGGAAGATCACAGGGTGGTTCACAACATAAAAATACAAAATGATAGCACAAAATACATAAGCAAACCAAATAATCCCCCCAATACACTTTTCTAATGACATAGAGTGTTAATCAGTCAAAAGCCTGGTTAAAGAGAAACATGTTTGACAGGTGCCTAAAGATATTTAATGAAGGCGCCAGGTGAGCCTCCCTGGGAAGAGTATTCCATAAATGAGGAGCCACCACAGAAAAGGCCTGTACTTGCGTTGCTACCCTCTGGACTTCTCGTGAAGGAGGCACACAAAGGAGGGCCTCAGACGGTGCTTGCAAGGTCCAGGTTAACATAAGGTTACCAGATTTTTTTCAATGAATCTGGGGACACTTTTCAGCTTCAAATGATTTTGTATGGGGACTGATTTGTAAATCCGGGGAATGTCCCCGGGAAACGGGGACGCCTGGTAACCTTAGGTTAACATAAATCTATAGATGCAGAATAAGCATGTGGTGTGATTTTATTATTATTATTTAATTTGGGGGGATCGCAAACTGCCTACATTAAGGATGTATTTAATGTGATGGAAAAGCTCACAAATAATGATGTGCAGTGGTTGATTGCAGATGGCTGTTGGATAAATGCAGGTTATCCCTTGTTGTTACAGTCCTTGAATGATGAACATGGATGTGTAAATTCTCCATCAAGAGGCATTCACTTTTGAATGAAGAGATTTAAAACTACTTCAGGCTGCAAAAGTTGCTTTGAATTTCCAGGCCTCTTCAGTCTCTCTAACTTCTCCTTTGTTGCTGAATATGTAAGCAAGCTAGGTTGAATGAACTGTGTCACACATTCGAAAATATAGAGAAATTGCTACATGATTCTGATTGCCCTCTGCAACCCGCAATTTATATTTACTCTAGACTTGGAATTGTCTTGTTTCGGGCTTTAAGTCTGACCTTACTCACCTAGATACTATGGAAAACAGCCCCATTAGTTTTGCACGTTGCCAAATATGTCAAGGCCGTGTTTAATCAATTGAAAACACTAACAGCCTCAGAACTAAGTCTTCTTTCAAGAAAGATTACATTTATCCAGGGTGTTGTTATTTATTTGATTACTTCTGCATTTCAGATTTCAGCTCTGTATAATGTCTCTTTCTTTATCATTTTCCTATGAGACTCCAACCTCTGCTTTGAGAAAGACTTGGCTCATTTTCATTTGATACATATGATTCTTTCACCCTAAAGCACTGCTGCCTAACATATTCCATCTTAATGCAAATGGTTTCCCCTCCCCCCCCCCATCCAATTATACCTCATTTATCCTAAGGTGTTTCAGAAAATCTTGTTTGTATGCATATTATGGTTTTTGTGGTATTTTTAAGGGTGGAAATGTATACAAATGTAAAGCCTTAGATTTATTTCAAAATTGTCTCAAATGTGATTTGAAACTATGTTTCCTCCATATTTGACCTCACACCATAATGAAACGCTAAACAGAATAGCAATAAACAAAGAAATTAACCCAGCTGTTTGTGAAATTCCCTAGAAATGATTTTCTTGGTTCATGTTTAATTTATTCTCCTCTCATATATTAATAGTTCTGTGGTTAATTGTGGTTAATTAGAATAGAAGTGCACAATATGAATTGGATTGGATTAGCCATGCCACAGCCTTTCAATTTTTGCTTACATTTTAAAATAGAGCTAGAGGGAAGGTGCACTACAGTGAAAGAGCACTGAAAAAACTCCAGTGGCTCACTGAGCGCAAAAGTGGCTAACTTACAGCTTCCAGATATTGTGGTCCCAGTCACAGTGCCTCCCAACCCCCTTGGCCTGATACTATAGTGAGGTGAGAGAGTACAAAGGCAGAAAATGATCTGGATTAAAAATGGCCAGAACTTTATTGGAGCCCTCCAGGGGGGACCACTGATTTGAGCTGCCATTGGTGGGAAGACTGCCCCAGGATCCCGCAGGTCGAGGGGAATTCCCTTCCAACGGCTGGCAAGCATGCACAGGCAGGCCATCAGGAACAGAGGCAGAAAGTGGAGGGACACAACCATTGTTGTTGTTTAGTCGTTTAGTCGTGTCCGACTCTTCGATGGACCAGAGAACGCCAGGCACTCCTGTCTTCCACTGCCTTCCGCAGTTTGGTCATACTCATGTTCGTAAATAACCTTTTAATGAGGGTGAAAGAGGAGAGCGCAAAATATGGTCTGAAGCTCAACATCAAAAAAACGAAGATCATGGCCACTGGGCCCATCACCTCCTGGCAAATAGAAGGGGAAGAAATGGAGGCAGTGAGAGATTTTACTTTCTTGGGCTCCATGATCACTGCAGATGGTGACAGCCGTCACAAAGTTAAAAGACGCCTGCTTCTTGGGAGAAAAGCAATGACAAACCTAGACAGCATCTTAAAAAGCAGAGACATCACCTTGCCAACAAAGGTCTGTATAGTTAAAGCTATGGTTTTCCCAGTAGTGATGTATGGAAGTGAGAGCTGGACCATAAAGAAGGCTGATCATCGAAGAATTGATGCTTTTGAATTATGGTGCTGGAGGAGACTCTTGAGAGTCCCATGGACTGCAAGAAAATCAAACCTATCCATTCTTAAGGAAATCAGCCCTGAGTGCTCACTGGAAGGACAGATCCTGAAGCTGAGGCTCCAATACTTTGGCCACCTCATGAGAAGAGAAGACTCCCTGGAAAAGACCCTGATGTTGCGAAAGATGGAGGGCACAAGGAGAAGGGGATGACAGAGGACTAGATGGTTGGATAGTGTTCTCAAAGCTACCAGCATGAGTTTGACTAAACTGCGGGAGGCAGTGGAAGACAGAGGTGGATCACGTTTAGTCAAAACTCTCCACTATGACCTGTCCATCCTGGGTGCCCTGCTCGGTATACTTCATAGCTGCTCTGAGTTATTCGCCACGGCAAGGCAGTGATCCATGAAGGGGATCACTATTTTATAGTACTTACTGTCAAGTAAGCTATCTGTAAACGAAAGAAAGAGAGGGGAAATTGTGAAATTCAGGTGCTGATGATGATCAAGCTTTTAATTTTGAACCTTTTGAGATTTTGGCAGTGTCTATCTGTTGCTGACATGTATTTAGAAGCATTAGAAATTTATTTTTAAAATGTGAGGCACAGTCTTAATTACCAATAGAGGATTAGGCAAAACAGAAAATACATTTCCTTATTATCTAACTGTACACTTAGCCTCCCACCTGCCTTTACTTGCTTGCATTTTAATCAGAGTGAACAAGAGATAGAAACATATACTGTCTATCACAAAGAAAAGAACACACGTCTGTGGGACCAAAACAGTGCAGCATGACCCACAGCATGTTATCTCTGAAAAATGCATCTCCCTCATGTAGTGACATCATAGGCGTTTTCAACACCTTTCAGAATGTACACAGATCCACTGGCCTTTGACTTAGTGTGCTTCAACAAAGAAGATTTCAGAAAACAGAAAATAAAATATATTTAAAAGGCAAGTCTATATCTTCCTCACTCCCAGGCTTCCTTTTGTTTGGTTCAAAAACTCAATTCAGAACATCCATCAGACTTGTTAACATGTTGCAGAACAGACCTTCTGATTACACACGAAAGTACTTGTTGAAGTGCCTCAGGTTCATTTTGTACAGATAAAGAAATTGTTAAGCTTTGACATCACACACTATTTTTCAAAGAAGCGGGGGTGGTGGGTGGGCCAGTGTCATACAAAAAGGAAAATGCTGTACAGCTGCAGGAAACCCCCTTAAATGGCAAAAAAGGGGGAGGAAATGAAATGTACTTCCAAGTTTCTGGGATGAATGAACATTAAAGATGTAAAGTCAGTGTCAGGGAGAGAGTGTTTTCCATTACAGAAGTGCAGGCAGGAGGAGGTGCCTTTTGCTTGAAATCCTTCCTCTTTTGCCATGGCTTATTTCTGGTCTTGACTAGAAGCAAAGCAATGGGGAACAACAGTTTGCAAAGGAAAAGCAGGAAGCAGAGGAAGAATCAAGCAGTAGCTGCACTGTCTGACCATCACGTCTCTATTGGCAATCCATCAGCCTCCCGTTCTGTCACTTTACAGCAGTTCTAATAGCCAGGTTACCTTTAGCTCAGCCATTCACTTAAGGATTTTCTTCTTCCCAAAAATTAAGGAACAGAACATGTGCCTGAAGGTTGTCCAATAGAGCCCAGGGCAACCAGAGCCAAATTAAGGCTTAGACCAAGGTTCATGAGCTCATTTGCAGGGATGTGGGACTGAAGTTCAGCTGCAAAGTACTCCTCTGTTAACTAGACAAATTTAGAGGGACTGGCATTTATACAAAGTATAGCAAATCCAAGTTCTCCAAACTGTATTCTGTACCTGACGGCTTTGAGGCCTAGGGTCAGCATGCACCCTACTCTACTCAGAGCAGTTCTAATTTTAGAAGACTGTTTGAAGTTGCCCTCCATTTAAAGGATCATCCAACCCAAATCTAGTTTAAAGATGAACCATAAGAAGAGAGAGCAGGGACTTTGAGGTTGTCCATCAACAGTTAGCATCTGGTCAACAGACTGAGCAAACATACAGGTTACCTGGTCACAGTCTTTCTACTGTGGTGAGATGCCTTGCATTTCTGTTTACATTATAATATTTCCCTCAAAATTTGCATCTAGACATATCTATTATAATATGCAAACTATGTATATCCTTTTCGCTCACTTTTTTGGTGGTGAATTTCCTCTTTTGGTTGATGTGTAAGTGGCCATCCTATTGGGGTCTCAGCATGCACCAACTAATTGCCAGAGGCAGTGCTATAGAAAGTACAGAATAGGGTGCTTAATGCAGAACAGAACTATCACAGAACTAGAAAAAAATCACAGATAGGAATGCTAAGACAGTGGTGTAGCATGGGGGCCACAGGGGTGGTTGCCCAGGACAAAAAATTCTTATTGGCACTTTTAAAAAAACTCTGATCTACTGCAAGATTGCAACTACCCAGAAAAATTGAGGGAGCAGCGACAGACCCAGATTCAAAACTTGGCCACACAGGAAAGCTGGTTCTGACCTTGCAGTGTCAAGGGAAAGTGCTGAAGTAAAGGTAAAGTTTATCACCATCCTGCCTTCCTTCCCTTCCCTTCCCTTCCCTCAACTTCTACCTGTTGCGCCACTGTTCAAATAAAGCCCCATGCCCAGCCATGCTCTCTCCTGCAAGCGAAAGGAGGACCAATGGGCTGCCTAAGCTATTTATGCTCTCCCGAAAGAGCTCACAGAGCAAGAGTGTGGACGCCAAGACCTTTGGGAAGGTTCCAACCTTGTAGTTGGGAGGCAGCAGCTCTGAGGTGCCCTTTGCTTCTCAGCCTTTGCCTGCTCCCCACCACTCTCCTCCTATGCCTGCTGCATCTGGGGTTCCGGTGTTCAGGGACACCACCAAGCTTGCCAAGGAGCAGAAGCTGCTGCTCTGCCAGGAGCTCACAAGAAGGCAAATCAGGCAACCAGCAGGTGGCAGGTAACCTACATGAGGAGCAGCCACAGAGTCCACCTGTTGTCTCCAGGGGGTGCCCCTGCATGATGCCCGCGAGAAGGTTAAGGGGTGCGATACTTGCCTTGCCTCAGGTGCTAGCAACCCATGCTATGCCACTGTCCTGAGAGGGGGGGAAATAGAGTAATGGCTGGATTTCTGGCATGAATTCTTTCTCCTACCTGAACAAGTACATTTGTATTTTAAAACAATTTGATTTAATTTCAAGCAGCAGGTGATCCAAAGGGAATCTAAACTGAATTAAATGTGGTTTTTAAATATTTAAATCTGGAAACAAAAATTCAAAGCAACTGTGTGTCCTTGATCAACAGACTTCTAGTACTCATGGTCTGAACAAAGTCAAGTTGATGAAAATATTTCATATCTTACACACACAAAAGTAAGTGAGAATATTACAATACAAACACCTTTATGCAGCATTGGCATACACATACACTTCAAATAAACAACTCAACAATTTAATAATCTCTGAGGCTGTGAATTTGTCTCCTAGAATGTTTAAAAGTGTACTTGATATGCCTATAGGAGATGATATACATAATTTCAATAATGTGGTGATACTGAAGAGTTCAAATTGGAAAGTAATTCACTCCTGCAAGCTCTCACTGTACAATAAACTACTAATAAGTCAAGCACAAAGGAATTTGTAATTCAAATTAAAAGCTTGCTACAAATAAAAGACACAAATTGTTGCTGCAGAAACCTGAAGGTTAATGGTTTAAACTGTGACATGCCAGCAAGATTTGCCAAATGTGATCTATGAGCAATATATCTCAAATAAATTATGAAAGCATGCCACCTTATTACTGGAGAGAAGGTGCTTGCCTGTTTGTCATTACTGAAACATAAGGGCCTTTAACATCAGGCTAGAGAAGACTTCTACTGTATCTGTTGGGCCTTAAATATTCATCGAGCACAGGTCTATCAACAGCTATTACCGGTAGCTCTGAAAGTTAAAGGAAGTACAGTATGTTGTTGAATAACATTCACATTGGGGGCAGACACTGATGAAGGGCCATTGCCACAATGTGAATGGAAGAGTCCTCACTGATTGGAAGAAGTACATACAACTATTTCTAAATCGCTTTCTTTCCAGCTCAGGTTACAAGAGTTGTATGGAAAGAAGGCCCAAAAGAAGAAGAATTACAGGTAGGAACACATATTATATGAAGGGTTTGGGTGAGCAAAGTTCACCTTCTAGATGGCAAATATGAATTTTCAGCCCTTTGGGACTTTTCCTACAGCTAAGAAGTGTGACCAAGAGTGTGGACTTGATGCAGTCTTCCCTTCCCCATTCTTACATTTCCAACTAAGAATGTTGTGTAAAGAGTTCCCTTTGTCTCTACTGTGACACCAATGGTCAGTTTGCATGGCCAGCTTAGTATATTGTTATCTGGGCAACCCATGATAGTGCTCCAAGAATCAGCCTGAAATGACAAAGTTGGTTTTCAAGTGTTCTTACCAATCCCTGAGGCAAGTTGTATACCTAAGCCTGCTGGATCTCTTCTTTTTACCATCTCTTACCCATGCTGAAGAATTGATGCTTTTGAATTATGGTGCTGGAGGCGACTCTTGAGAGTCCCATGGACTGCAAGAAAATCAAATCTATCCATTCTTAAGGAAATCAGCCCTGAATGCTCACTGGAAGGACAGATCCTGAAGCTGAGGCTCCAATACTTTGGCCACCTCATGAGAAGAGAAGACTCCCTGGAAAAGACCGTGATGTTGGGAAAGATGGAGGGCACAAGGAGAAGGCGACGACAGAGGACAAGATGGTTGGATAGTGTTCTCAAAGCTACGAACATCAGTTTGACCAAACTGCAGGAGGCAGTGGAAGACAGAAGTGCCTGGCGTGCTCTGGTCCATGGGGTCACGAAGAGTCTGACACGACTAAACGGCTAAACAACAACAAACCCATGCAACTCAGCTTTATATAGCCAGTCCTCTTAGATCAAGATGCAGATCAACATAATTCACATTAATAAAACAGATAATGTGGCTTTAAATCAAATCAGGGGCTGAGCAGAATTGATGTGATTATTTCCCTAGTTTATTTCCATTAATGGTTTAGTGTGGCCTCCACATTAGGAAACCATCAAACCAAATCTAATGTTTTACTCATCCTCCTTTTTCCATAGTAAGTATTGTCTTACATGTTTTAATAAACAATCAGTTCAATGCCACAGATAGCAATACAGGTAGTTATAACTTGTGTCATATCCTTTTCTTCAAATAATAATGTTCAACTTGCCATTAGATGTACTGAAGTCCATGTTTCCAGTCAACCCAGAATCTTATGTGAAAGCAACAATATTGGTTATGCTAGAAATATTCTATCTTTAAAGAATATGAAGGTCACACTTACTTTTCTACTAGATACTGAACTGACGATGACCCAAAAAACCGTAACTGAGTGCTTCAAAGACTACAAAGCTTTTATACAGGAGGGAAATTGAGAGGAGAAAGCCAATAAGTCAAGGTGCTGTTTTTTAAACAAAAATGAAAACAGAAGAAGGGCGGAAAACAGGGCAAAAAGAAGTGAAACTGTTCTAAAAGCTGAAAGGAAATATAGTTGATTTATTCATTCTTCTAACCTTCATTTGTCTTTGACATTCTAAACACTATGGATTTATGTGAAACGCATTTATCTGAGTCTGTTTTATACCTTGAATTCCTCCTTTTCATTCAAAGAATAGCTTCAAGAGGTAATATTGTGTGCTAGAACATGTCTAAAGGACTTGTGGCCCCCCAATATATATATTTTGGACTCCTGCTCCTATCAGCCACAGCCAGCAGAGCAAATGGTCAAGGATTAGGAGAGTTGCGGTCCAACAATATCTGATTTTGCCATCGAATGTTGCCTCCACCCTCCTTGCAGTGGCTTGATATCTTTTACATGGAAGACAGAAATAGAACAGGTGAAGCTTTTCCTGACATGGAGATCCAGTGATATACGAATGCTCAGTAGCTGAACATTCCTATCAAATTGAGAACCCAGGTATATGCAGTCTAAACAAATGAAATTGCAGTCTTGCCATCAAAGATGATATTTCAGGCTGTTGTAGCTGAAATCATGGAGAAAACATATTTGTAGAGCTGTATGTGAGCCATTTGGTGTAAGGAGTAGCATTAGACCGACTGCTGAGATGGGTCGGCCATGAAGTTCTTTGATTGGGCTTGAACAGCTAGCTCCCTGCACCCCCTTTGCCTATCTACCTCACAAGGTTGTTGGTGAGGTAAAATGTTATTATGCCACAGGAGGACTGCAGCAAATTGGACTCTAGCACAATCATCACATACAGTCTCCAAGAGTTGCCCTGGCTGCTGTATGAAATCCTTACACTGGCTGATGCTTTTTTCCCTTGGTTGTGTCTTTCCCCTCCCTGTTTAGCACTACGGTGCTTAGATGGGGAGTAGGCTGCCTAAGCTATGGAAATAAGAATAATAATTAAAACAGGAGTGCATTTTTTACTTGGAAGGTCGTTTGATCTGTCCTTTGTGCTCTTTGCCTCACAGTCTCCAGGTTATTCCTTTTCTTTGTTTATGTAAATTCCTGGTATGTTTATTTCTCCCATACACTAGCCCTAGCTTTAGAATTGTCTTTGTGGAGAGCCACAAACAAACAGAGACTCGTTTTCCAAGTGCAGAAGTTTCAGAAAGTTCATTCTGATAAGCTTCCAGACTTCAAGCTTGTACAAACCGAGCAGAACCTCTCAGTTCAAAAGGGTTTATCCATGGGTGCCACTGTCTGTCCCTTGAATTGACTGTTGGTGTTCTTTCGTTGTTCTGCTCACAGACAAGTTTTACAATTATAATCCAAACGTAATTGCTCCTGAGTAATCCCGTAAGCTTATATATATATCAGCTCAACAGTCTTTCTTTTGTGCTGTGTTTCTAGACACATGTATGTGCTTTAAAACTGTGTCCAAGTGTGCTGTTTTCTGTACAGCCTTCCCCACAAAAAGCCAAGTTGCCGTTTGTTCCAATTCAGCTTGGACACGGAGCTTTAAAGCACAGACCTGTTCTTAGAAAGCGTGGTGCAAAAGGTAAGTGTGGATAAACCCGGTGTGAATGTATTTTAGTCTGAATTCAAGACACAGTTATGCACAAATATAAATCATGCGGCTGCATCCCTTTCCTCTTTACCTTCTTGACCTGACACTTTGTCTTTCATTCCTTTCATTGCCTTCCTCTTAGATTCCTTCTGAAGAGCCTTAAACTCCTATGCTCTGATTCAATGTTTGTCACCCACCAAGAGCCTGTGTTTCAAGGCACTGATTAATATTGACCACAGGTAATGTTTGCAGCCACACCGTCACCACCATGGAGGCCTTGACAGTTTCATGACTCTCATTTCCCCCTCCCCCCTTCCCCATCATTCTCTCTTCCTTCCCTTTTACTCCTTTCTGTTCTGCTCCCTGAGCAAAACATTGATTTGGCAAGTCAAAACAAGACAATAGGCATATAAGTCTGATAACCTTGCTGGCCCTGTAAGATCAGAGATTCTAAGAAGCAGAAGACTTTAGTGAGGGGGAATAAAAGAGTTACAATATTTGTCAATGGACTTTCAGCTTTGTTCTTTGAAACAGGTTAATTTCTTGGGCTTTTTAGTTAAGCCCAAAGCCAGACTCAAGGACCTTTAAGCAAAACAATGTGCTCAAGGTCAGTAACTTAAGCCAATTTCTTTTTACAATGATAAGTAACATAACAAGCAGGTATGTGCACTCCTTTAGTGGACACCATTTCAGATGACGTGAGGTACTTTTCCAGAATTAGTTTGAAAATGATCCAGGTGGAAAGTTAGCTGCTTATCTTTAAATAGCAGCTTTGTTAGAAGCCCTGATCAAAAGGCCAAGGCAGGAGGAGAACAAACACTCCACACACCTCTTGGTGATTTCTGTTGCTATAGCTGACAAATGGTTGTAGCAAAATCTTTTACAGGGACATCTGACATAACTTTCTAGGATAGTTGAAGTTTGTGTCACAGCCAATACCAACCAAAAGAGTTAGCTTAATGATGTTTGATCTAGGAAAATGGATGGAAATCATTATTAAAGATCAATTTACCAAGCATATAGAAAAACAGGCCTTGCTGAAGCAGACCCCGTATGATTTCTAGAAAGCCAAGTCCTGTCTCACTAACCTTTTTTTAAAAAAAATTAGAGTGTTAACAAAAATACAGATGAAGGTGATCCAGTTGACACTGTGCATTTAGACTTTCAAAAAGCATTCAATAAAGCCCCTCACCCAAGACTCCTGAATAAGCTTAACAGTCATGGGATAAGAGGATAGCCCTCTCACAAATCAATAATTCAAGGATTGGGATTCAGTGCTTTATAACACAATCATTCTCTATTATTCCATTCCTGGGCAAGGTAATCCAGCTGCAGATATGCCAGTAGAAAGCAGATTATCTAGACCCATTTCAGTTTGGCTTCAAGCCTAGTTTTAGCGCCAAACTGCTTTTATCGCCCTGACTGGTTACCTTTATGGGGAGTGATACAGGGCAGTGTGACCCCATAGGCTGAGGCTGAATCCTGATAAGATTGAGGTGTTGTGGGTGGGCAGTTTCCATATTCAGGAATTAGTTGGCAACATCCTTTTGAAAGGGGGTGCACTCCCTCTGAAGGAACAGACTCATAGTTTGGGAGTATTTCTGGACTGAACAAGTATGTCCAATCTGGTCCTTTGTGACACAAATGAACTACATAATCTTAAGAGCTAGGGTTGTTTATTTGTCAGAAATGACCATCTGAAATGACCCATTGTGGCACCTGAAAACACACTTTAGCACAGGGGCCAGCAAACTTTTTTCAGCAGGTTGCCGGTCCACTGTCCCTCAGACCTTGTGGGGGGCCGGACTATATTTTGGGGGTGGGGGTGGACAAATTCCTATGCCCCACAAATAACCCAGAGATGCATTTTAAATAAAAGGACACATTCTACTCATGTAAAAACACGCTGATTCCCGGACCGTCCGCAGGCCGGATTGAGAAGGCGATTGGGAGCATCCGGTCCCCGGGCCTTAGTTTGCCTACCCATGCTTTAGCACATCTGGAGTTAGAACACGAGATTATATATAGCTCTTGAATCAAGTGTGGAATCCATTCATTTTAATGTTAACTCCCAATGTATTCACATGTTTACTGTTTGGTAGAGCTTTAAATGTTTTGGTAGCATGAGCTATGGAGTTGCTGCAGGTGAGCTATTAAACACACCATGAGGTATTGTAAATTGTTTGCAGTTCTTGTCTTAAAAGTAGCAATTTTGATATTATTCCATGTTTATAGAGTAATTCCCTTAATAATTTCCATCCTAGGGTGAATTCACACTGAAAGCATTTTTTAAAAAAAGTTTGTGGCTTCTTTGGTTACCTGAAACAAAGAATGTTTTAATAGGGTATATGTGTACGGTTTTTTTGAGGTTGGGAAGGGAGTAGAATCCAACAGCCTGCATTTTTTGGTGTTTCAGCGTAAGGAATAGTTAAGAACTTTATTTTTTAAAATCCCAGAGAGTGCCCTTTCAATCTTTCAGCACTTGAGATCTTATTATTTGGGGCATGTGCAGGTTTATAGCCAGATATTTAAGGTGGCACACCAGGGAGGTACAATCCAGCACAAACCCAAATACAGAGCTTGATATGTTTAAAATAATTTAAGAAAATGTTAATTAAAAAATGATTATAATAACATTGAAAATAAATGTTTGTAAATCATTCCAGTGCTTTTGTATTCATTGACCAGAAAACTGAGAGCTGAGAATACACCATAGTGAGCTATTTGGTAGAATACTGCAGGCATACTTTTTCTTATGTTTTTGTAAGTGAAAGTGCTAAAAGCGTGCCTTATTTTATGAACGATGAAAATTCAATGAAGGTTCTTCAAATGTTCACAGAGGGAGCCTGGCCTGCCTCCTGTAGCTATGTCCTAGGTATATTAGGAATTAACATTTTAAAAGTTGATTTTACATTTACTTGTTTATTTTCCAACATTACCCCACCTTTCTATAAAAGTATCCACGCTTGCAGACAGTTGGCAGAAGTTTAACATGGTACATCAAACATTATTGGATTAAACTGAATTGAAGTAACTAAAACTTTAGTCAGTACATAAACATGATCAGTCAAAAACTGGTTTGAAAAGGCAGTATCAAAAATGTCTATTGAAAATGCTCATTTCAGTAACTGCAACAGCCTTTCCACCACTTGGGCAGCTTAAGAAATGCCTTTTCCTATGTCCCTATCATGGCTATTTCAAACCTCAATCTTCAGGCAAGTGGTCATTTCCTGAAAATATAACTCACTCCTTCATCACTCACTAATAGCTTCTAAATGAACAGCTTGAGACCAGTTTCCTTCCCTCATATATGCCCACTCAATCTCTTCAGCCTGCAAAACTGGCACTGTTACAGGCACCACATGAAACATTTTTCTGCACTCGTAAGAAATCCATCTTTTGGCATGGCAACACCTACACTTTGGGACTCCCTGCCTATTGAAATTAGGGAGGCACCTTTGCTGTATTGTTTTTGGTGCCTGCTTAAAATAATTTTTGTTTAGGGAAGCCTATCAGGTCATGTAGAATGTTACATGCATTTTATCTCTTCTTAGCTATTGTTGATTTTAATCTTCTTCTGAATGTTTTTGAATTGATAAATATGGTTTATCAATAATAGTAAAGTTTTCATTCATACACACACACACACACCACTTGCAGGTTTTCTTACAATCAAGTGGAACATGAATTTTGTTAAACAAATAAGTGTCCTCCCACCAAGAATAAATTCCAATATACCATGGTTTGGGGGTTCATGGTGCCCCTCTAAATCTGGTGTGGCGTGCTATGTAATTAGATACCTAACTTTGGATTGCAGAGATATTTCAAAGTATTGAACATTTCCTACATGAACAAAATTATAAAGAGTGTCCATGGGCTATACAATCCCATGTCAATTTGTATGTATAACCTTGTTCTTTTTTGCTACACATTGTTTTGCATTAATAGCTTTGCTTTGAAACTCTGTGGAAATACTCTTCTCTGTTAAATTGCCTAGGTTTCAAAAGTAATTTCCACAGGATCCTTCTTTCCTATTTCGAATAACCCACTTTCTAGCTAGAGAAGAGTGAATGTTCTTTAAAATTGCTCGTTAATAATTATACATTTTTCAATACAAGCAAGTCCTTTTTGATGTGAGAGAGTTCCTTGCTCAAGGTGAAGCCTTGAGTAAAATGTGATCTGCTCTTTGTTTAATGGGCTAAATTAGTTAATTAACATCTTAATGAATGTCAGATGAAACAACAATTTTATTTTTAGCCTTGAGCCCAGAGTTGCTCCAGTATGTCAGTTACAATGTCATACTGGCTGTGTGTGAATCTACATCACTCCTTGGGATAGGAAAGGAAAATGCTACTAATTTCTGAAGTGAAGTGTAATGACAAATGCCTTCCTTGCTGCCTAGTTTTGATAGAGGGACAGGTTATGGTTGTGTAGGGTTGTGCATGATGCCTAGTAATTGTACAGTATTTACATACCTGAGGACTGGCAAGTAGCCAATGTAATGTCCATTTTTAAAAGGGGATCCTGGAAATTACAGGCCAGTTAGTTTAATGTCCAACATTAAATTGTTCAGGGTTGTTAAAATAAAATGAGATTACAAAGAGCACCAAAAGGACTTGTTCACACTGAGTGAATGGGCAATAAAATGGCGAATGCAATTCAATGCAAACAAGTGAAATGTGATGCATGTTGAAGCAAATAATAATCATTTCACGTACACGCTTGTAGGGTCTGAAGTGAAGGTGACAGGCCAGGAGTGAGACCTTGGGATCATAATAGATAGCTCCATGCTAGAGATCATTAGGAAATGAATTGAAAATAAAACTGCCAGTATCATAATGCCATTATACAAATCTATGGTGCAACCATATTTGGAATACTGCGTACAGTTCTGGTTTCCTCACCTCAAAAAGGATGTTTCAGAGTTGGAAAAGGTTCAAGAAAGGGCCACATAATGATAAAGAGGATGGAGCAACTCCCTTATGAAGAATTAATTGGTTGCAGGGCTGTCTTAAGCATATGCGGCACCGGGGTGCAAAGATCTTCCCGGTCCCTCCCCCACCCAGGTTGCCCAGTTCCAGGCACGCAGGAGGGCAGAGCCGGCCGGCTGCCTCAGTGTCTCGCTGGCTCGGTCGCCCCCAAACTCACAGCGCAGAGCAGCAGAAGAGCCCGCCATGGCGCTCCGACCGACGGGCGGGCTCTTCCCTGGACTCAACTCTCAGGCCCTGGACTCTTGGCCTGGCGCCCCTGAGAGCCCGGAGCCCGGGTGCCCCGCACCCCTAGCACATATGGGTAAAACGGCCCTGATTGGTTGCATTGTTTTGGACCTTTGGTTGTTGTTGTTTTTTTTGGTTTTGGGGGGTTTTGCATTTTCTCCCATCACCATTTCCTCAATTGTTTTCAAAAGTGATTGTGCGTGCTACATTAGCTTTAAATGTGCTGGGGAGTGCAGCAGTTGCTTGGAAGTGAAACGATCGTGTCTCCCGAAATGTCATTTGGTGACTCAAACCCATATTTAGATTGGGGATCCTGCTCATCATGCAGACAGGGCCTTCATGCGTACAGCCGAACTCACAGCTGCTTTGTTCGCATGTTCTAATAAATGTGGGTGGGAAGCACCTGCCACCACAATGTGGTTCCACCTACAGACATTCATAGAAGCCCTGATAACATTAGAAAAAGACTACATCTTAAAGATGCCACAGCACAAAGCTGCAATTATGTCTCTTAAAAAAAAATTATAATAGAATTGAGGCGAGTGCTTTGCTTAAAGCTGTCGTTTCCTATTCTCTACACTGAACACAGTGAAACTTCCTTCCAAGTAAACATGAATAGGGTTGCACGGTTGACTTTCTGTTTGTTGCAATTTATTTATTTATTTATTTATTTATTTAAAACAGCCTGTTTGCAGGCATTTGCAACACTCTAAAAGGCATTTGGTAGTGCTTTTTTTAAAAAAAAGAATAGAATGGAACAGCAGGATATGCAATAATCAGTTTTAAAAGTGTCCATTTCACTGCCCAGTGCCTGGTTGGCCAGGGCTGCTGCTCAGTTGTAGAGCATCTGCTTTTCATCCACAATGTCCCAGGTTCATTCCCTGGTTTCTCAAAGTAGGGCTTCTGCCTGAAACCCTGAAGAGCTGCTGCCAATCAGTTCAGACAGTACTGAGCTAGATTCATCTGACTTGGTATAAGGCAGCTTCCTGTGTTCCTAATTCATCTTACAGTGAAATTCTAGTGATATTTTTGGTAAAATCAACTCACAGATGATGGCATGTTAATTCAATTTTCTTTCAGTTTTTATTCCAAATAAGATCAAACTCCCCCATGATATTCTTGTGGAGAAGCTGATAAAATGTGGGCTAGGTGAGGCTGACGGTTAGGTGAATTTGTAGCTGGTTCACTGACCAAGCCCAGAGAGGACTCATCAATGGTTCCCACCATCCTGGAGAAAGGTGACAAGTGGGGTGCCACAAGGTTCTGTCCTGGGCCCATTGTTGTTCAATGTCTTTATAAAAGACTTGGACAAAGAAATTGAGGGGGCGCTCATCAAATTTGCAGAAGATACCAAAATGGAAGGGGTAGCTAATGCTGCAGAAGACAGAATCTGGATTCAATGTGACCTTAACAAATCATAAAAATAGGTCCAAACTAACAAAAAGAATTCCAATAGGGGGCAAATGTGTGGTTCTACCCTTAGGCAGGAAGAACCCAGCTGCACAAATATAAAATGAGGAACACATAGCTTGCCCGCAGTACATGTGAAAAGGATCTAGGGGTCTTAGTAGACCACAACCTGGCAGTGGTAAGTCCACTGAATTCAGTGGAGCTTACTTCTGAGTAGACTTTCATAGGATTGAACTGTTAGTATATAATATGCTAAGCCAATATTAGAAGCCAGATCAACCTAATCCAATCTCATCCATACAACAAGTGGCTAATATCATTGCCTTTTCTTACTATAAATGTTTGTCCCAATCTGTTGAAAGGGCCTGTCCATAGAAATTGATTTCTGCATGTAGATCATCTCAATGGATTACTGGGGTATAAAAATCCTCCGTAATCAGGACCTCAAGGCTTTCATGTGGTGCTCTTGCTTTGTACCTGCATAACTGATCTAGCACTCTCAGATTAAACAGTGTCCATTATTGGAGGAGGAGTCCAATTCCCCCTTCTCTGGCACTCAACCACAATGGATGTACTGACCATGTTTTCGGCAAGGGAGGGCAGCTCCACAAGTTCATTATTAGCATGGAATAAGCTACAAACTGAAAATTAGGTCATCAAGATCAATGTTTGTGAAAAATTGTATAGCGAACTAGTTTGCAGTAGAAAGCTACTATTAAGCAGAGGATAATGGTCACCTAAGACAGCAGATTTGAGGCTCCAATAAAGAGAAACAATTGTTGTGATCAAATATTGTCAAATTTTGATATTTTACCACTGACAGAGAGTAACATGGGAGTTTTCTCCCTCAGGCAACAAAATGTCTTGGCGCATCTTTGAACAACAACTTTCCTTGCTTGGAAAAAAAGAGAGAAAACCCCATAACGTTTTACCTTAACATTTTACCGAAGAAGATTATCTGTTGTCTCCCTGAGTTTTGTGTGTTAAACAATCAGAAGAGATGGAGTGCAATTCTGAAGGTTAAGCATGACTAAGGTGCATTATGAGTCACAAGGTTGAAGGAAGAGAGAACAATGCAGTCATTTGAAAAGGCACTGCCTGGAGTGAGTGGATATTGTATAAATATAGAATAAACTGATTGCTACTCTAATTGAGAGCTTAGATGCAATTGTCTGCTTTTACTTCATAGCGGGCACTCAGCAAAAGCCACCCATTGCTCTAGGTTTGCCAGTGTCCTGCAGCTAATCGACTGACCTTGTTGCAATATCTTGTACCCTCAGCTGCTTGTGGATGCTAAATAAATTATAGAACCCCTTTGACAACAATAAGCACAACATGAATCCATAACCAGTTTTCATCACTGCAGCTACAGGTGGCTTAGGGTGTGCAGTTACCATGCCAAATGAGTGGACCAACTGTGCTACCATTTTACCCCCACAAAATTTTATTAGAACTTTGTCATAATGCAATAAAATAAAAGAAACTAATCCAAACAAAAGGAAAAAGAGAATGGAAAAAGAGAATGCAGAGTCCTCTCTCAAATGGTAACTTAACCCTTGTCTCATACAGATATGGACCCTCCCAGATCTCACCAGGGAGCTTTCCTTTCTTTTCCCAGTCTCTCAAGATCTTCCCTTCACTGTCTCTCACTCAGGGTCCTTCATCAACCATCCATCACTTTCATGTTAAGATAATCCTTGGACCCCAATAACAGCCCAGAGCCAAGGACACAACAGAAAACGAAAGAAAGGGGAATGTGAAGAAATAATATAAAAGAAGGAAACAATAGACGGGGAAAAGAAAAAGAAGAGAGAAAAGGACTTCAAATTTTCTGTCAGTTACATAAAAGAAATTATTCAAAGTATTCACTCCAAGATGACATACAGCTGTTCCATTTTCTGTTGAAATTCTGTTTAATGCAGGTTTTAAAAATATTCTTATACCATCAGCACTGTCCAGCTAATTGTCTGCTAGGCCCAGGAGTTTGAAAGATTAAAGTGGATGAAAGGGTTCCATCAGTGAAGGCGTAGAGAATCTTTTAGTCTGGTAGGCCAAATCCTTATCTGTCCCCACTCTCACAGGCCAGTTTTGACAGGTGGATGGGACATCCCACCTGTCAATCACCTGAAATCATTATGACAGTTGATTGGCAGGTGGGTTATCTTGCCCACCTGTCAAAGTCCCTTGCACAGTTGTTCGTCAGGGTCTGTCAGCCAGCTAGTTGTCAGGTCCTTGGGAACAGCAGCGTTAGGAGCTTGACGAGCCCTGTGCTCAGTGCTTCCTGATGCAGGCTGAGAAGCTGCTTTCTGCAAAGTTTGACTGCATAGTCAAGGTCCCCACTGGGAATTCAGTCATGCAGTTGATCCAGCAAACTTGAAGTCACTACCCATCAGCTGGTGGGTGGCATCTTCAACCCTGCTTTCTGCAGGGATCCATGTCATGATCATGTTCTTCAAGATCCAACCTCATCTCTACTTGCCACACACCTGACATCACATACAGTGACAGGCACATGGTTAGGGTATGGGGGAACAACCTCACAGGCCAAATTGGGACCTGAGCTGGGCCTCATTTGGTCCATGGGCTGGAGGTGCCTCACTCCTGCCCTAGTTCAACAAATCCACCTTAAACAAAACTAGGTTTTTTGAGGTTAGACAGTAAAGGGGAAATGCAAAAGAAATGAATGAACTGGGATGAACTGATGGCTAATGGAAAGACATCATCAAATGCAGTGCTAAGTAACTGTCCTGTCGGTACACGGATCTATGCAGCAGGACATCCTCCACACCCTCTCCTAAATTTATTCTGGAGGCTCCCCTAAACCTCTGGAGCAGTTCTGGGGTGGGCTTGTGTGCGTGGGGAAGAGGAAAGCAGGGGAAATCCCATTGCACATGTAAATCCTAGTGCTGGTAGATCAGGTATTTGGCAGGGGATTGAAGCCCCTGTAAGCAAATGGAAGGATGAATGTGGAACAAATGCTCATTGTTGTATAATGCCCACCCAAACAAATCACAGTAAAGACCAGATGTAATCTAACCACCACATAGGCTTTGTGCAAGTAATTCAGGATGACTGCCGAATAAGGGTAGAGACTCCGTCAGGCAAGGTCTCCTTCCATCTGCCTTGCCTCACCCTCTGGCCCTAGGAGTCCTCGTAAGGGAACTGGTCCTGGAGGAAGATCTGTTAGGGGATAGACTCCATCAGACAAGGCCTCCTTCCACCTGCCTTGCTGCAACCTCTAGTCTCTGCTTCTCAATTTGTATTGTATTATTTTATGTACTGTGGCTTGCCGTTGTTTTATTGACTATAGTTTAGAAACTGTTGAGTGAATATCTGTTTAACTTTTATATGTTATTATTATTATTATTATTTAATACTATTCTAATGGTTGTTGAATGTTACTTTTTTGATTTAGGTTGCCTCTTTTAAAGATGTTTTATTATCACATTTTTGTATTGCATTAGATTGTTATAAGATGTACATTTTTTGTTGTTGTTTTTTTAGCTTGTAAACCGCCTTGAGTATCGTAAGTATAAGATAGAAAGATGATTTACAAATTAAAAATGATGATGATGATAAACAGGTTGCCTGGAGGAGCCCTGGGAGTCAGCCTTGGTGTGCACGTGGGAACTGATCGTGGGAGCAGTAAACAATCGCTTGTTCAAATTTCACATGGCATTATTGGGGTTTTAGAAAGTATGGGTTCTTTCCATTAAGCAGCTTCTGTTTGAAATGGGAACATCTTGTTTTCCTCCCATATGCAAGGTATAGAACAATGCTTCTACAGTTACTTCCTTTGCAAACTATAATTGGAGCATTGAAATTGGCATTGTACAGCAAAGGTCAGCCTGTACCTCAGGAATCTAAAGACTGGTAAAAAAAGAAGGGGGGCATTGAAAAAGAGCGAAAGAAATAAAGAGTGTGTGTGTGTGTGTGTGTGTGTGTGTGTGTGTGTGTGTGTGTGTTTCTGTTGTGCTGCATCTGGTTTCTGTCAGAATGAATCTTGTTCATCTTGGTTTCAAGGTTTCCATTCTGTGTGCTTTTAAACCAAGGTCAAGCAGTAGGCAGCACAGAGACCTTGAAGGTGTCATTGACAAGGAATATATAAGCTTTATAGCTACAGCACTAATTATTTAACATTTATAGAAAGGATATAAGGGAGCCCAGAGATACTTTTTCCTCCTATACCTGAAACCTCCGAGCACAAGCATTTAAACAGACCAATGGCATGAGTACCTGTATACGTGCAAGAGTACATACGGAAGTACATGTTTCTCTGTTTCTGAATACATGTGCATCTGAGATACAGCAGCTGTATATAGAATAAAATATATGGAAGATGTGTAAATGCTTAACCCACTCCCACATCCCCCATATTTATCAACCTCAAATAATTTTTTGCTATTTCCTGGTCAAAATAAAAAATGAACAAAACAAAACAGAATGATTTATGTTTTGTAAGACTCAAGATATGTCTTCAAAAATGGCATTGTTCCAAACTGTCTGAAAGTTTAGCATGGTGTACCTCAAACCCACAATGGGATCCCCAAGCCATTGCCAATTTGTTTTCTGGAGTCAGATGGTTTGGACCAATCAACAACTTAAACCATTCAAGAAACAGCAACATGTTAAAATGCATACTAGTTCAGTTTTTTGGTTTTTTTTGGGGGGGGGGTGTTAGTGTCTATAGACCTATTCATAGCAAAAGAATCTGTAGGCTTCTGTCACCATAATAATCTTTTAACAACAGAGCTAGGAACATACATTCACTTTTCCCCCACAGCAGTTTGAGGCTAGTTAAAGGAAAATTCCATCCACATTCATCTGTCCAATGAAATACCTCCATATATGGTCAACCAAGACTTGTAGACTCAGTCTCCTGCTCTCTTCTAAAAGGCTGTAATGCAAATAGCAAAATCCCATGCACTCATCCTCCCTTAAAAAAAAACAACAACAACCACACAAATCAGTGTGATGCAAATCAGGTAATGAGCTCCTCAAAATAATGTTTTTCAGAGAGTAGGTGGTGAGCTTGCTTCCTTGACTGAATCTAATTGTTAGCTGGCACACCTATTTATACGGTCTTGTTCAGCGAACGAAGATAAATATTTGTTTCCCAGCATCTTCAAAACATTTCTGTTGAATTCTGCTGCTTTGGCTAGGGCTTATTTTAAGCACTGGAAGCTGCCTTCCATCATTGCAGACTGTTTAAATGGCAGCAGCTTTGCAGCGTCTAAGGCAGTGTTTCCCAACCGGTGTTCCGCGGCACATGAGTGTGCCGTGAGACATCGGCTGGTGTGCCGCGAGATGCCTGGAGGGAGGCGGGCGAGTCGGGCGGCGAGAGGCGGGGCGGCGGCGGCAAAGGAGAGGCCGCGCCTCCTGCTGCTGCCTGGCGCTCCTCCTCGCAGCCGGCAGCGCTGCCTGGGCGCCTCCGCGCGACTCTGCCTCGCTGGGTTTGGTCTCCCAGCAGAGACGGGTCACACGCGCCCCTCCCTCCCTCCCTCAGCCTGCGCGGAGGGAGAGCCAGAGAGAGGCATCGCTCCTGCGCTCCGAGGCGGATTGAGCGCAGCTGAGAGGAGCTGCCGAGGGAAAACACTTTCACTTTTGTGCGTCCCTCCCGGCGTGACGCTGCGCGCTGACGTCACGGGGCGGGGCTTTAATGGTGGTGTGCCGCGAGATTTTTTTTCAGTAAACAGGTGTGCCGTTGCCCAAAAACGTTTGGGAAACACTGGTCTAAGGCAAAGGCTTTTCACATTACCTGCTACCTCTACCTCTACCTCACATTACCTGCTACCTCTTCCATTTTCTTCTAGTTGTGAGGGTGGGAGATGGGGAGGGGCCTCACAAGTGGAGTAGCCTAGGGCCTTTCTTCATCTAAATCCGGCCCTGGCTATGGCTCTCCAGATGTTGCAGAACAGACTGCCCCTGGCTACTGCTTTCCCAGCATAGGCACTGCACCTGCCTTACAGCACTGTAGAAAGAGGATCAAGTGCCCCTGTGTGCTACATCAGGGGATGCGACAATGTGTGCTACAATGTTGTTGGACTCTCAAGTCCCATCGCCTCAGACAGCATAGCCAATGGTAAGGGATAATGGAAGTACAGCTATATCTGGAGGGCTACAGATTCTCCAGTCATGCCATAAAGCAGGCACGTCCAACAGGTAGATCGTGATCTGCTGGTAGATCACTGGATGTCTGTGGTAGATCACTAGTAGAACATTGGCTCCCCCCAAAGAAGCTCAACAACTTTGGCTCACCTAAAAAAAAGCTGCATTGACCTGAACCCCCAAAAAGGGGGTAGATCACTGCCAGTTTTTAACGCTGTGTGTAGATCGCAGTCTCTTGGGAGCTGGCCACCCCTGCTTTCTATTTCTTTTGCTATTATATGATAAGATAAATACCCATTCCCGCAGCCAGATATTATGCTGACCTGGGACGTAAAGGTATTTAAAAAGCAACACTTTTAGATAGGAAGAATTGTTCATATCACTTTACTGTGGACTCTGCAATGCTCATGTATGCAAGTGCTCACATGACATCATCTTTATTCCACCAGTAAAGGTAAAGGTAAAGGGACCCCTGACCATTAGGTCCTGTCATGGCCGACTCTGGGGTTGCGGTGCTCATCTCGCTTTATTGGCCGAGGGAGCCAATGTACAGCTTCAGGGTCATGTGGCCAGCATGACTAATCTACTTCTGGCGAACCAGAGCAGTGCACGGAAACGCCGTTTACCTTCCCACAGGAGCAGTACCTATTTATCTACTTGCACTTTGACGTGCTTTCAAACTGCTAGGTTGGCAGGAGCAGGGACCGAGCAACGGGAGCTCACCCCGTTGCGGGGATTCGAACTGCCGACCTTCTGATCGGCAAGTCCTAGGCTCTGTGGTTTAACCCACAGCACCACCCGCGTCCCCATTCCACCAGTACCACACATTTAATCCAGATTTAGTGTTTCCATGCATGTTTCTTGGTAATTGTGCATTCAGATTAAATGGAAAACAGTGTAAGACAGCATTTTGATTAGGATCACATTGTGTGTGCAGCACAATGCTTGCATCTATGAGCAGCACTAACTAATAATAATATTAATAATAATAATACTAATACCTGTTCTATAGAAGTGCTTGTGCTGTCATAGCTGCATGCATGATAGGGTGTAAAACAGTAAGAAAACCTGTGTCATTTTTAATTGATTTTTAAAAAAATGTAAAACACTTCTATACGGCTCTTCATTAAAAATTACAGGGTGCTTCTCTAGCAAACAAATATATATGCTATAAAATTAGCTGGATCAGACCATTGTTTTGTTTTCTTCTTGCTATGGTATCTAGTAGCTCTCCCATAATCTTAAAGATGCTTTTACTGTCTTGGAATGTACTAAGTAACAGTTTTCTCATGTTCTGTGTTGTCAGATGAATGTGAGGTCAATGTGCCCTTTTGACAAAATAGTAATGCACTTGAAGACAACTGTTTTTATTTGATTTTTTTCAGGAATGTGTGGTGTTGTTTTTTTAAGGAATGTATATTTTCCCTCTTCTGCCTGTCCTAATGTGGAAATGCTTTCTTTGGAGTATTTCCTTAAAATGCTTTTTCTGTCTTCTATGTGGCAACACAAATACATTCCTTACTTTGTTCGCTTCAATATTATTCCATGGTAGTGAGGATTCAAGGTTTTTCCATTGAATGAATGAATGAGAGAAAAGCATTTCTATTTCTTGTAAAGAGTGTTCCTACTGTTATGGCCTCTTAGGGATCAGAGTGATATTTGATTCAATTCGCATTTTGAAGCTGAATTTATCTGATTTGGATTTTTCCAAAACAATATGAGAATAGAAACATATCCATCCTGTGAAAGTCACACATCTGCAAATCTTGCAATGCAGTTCTCCAGCCAAATAATATATTAAAAAATGCATTTACTGAGATAAAGTGTGCATAAAAATACACATAATTATGAATTATATTATCGGGGAAATTGCTTTGCAAGAATGTATACCAAATTGCATACCAAAATGTGCACATTAGAAGAATTTTGCACTAAAATTCTGATAATTTTTCATAAAGTCTTTTTTTAATAATAAAAAAGCAAAAATGATATGGAAATTTGGAGAACTAAACTGAAGATAGGGAAAATGAGAGTATCTGAAATTGGCATATTTGCCCATTCTTATTACCTACCCTTTATTCCCTTTCCAGGGTGTTACATTTGCATACACACCCTATTCACCCAAAGACACTTTTCAGTATCTTCTATCTCCTTTATAATTATTCTCCCTCTCCTATTCCTCTTTGGCTAGATCTGCAGTACCAAAACACCCCTGGGTCAAGTTCTCGCTCATCTTCTCTGCAGAATGTATACCAGAGTTGACTCTGTGACATCACATCATCATGTTAACTCCCTCTTCGTATAAAAGGCAATCAGCTCCAAAGAGTGAGAAAAGCAAAATTCATAACTTGATCAAGTCTTATCAAGTCTTATATGTTATGGAGGAGAGAGGGAAAGGTACCAATAGATACCATTTCCGGTGGAAATCCTGATGCACACCTGAAATTTCTCCAGGCACTGCACATACTTTTTCATCCTCCGTGTAGGGAGGTGGTTGAGCTACTGGGTGACAAGGGAGTGAAAGGTGTGCTAAAGGAGGATTAGGAGATGGCAGAAAAGCCAGCTTGTGTTTGTTTTAATAGAAGATGTAGGACAGGTACAAGTTATGAATCATAGAACTGTGGAGTTGGAAGGGACCCCTGAGGGTCATCTAGTTCAACCCCCTACAACACAGGAATCTCTGCTAAAACATCCATGGCAGATGGCCATCCAACCTCTGCTTTAAAAACCTATGGAAGTTCTAGACCTTATAGACAAACTGAGACGAGACAAATCACTGAGTCTGATAGTATTCATCTGAGGTTTCTTAAATGTAAAATTGCTGTTCGTCTAACAGAAATATGTAATACAGGTATGTCCCTAAGTTTGGCATCTACACCAGAGGGCTCAATATAGTGGACAATATAACATCAATTTTTAATAGGGATGGGCGAGAATTCAGGCATTTACAGTTGGCTTAACAATTGTTCCAGGTAAACTGGAGGAAAGCACTTTTAAAGATAAAACAGGACAGGTCTTGCAGACAAATAATCACCATAGCTTTTGTAAAAGCAAGTCTTGGCTCAATAACCAGTTGGAGCCTAAAGAACAGGAAGCAGAAAGTAGGAATAAATGGGCAGTTCTTTTAGTGGAAAAATGTAAACATTGGGGTCCGCCACTGAATGGGATGCCTACATGTCTGCTTCTGTGGCCATGTGGTTAGGAAACTGTGCTTTCTGGTGTCTACAGTGTGGGTTTGAGCTCTCAGAACTACTCTCTTTTGCCCCAGTGGAACTGTTTTCCTCTCATGCATGCAAAAGCTGATGGGGGCATATGGTTCTTTGTGATGTGTGTTCTGCCTCCCACACCATACTCTACCACTTAGCAAAATGGAAGGGTCTTGAAACCTTGTTCCAGAAGAGCTGTGCAGGCCCTCTCCCCAGGGAGCTGTGTTACTAATAATAATAATAATAATAATAATAATAATAATAATAATAATAATAATTTATTACGTATGCCCCGCCCATCTAGCTGGATTTCCCCAGCCACTCTGTGCAGCTTCCAACAGGAGATTAAAAATACATGAAAACATCAGTCATTAAAAAAACTTCCCTAAACAGGGCTGCCTTCAGATGTCTTCTAAACATCAGATAGTTGTTTTTTCCTTTGACACCTGATGGGAGGCCATTCCAAGGGCAGGAGCCACTACCGAGAAGGACCTCTGCCTGGTTCCCTGTAACCTCACTTCTCACAGGGAGGGAACTGCCAGAAGGCCCTCAGTGCTGGACCTCGGTGTCCGGGCCAAACATTGGGGGTGGAGACGCTCCTTCAGGTATACTGGGCCGAGGCTGTTTAGGGCTTTAAAGGTCAACACCAACACTTTGAATTGTGCTCGGAAACATATTGGGAGCCAATGTAGGTCTTTCAAGACCAGTGTTATGTGGTCTTGGCAGCTGCTCCCAGTCACTAGCCTAAGTGCTGCATTCTGGATTAACTGTACTTTCCGGGTCACCTTCAAGTTAGCCCTACGTAGAGCTCATTGCAGTAGTCCAAGCGGGAGATAACTAGAGCATGCACCACTCTGGCAAGACAGACCGCGGGCAGATAGGCTCTCAGCCTGCGTACCAGATAGAGCTGGTAGACAGCTGCCCTGGACCTCCATGGACAGCTGACCTGCGCCTCCATGGACAGCTATAAGTCCAAAATGACTCCCAGGCTGCGCACCTGCTCATTCAGTGGTACAGTTCTCCCATTCAGGACCAAGAAGTCCCCCACACCCACCTGGCCCCTGCCCCCCCCCAAAAAAAACAGTACTTCTGTCTTGTCGGGATTCAACCTCAATCTGTTAGCCACCATCCATCCTCCAGCCGCCTCCAGACACTCATACAGGACCTTTATCGCCTTCGCTGGTTCTGATTTGAAAGAGAGGTAGAGCTGGGTATCATCTGCATACTGATGAACACCCAGCCCAAACCCCCTGATGATCTCTCCCAGTGGCTTCATATGGATGTTAAAAAGCATGGGGGAGAGAACAGAACCCTGAGGCACCCCACAAGTGAGGGCCCAGGGGTCTGAACACTGATCCCCCACCTCCACTTTCTGGACATGGCCCAGGAGAAATGAGCGGAACCACTGCATAACAGTGCCCCCAACTCCCAGCCCCTCTAAATGGTCCAGAAGGATGTTATGGTTGATGATGACAAAGGCCGCTGAGAAATCCAGCAGAACTAGGAAACAGTTTTCACCTTTGCCCCTAGCCCACCGGAGATCATCGACCAGCGCAACCAAGGCAGTTTCAGTCCCATGATGAGGCCTGAATCCCGACTGGAAGGGATCCAAATGGTCTGCATCCTCCAGGCATGCTTGGAGTTGTTCAGTAACCACTCGCTCAATCACCTTGCCCAAGAATGGAAGTGCTTTGCTATTTTGTTGTCTTCTCCCTCCACTTTGTGTGCCGTGCTCATAAACAGTGCTTGTGAGGAGCACAAGTGGATCAGGTGCCCTGCCATCAGGGATGCCTGGAAACTGGCAGTTGAAAGATAATTGCTGGCTGCATCACTGCTGCTGATGGAGTGGGTGTTCTCTGCTGTTGCCTTCTATCTTGTGTAAGTGTTAATGTGTTGGAGCCTGTCTCCATCATTGCAAGTTCATTATCTACCTCCACGTGTGGGCATCTTATAGATGCCACTGCCAGGACTGTCCCTCATTGGTGGGCTGTTGCAATGCTTCCTGGGATGCTGTGGGCATGCCTATCATTTAGAGCCCATTTTTGTATTTTCAACTTAAGTGTTTTCCTCTCCCCTCCCAAGCTGAACATGCATAAATACAGGAGCCAGTCAATTTACCTCCGATCCCAGAGTAATGTGCATATAGAAGTGCTCTGTTCACCTGTGCTCCCTAAAGTCTTCAGCTATATAGGGCACCTTCTTGCTTACTTGGCTTATTTCACAATATTACAGCTTTTCTACTTTGCAAATTTTTTGTGGGTTTTTTTAAGAACCCAGAACTTTTTCTCTACCACTACCACATCATCATTTCTTGGCAGTGAAATGTGTCCACTTGGCTCTCTGTAGATGCAAATATATATTGTCAAAAAGTGCTTCCCTTATTATTGTTCCATAGATTAATGTGTCTCTGGGACACTGGCATGTGAATTATTGCATGCATTACCCCAAAATAGAAGCAAAACTGCTCTTAAAATGTCCTTTATGGAGTTTAATGCAAACAATGAAAATAAATAACTTCTGCTCTTTGCCAAAATCTCATTGTTCTAGACTTTTTAAAAGCACAAATCCTCATTAATGAAGCACTTAACATTACACTCCTGACAGTGGGGCAGAAAAACAATTCCTCACTTATCCAAAGGATAAGAAGAAACATGGCAGTGAATTCTGGAGGAAAGAGATTTATTCTCTTTTAAGATGACTTTATGGGTTTGATTGTTTTCCAGCAAATGAACAGGGAATTATGTCAGGATGTGGGAAAGTTGGGGAAGAATTTTGTAAGGAAAGTGAGTTTTGGTAGAAATAAAGCATTGGGTACATTTGCATTGTATATATTAAATAAACACACTAAAGAAACAGTTAGATCTTTAATGTGAGATCATAGTTTAGTTGAAGAATCATAATCAGAGAGTAGCTAAATGATCAGTCTGCTTTTTTTAGACAGGAATTATATTAATTCCAAAAGATCTTTACCTGAATTCTGAATGATACTGATTTCAGGTAATACTGATTACTATTTTTGTTCATCACTTGTTAAGTTGAGCCATCAGACCCAACTCCAGGTGTTTGTATTAGTGTACAAGGCCTTAAATGACTTGGGATCCAAGTACCTTAAAGAGTGTCTTCACCAGTAGCAACCATCTCAGGCCCTATGTTCAGCAGACAAAGCATGCTGGTGCTTCCACCATTGGCTCTGCCCAATTTGCATTGATCCATGACAGAACTTTTTGGAGGTGGTTCCCCATTTGTGGAATGCCTTCTTTGATGAAGTGCATCTGTCTCCCTCATTAATAACTTTCAGGAGGAATTTCTGTTTACGTGTGCATTTCATTGCTGAAAGATACTGTTGCTGGCAACCTTGAGGCCATTGGCTATGCAAGTATGTGATTGTTTTACATGTTTTTAGATTTTTTAAAAATTAAATGTTTGAAATGTGTTCTTATTTTATTTGCATTTGCCTTGTTTGGCACCCTGGTCTCCTTTAGGAGCAACGATGGGATATAATTTTTTAAACAAAACAAAACTTTACACTGAAAAATGAGAGGGAAACCATGCAATTAAAGCTAAGCCAAGTCCCTTCAAGAATGTTGTTTGTTTGTTTGTTTGTTTGTTTGTTTAAATTTGTATGCCACTTTCTCCTTAAATATACTCAAAGTAGTTCATAAAAGAGCAACAAAAATGCAAATCAATATATCATTACAATAATTGATTAATAGATTGTCACAAAATGTTTTGAAATCATTTAGTACTTGATCAAATACTAAATCATTTCAAAACATATTGTAACAATCCAACAGATAACCCAATTTGATTATATGAACATTATAGCAGACATCATATTTAAAGTTAGAACAGCCTGTGTTCCTTTTCTAATTCCCACCCCCTCAAAGTAATATATAAAGGAAAGCAGGAAATCAATAGCGTCTCCAGTTGCTTATTTTTCCTGTCATCCAATGATCTGGTCAATGGCTACAAAGCCAGTGAGATAACTGAGAAGCATAGAACATAGAAAGCTTCCTTCTAGCAGATTATTTGCCCATCCGGCCCAGTATTGCCTATTCTGTCTAGGAATGCAGAAGTCACCCTTCATACATTAGGTGAAAGGATGTCACATTGTACAAAAGTCGTTGTATCTAGTCACATTTCTTGTCATCTTTGATTCATGAGTTAATTTTTTCTAATACGGCCACATTCAATGCGCAGTTTTTGAAAAATGCTCATTGTACGTTTATTTCAGCGTCCAGGCAAACATTCATTGGATGCAACAAGTAGTTTGGGGAGCCCATGTGGTGCAGTGGTTAGAGTGTCAGGCAAAGACCTGGGAGGCCGAGGTTCAAATCCCCACTCATTTAGGAAGCTTCCTGGTGGACCTTAGGCGAGTCACTGGCTCTCAGCCTAACCTATTTCACAGGGTTGTTCACTGGGGATTAAATGAGGAGGAGGGAGAACCCTTGGGCTCCTTTGAGAAAAGAGTGGGGTATAAATGCAATACGTAATGCATGCTAGAGAGTTCAGTGGAATTTATTCTCTAGTAGTAAGCACACATAAGACTGCTGTAGCTGCTATGCTACAACACGCCAGCCTGCTGATTAACAGGGAGAGCATTAGTCTATTCACCCGTATACAAATGGTGATAGCAAGGCATAAATAAATGGTAGCAGGGAGGGACATGACCCAGTGATCCCAAAGCCCACTGGAATTTTCCCACTGATTTCACAAGGGTGTTGGAAGGCTCCAGATAGGCGAGTGAGGGAGTATCATCTACATCATATGTCAGAAATAGACTGGCTGTTCAGTATCAGCAGAAAAAAAGGAATGTTCAGTCAAGGCTGCTCCCTTCCTTAATGGGAAATGAGTTTTGCCAAGCTCTGGAAAGGGAGTACCGTACTCATCTGGAATGGCACTAATCAGTATTTGTCAGCTTAGGACTAAAGAATGTGGGGAGAGGAAAGAAAGGGTTCAGCAGAAACTAAAGCTGATCACTTCAGCACTTTGTGTTTCCTGTGGGCAAATGTGTCTTTTGGGGGACTTCTGTATGGGAAATGGAGTATGATTCAAAATGTATGCGACAACAGAATAATAGCATGGCTACTTTAAAAAAGGGGGGGGGAGAATACACCCTTAAAAATTAATATGAAAACTCAGCTCCCAAAGTGAGATTTCCTTGAGAGAATGTGTCAAGATAAAATGTTCCCAGGAAAAACGAGTATTACAAATAAAATGGGTGAAAAGTGTTATTTTCACAGAAAGAATATGATTCTGCTGTTTGCAGAGAGAGAGAGAGCAAGGTTCTGAAATACATCTTACCAGGGGAGCCATTTATACTCTTCTCTCAATGGATCTCAAACTGTGTTCTGGAGAGTTCTGGACGCTTCTTTGAAGCTTACCAGGGTTTTCTTCAATGCAAAGAAAAATAATGGTAGTTAAACTTCTCTGAAGGTCAACTTGACCTACCCTATGTCAGAATGCACTGTATTGCCTGTTCTGACCCTCACGCTAATTTGTTTCAGAAATGGATTCTGGAATATGCTACAACATTCACAAACTCTGTGGCAGATATAATCATGGGCTTCTCAGCAGTCTAGCTGATAAGAGAAACATTCCCTTTAGGAGATGTTTGAAAGCCACTGTCTTTAAGTAAGCAAATATTAAATTGTCAGGAATAGATTAGGAAAGATTTATAGGTGCTGGCCTGCCACAAATACTTGGATCTTGACTAGCCCTTGGTGAACAGAAGGCTCCTTCTGTTTGTGGAGAGAACTAAGGTCCAGCAGGGTCTCCAGCTCAACCATGAAAGTGGGGTAATATTTTTTACCAATATGTGCTGCCTGTCATTAGCTAGATTTTTTTTTTTTTTTTTTGAGAAACAGGGGTGATGCAAGGGGAAGGAGAAACCAACAAAGAAGCTTAGTTATGATCTAACCCGAATACACTGGTACAGCTAGTTTTGTTTGGAAGTTCTCCATAGTACTAAGGATCTATTGATACTGTGAAAAAGTCACTATTGGGGTTCTGTCTATAATTTTCATCACGTCCAAAATAAAAGAAGGATGAGACATTTTGTTCTGTTTTCATTTTTAGGTAAACTAGGGGTAATAATAGAGGCAGATTTAAAAAGTAATGCATTGTTACTTTTCTGCAGAGCCTTCAGTTTCAGACCCTGTCATTCATTACTTCCTAACCCAGCATTTATGACTAGGGAAATAAACAAACGTCTTGATCTGTAATCTATGATGTGTGATGGAGGACAAGGCAGTGTGCTTGCCACAGGGCAGTGAGAAGACTGGACACATTTTTTAAAAAATGATGGGAAAGTAAGTATTTTATTAGAGGGATTTCAGAGTTGGAAAGAAATAGGGACAACTCTGAGTATCAGCTATTGTAAGGTGGGGGTGGGGGTAGAGAGAAATAAAATCCTGGCTATCATATGAAGGCTTGTAAAATATCACTGTGATGGGGACCAGAGTCTCTGCCACTTCACATCCCATCCACAATACCCCAAGGCCAAAGAGAACTCGTTTACAAACCTGTCATGGAGGAAGAACCATAAATGGCTATGACACACATCAGGAGGAGAATCTAGAAGTAAGCAAAAGTGGGAACTTTACAAACTCCCTTGAGAAGTTCACCACAAAACATGGGAACAGAAATAGTATGTGTAAAAAAATGAATTTGGTATCTACTGTATTTATAACAGACTGGGGAGATGAGAAGAGAGGTCGAGGAAGATTTAAATATAAAGCTATTCATACTTAACATTTTCAGTATAACTTAAGCCTAGATCCAGACTTAGTTGAACATAGGCCCTAATGAAATAAATTGGACAAGGTCCTAAGCTGATTACAACTCATTACTCATTAGTTTAGTTAAAATTGTAATTTTTCCCTTGTTCAAAAATCACAATGTGACACCTAGGTTTCATTTTTTATGACTCAAAGTAGAACATATAATGAAGTTACTCTGAAGTATAACAGCAACAATGCAAACTTTATTACAGAAAAATAGGTCCAGCGACTTTTGTGCTGACTGACTGCTGAGTATTCTAAATTTATTTATTTTTTAAAAAATGAAATGCCTTTTTATGTTAGGGCAGAATTGGGTGATGTTTGCAGGTAAGATCATGTCCCTTTTGAGAGCATGGATCCCGCTGCATTTCAGAAGAATAGCTGCAGTGGTTTTCCTGCAAGGACAGCAATTACAGTTTTGAGGGGATTAAAAATAAACACCTAATAATCTCCCCTAACATTTTGTGAAGAGTTGGTCTGAAAACTGCAGGCATGAAGTTGCTGCCGCTGGGTAAGAAACCTCCCAAAACATCTGAGAGGGACTTCTGTGCATGTACACTTGGGCTCTTCCATGTGAGCATAAAATGATCAAATTTCCTAGTCACATGGAAGTGCATACAAACAGGCAGTTGTATGTATATGGAAACTTATTTCAGCTCTTTTGATGAATATGTAGAAAGGAGGGGAACAGCCAACAGATGTATCTCAGAGGCTTGCCCTCAAAACGAATTTCAGAGCTAACAGTGACTTTAATTAGCTAAAGATGGGCAAGGGTTTCTGTTTTAGTTAAAACCTTTGAGGCAGTTTAACAACTCAGATGATGGACAACTGAGATGATGGGCAAGGTTTAATAGACCCTGGAGAACAACCAGAAGATAGATAATGGGTAGCTCAGTAAAGTGGCTACTGCCCTGATGAGTTGTGAGAGAGAGACCAAAGAGAGAGAGACCAAGTCAGGGTTACAATATAGGTATAGAGAGTGGAGGATGAAGGAAAGGGAGAGACAAGGGTAACAGGATAAAAGTAAGGACAAATCCTTGCTTTTCATTAATGCAACAGTGACAGGATGTTAGCATTTTTAAAAATATACTTTCCACCTGGATTCCAAGAATAGCAGGTCCTTGACCTTGATCTTTGATGGCTTGTCTATGGTCTAGACTCTAGACACACAAGGTTATTACTAAATAAGGCAATTATCTGTCATACACACTCATTCATCTGCATGTGTATGAATGCACACATACACATACTCAGTGTAGTAAAAACAATGCTGTCTGTGAATCCATTATCTGCTCTTGATAATGCATGGGAAGTCTCCACAGCTTGCTAAACCTCACTCACTGTCTTCATGTGAGTTAACACAATTTTAGAACTGGAAAGCAGTAGGCTTTTAAATGAACTAAAAAGAACTCATTAACAGAGAGATAGTTGGGGAAATCATTAGCAAAGGTGATAGTGACCTTCAGTATCTTTACGTGGAAGCTTTTGCAGAGTTCAAAAGGAGATTACATTACCTTCAAGTCTCAGAGGCATGAGTCATGCATTGCCTGCCTGCCAGTGGTAGATTTTAACAAGTGCAACCAAAAACATTGGTCTTGTGAACACTGATTTGCAATTAAATATTTAACAATATCACACTAGTGGTTTAAAGCTAAGGAAAACAGAAATACAAATCCCTGGTTTTATGATTCTGTAGGGGTACAACCATTTAAAAAGCACAGATCGGTGAGAAACACATTGCTCACTTACAACTAGACCAGAAAATGTGAAAGTTAGATCTAATTCACATAAATTCCACACAGTGGAATTGGAAGGGAAAGAATGAGGAGAGGGCAATACTGACAGTTGATTAGAGATCATGTTACTGAGTACCAGGATCAGGTTTTATCTGAAAGTAATGTTTAACAACCACCACCACCACCAAACAATGGATTTTTTTTTTGTTTGGTATTAAATGTTGCCATATAAGGCCCACACAGAGAATGAGAAACAGAAGTGAGGTCGGGTGAAGATAAATAAATACACAGTTCTTTTAGCTCAAATGTGGTTGTCTGCAGGCACTAGGAAGAAGCAGAATTAATTCTGAACTAATATAAAAGCAGGATACCATTGCAGTACCAATTTGCTAATTGCAAAATGTTTTGTGCCAAAGATTGCTTTCTTCCTGCACTCTGTCATCATCGCAGAGGTTTGCTAAGAATGCTTTCTGGTCCAACTGTGTGAACAAAGTCCATAGTGAAAGGCTAAGGTGCCAGCTTGCAAGGACGATGGGGGGGGGGAGCAACGTTGCATGCATGACGTCACATGTGATGGCAACATCCCAACATCCCAAACAGGATATCAGGACATCGGGAGGAGCCAGGGGTGGAGCTGAACATGGCTATGCACTTTCAATGGTTGGCAGCTCCTCCTCCAACTCCTTCTGGCACTGCCACCCATGGGAGGCTGCTGTAACCCTCCTTCCCCTCTGTGGCAGGAGGAGGTGGGGCCAGCCACTGGGGCTGCACCACACGCCGCTCGACTCTGTGCTTCACCTACACACTTTTGGACATTGGGGGGCCAGTCCCTACTCATGCCCATATATTCAGGGGGGCCCAAACGGCTTGGCCTCCAGAAGCTGCCGCCCCTTGTGAAAGGGGATTCAAGGAAGCATTTGCATCAGCTCAGTAGCTATGTGATTTCTGTTCCTGCAGATCCATTTTGCAGGTGTGGAGGAGTTTATTTAAAACTGTTATTTAGAACTTTGTTTTATTTCTTCCTTTAGGGTAAACATCAAAACAGCAAAAATAATATTTCTGCAGTCAGTAATCGTATATTCAGTCGCTGCGCTATTAAAACATATTTAATTAAACTGAAGATTCCATGTTCCACTAGCACAACACACTAGCCAATGGCCAGTAGCTACCTTGATTCCAAGGCAGCAGATAAAGGGAGACAGGAAGGAGGCTGAGAAAGAGAGAGTGATGCTGCGCTCAGGTTCTTCTTGTGGGCTTCCCATGGCCATCTGGTTGGCCAATGTGAGAACAGGGTGCTGGGATGAATGGGCCTCATTCAGCAGGCTGGTACAGAGTAATAAGGGTCTCCTCAGGTCACCTAATGCCTGCTAGACTGAAAGCTGCAATGGAGGGTGGGGTGCGGTTTCTGCTATTGTTTCACTGCCCCAAGTGTCTTGGAGTCATCTGGTCAACACTCCTGTACTCCCTGGCAGTGAGCAGTCCCCAGGCTTGTCTTAAACTGCACGCCTGCCTCCCCAGGATCCACCTCTCTCTTTCATCTTCGTTCTGTGGCTGCTTTCTCCACTCTCTCACCTCTTCGGACCATTTGGGTGTTACTTCCGGGTTATGCCTGGCCATCCCCAGCTGGCTGCAGCTGTTACTCTAGATCAGGGGTGAGCAAACTTTTTCAGCAGGGGGCCAGTCCACTGTCCCTCAGACCTTGTGGGGGGCCGGACTATATTTGGGGGGGTGAACAAATTCCTATGCCCCACAAATAACCCAGAGATGCATTTTAAATAAAAGCACACATTCTTCTCATGTAAAAACACCAGGCAAGCCCCACAAATAAGCCAGAGATGTATTTTGAATAAAAGGGCACATTGTACTCATGTAAAAACACGCTGATTCCCAGACTGTCGGCAGGCTGGATTTAGAAGGTGATTGGGCCAGATCTGGACCCCGGGCCTTAGTTTGCCTACCCATGCTCTAGTTGGCTGTCTGGTCAAGTGGGGAGTATACAGTACCTATCATAATTGTAGATCACACATGACAGATGACCATCCAACCTCTGCTTAAAAACCTCCAAGGAAGGACAGTCTTGTGCCTAACACTACCAGTGAATTCCAGTACAGTGGTACCTCTGGTTAAGTACTTAATTTGTTCCGGAGGTCTGTTCTTAACCTGAAACTGTACTTAACCTGAAACACCACTTTAGCTAATGGGGCCTCCTGATGCTGCCACGCCACCAGAGCACAATTTCTGTTCTCATCCTGAAGCAAAGTTCTTAACCCGAGGTAATATTTCTGGGTCGGTGGAGTCTGTAACCTGAGGCATATGTAAACCGAGGTACCACTGTATTTGCAGCCAGTCCAACCCAGTCCCCACCACAACCCGGAGTGAGGAGTGCTGGTGAGTTCCAGTACCTTGCTACACCAAAAAAGCCATTAGGTAGGGAAAGAACTGGCTGGGGACAGCATCATGAAACCTCCTAGGGAATAAAAGGAGTCAAGTAAGAGAGGGTGATCTGGTGGATCAAAGGCAGCAGAGAGGTCAAGGAGGATGAGGATGAGCTGAGAATTTTCAGCTTAACAGTTGAAGACAAACAGTGCTTTTGGCAGAGGCATATTGGGTTAAGTGCTGAGGGCAAAAGCCAACTTAGAGAGGGTCAAGACTGGAGTTAATGGATGGAAAGTTGAGGCAGCTGCAAGAAGCAGAACACAAGAAGTTCAGGGACAAAGGATAGAAAGGAAACGTTTGGTTCAGGGTTTGGCTTTTGAGAATAAGGGATACGGAAGCCTATTTGTGGGAAAGGAAGCAGACATGTAGTGGGAGTCTGATTACACGGCAGAACACAGAGATAATAGTGGTACTCATGGCAAGAAGATTTGGGAGGGAATTGCATCACGGTAGAAGGGATAAATATCATAAATATCATATAGCAGATTATGCTGGCTGTTTAGCCATAATAATAAACATACATTCATATAAACAGATCCATTTTGTATCATCACCTGAAGATGAAAGAAAAATGGTGGAGAAAATGAAGAAAAATAAACAAAAGTAAAAGTATGCCAATATGATGTTTGTTTCAGCCCAGTTCTTTTCACCTGGGTGTGAATACTGATATAGGGTTGCCAGTACTGGGATATAAATTGATGGGGGGGGTGCAAAGTGTCTGTTTATCCTGGATTTTCGGCAACATAACCAAAAAACCTGGGGACTTTTTGTGTCCCCCCCCCAGAAAAAGCTCAACTACTTGGGTTATTTCCCCCAAATGGCTCAACAATCTTGGGAATTTTCTTAGAAAAGGTCAACAATTTGTTTGTGTTTGGATTTTCACTTTATGAAATATGGCAACACTATACTGATACCCAAAGTCATGAGGAAATGTGTGAAAGCTCCCTTAAAATAAACAAAATTGCAGAAGGCTTCTGAGATAGACAGTGTATGTGGCCTGAGCAGCTTAGCTTTTACTGGTAGAACTGCATTATGTGCCTTAAGATCATTCTCTCTGGACTGCACCCCACTTATATCCTAGGTACACCCTAGAAATCCCAAACTGACAAGATACATAACCTGAAAAAAGGTTGCTATTCATCATTCTCTGTGTTAACCCAGAGAGATACTCCTTGTGGAATACAATGATTATTGGAGACAAGTTATGTGGAGGCATTTGGTCCTTGTATGATTGTGGAAGAGATGGGGTAGGGAAGGGGGTATTTGTCCAGAAGAAGACTAATTTTCATTTGGCTTTCAAAAGCTGTCAAATTTGTACATGCATTTTTCTTTCTCCTGTCCTTTTCTCTTTTTTTCATCCATATCATTTTCTGTTCAAAGCACTCTGAAGGTGCCTACTAGCATCTACTGTGCACACCTCTTGAAGTGCTTCTTGCTTTTCTGTTTGAGTGCTCTGGGAAGATGCAGAATTTGTGTATGGTTATATTGTTGTTTTTCTTGGGATTCTCATTTTTTAATCTGTATCATTTTCTGTTCAAAGCACTCTAAATGAGAGTTTACTACACACTCATTCAGAGATACTTCCCTGCTTTGTTGGTTTGAGCACGCCAGAAAGATGCGGGAAATGTATCATTTTCCAATGCAAAACAGCCTACCCTGCCACTCACTCCTGATGTGAAGCACCTAGTTACGTGTTAGAAGTTGTTTTGAGGTGTTGGCCACTTCTGTGCCAAGAATACAAATGAGAACTATGTGACCATGGTGCTTTCTCACTCAGTCTCAATTATTCATTTTGTATGTGTGCATGACTGTGTTGGTACACCATCTCAGTCATGGCTCAGCGAAATCTTGGAAGCCCCCTTTGTAGATGATGTGAGATAGAAATGGCCCAAGGGGAATTTCCTTAAGAGATAGTCCACTAATATTTTGCACATTGTTTAAATAATTATTTTATTTTATTCTACTTCTATCCTGCATTTTGATCTGCACTAGACCCCAAAATGTATTCCAGAATAAAATACAAACAAAAATCAATTAAAAACACAAAAACATTAAGAAAACCCGACTGTCAAAGTTGGCTCACTGGGACGGGTGAGATAAAGATTGGGCCACAAGACCAAAAAGGTTCCCCACCCCTGTTGTAAAGTATTATTTTATTGTGTTGTGCTTTGGTGTTGTAAATCACCTTAAGATTTGTTTATTTGTTATGGAAAGCAGAAAATAAACATATTAATAAATCTGAAATAACAGAGTTGGCAGTGTATAATACAGAATAATATAGTGAATGAAATACAGATTTTAAGAAACAGAGTTTCAAATATTTCTCTTAAGAACTAATGGTACAAATAATTTTGTGACTTAGAATTTCTTCATTATTCAAAAGTATATTCCTTGCAAGTTCTGCTTTCAACAAGAATGAACTGTCATACAGGATGTCTGTCTGTGTGTGTGTGTGTGTGTGTGTGTGTGTGTGTTTGTACTTTGTATACACCCACCCACACAATATTGTGCAAAAGTCTACTTGGGCTGAAGTGACTCATGCACATCTTTAGAGAACCAGTATCAGATGTACTCAAAAGTAGCTCTGACCCTGACCAAGGCAAAAGTTAAGTTGGTCTTTACCGGGCCCCCACTTGTAACTTATTAAACAAACAACTGCCTCTGAAGGAAGCCGATATCAAACGTACGGCACAGAGGTTGAAAAGTTTGCTCCGTTTTTATAAAGCCTGTCAGAGGAGTATGGATGTCACCTTCTTTTCATAAAGAGAATAAGCTTGCTCCTTTTCCAGTTATTTCACATTTTCTCTTCAACATAGTTAATTACATTGCCTCCCATTACTTGGAAGCACATATATTAACAGTGTCAATATGTCAATTGCACTCAGAAGAATTTCATTTTAGAAGCAATACAAATAAAAAGATGACTTAGATTGCTGTATAGGGAAGCCCTTCGACTTTTTTCCCTTGGGGAAACTGTGTACAACAATTGTTCCCATCCTTGTATTCTGCGTAGACTTACCCTATAGGCTAGCTTCCATAGGATATCAAAATGTTAACTAATATAGTAGTTACAAATAGTAAAGCCAGTGTGGTGCCCTGACAAAGTTATTGGGTCTGAGTGTGGGATAGCCAGCTTCAAATCCCCACCACCATTCTCTGTCTACCCCATAATGCCCAGTTTCCCACATGCAGCTATGAAGTGTGCAGGATGATGGTGTGGAATGTCACTATATTGGTTAATCATTAGTGGAACTGCACAGGAGTTGCCTATGGCTGTTCTGTTTTGGGGGAGGAAAGCTCTAAATGTCCATACATTGCTTACTGGACAGACTGCCCATTAAGGCTTCCATGACAATGCCCTTGCCAATTCAATGAAGCTGCTGTGTGCCTAAAATACCACTCTGGGCTTCTGAAAGGATGTATCATTTAAATGAACCAGTTTGGTTGATAAAATATTAATATATTTTTGCAGATGTGAGAAGGGGTAAATACTAGTGCTGTGCCCCACATCTGGACAAGACTCAAGTCAAATTGGGCATATTCAAAGGTATTCAGGCATCGGACATGTTAGTCACAGATACACACACATTGCTTAAAGGCTGGGTTGAATGACCAAGAGCCCGTGCTTTTTCCCAGCCAGAACTCACTAGAACTCAATTCCAGCACCTCTCAGGTGGGCACTATTAGCATTCTAAGAGAACAAGGTAGGCATTCATGGTGAGTTCCAGCATCCTTTTTTCTAGAAAAATAGCACTGCCAAGAGCTATCTGTGGCTGTCAGGGAAGAGGCAACAGGGAGGAAAGAGAAACATCAGGTAGGAAAACACCTGACCACCAGCTGTGTCTTCCCATAAGGAAAGAGCTGCCTGACTCTCATTCCTACCTGAGGCCCATGCCTGAAGTATCAGTATGCAGGATCTGCCCCTGCTCTTGGTGGGGAGTGAAACCAAAGAGATGTAACATCTCCCACACACACAGGCCTACTGCCTGTACGGTTAATTAGGGTTCCTAAAAAAAACAAACTAAAAAAACCCAGCCTATTAAACTGTAGTTCCAACCCCAACAACTTTGGAGTGGGTGGTACCTGGGTTGGCTCAGAGTGGGTCAACCTAATGAGGAAGGGTTTTCAAGGCCACAGGGCAGAGAGGTAAATGACACCTGCTGCTCATCCTGGACCACTTACCTGTAATTTCTCTAACAAAAAAAAGATGGTTGGGCTTACTCAGTCAGCATTCGTAACGTTTTCCCTGCCCTGTCCCGCCCCAAAAATATTGTGTGTGAAGAATTATTTAGTGGCTCAGGCAGGACACCAGGCCCCATGGAACTATCTTGTTTCTGCTGCTTACTCTCTGCCCTTTATGAGGAATTTGTCTTTCACATAATGTCAAACAAGAATACTATATTTCTCTGACAAATGTGGTACAGTATTGAAGTGATAATGGACATCAAGTCACACTATCCTCCATCTCTCATGAACACCACCCATTACTACAATGTTTCAGCACTGCCGAAGTTTGAATGTAATTTATCTGCCCAACACTCTTCCCGGCTTCACACCATCCTTCACCACTAAAAGCCACTGTTATGGCTAGAGGGCTAAGTAATAGCTTTTCAAGGACAAACATGGTATTTAAAGACTTCGGATAACAGAAGTTTTTATTTGCCCTTTTGAAAATCTGCCGCAATGAAAACTGCTTTGCTCAACATAACTCCTGGGGTGATCCTTAGGAAGCAGCCACCTCAGTACACAGCACGCTGGAATGCCTTAATGGTGGAAGGACACTGCATGCTTCCAATCAGTGCCTAGCTTCCTTGTGGTTCTTCTTCAAAACTCTCTTGAACAGAGGAGCAATATGGATGTGGATGTATGCCTGCATCTCTGTCTTCAAAAGCACTTTCTACCTCTCCAAAGGTGGTTGCTATAGCTGTGTGCTACAGCAACTCCGCATAGCAACTGTCAGTTATTTGTAGTGATATCATGGGTTTCTTTAAATAGGAGATCAGTGCATCCACACTTAGTCCTCCTGATCTTGTATCCCATAACTTGTCCTAATTCCAGGCTTGATTAATAATTTTATTAATTGATTAATAATTTTTCCTTCCTTCATTTCTTCCTTCATACCCCCAAGGGTATGAAGATTCATTTTCACATGTTAAAAACAGTTCTGTCATTTCTAGTAGAACCTGTTCAGATTGGTTACCTGAGATTTTTATTTTTGGCTTATGCCTCCCTGGGTCTCTGAGGTTGGTTATGAATGATGCTCTTTGTTTGTATCTCTGAATACTTGTTGGGGGGATTCAAAACAGACCTTTAGGCAGCCTATTTCCAATGCGTCCAGTTGATTAAGTCAGGGCTTAAAACCAACATTGACTATGATTCAACCCCAGAATTCTGAGAGATAAAAATGGGAACATGAGAGCAACCTGTGGTCCAGGATCTAGATATGGTCACCAACCTCATTTTATGCAGATGCCTCAGGCAATATTTATGGAAAGCCAGGTTTAAATGGAATAAATAAGCAAACAAACATCTCCTGAAGTTACCCTATCCTCCCATCCTCTCAGAGTTATTTCCTTCCTGATCATTTCCTCCTTATTTTTTCCCTCGGGGATAAAATAATCTAAAATCTCCTAGAGATGCACACACAGAAAAAACAGTATTTATGAGGAGATCCAAGTCCCTATACACCTGGTCCTATTTACCCAGGACATTTTCTACCTGCCTGAGATGAAGGATAAGATGGTAACTCCCACACACCCCATATCACATACAAAGATTTATCAGGCGGGCAACTGAATCTTTCTTTGACACTTCCTCCACTGCACCTGAGCACAACAGGCTACTTTAAAAGGCACAAAGCAGACATGTGACACACAGCTCTGCCTATTCCCTACTTCTCAGCATTTGCCGTCTGAGGTGACTGCCTCACTCTGCCTCTAGGTAGGGCCAGCCCCGTAAATATAATAAAACTATATATTTGAAGAAAATTCCAGTTCACCAATGGCCCCAGCACATAGGTTTACTTTTTCAGCAGCAGACTGAACATGTAAGTGGCACATGCTCTCACAGGTCTTTACATTCATCACCCCCTAATTACAGTTAAGCGAGCACAGCAGCTCAAACTTACCCCACACCATAGAAAACAATTGTTTGTGGCTGTTTGTGGACAAGAACTCAGTGACATTGAATTAAACAGGAATGGCATCCAACTAGTAGGTGTTTATGTCATGCAAAGCCTTCGCATGGTGGTTCATTTTGTCTTGTCCTTAACTCTGATTAATAAAAAGTGCACCATTCATTCGGTAATGCCAAGGTGAACAACATGGGAACTTCAAGGTCACAGCACTGTCACATTTGAAAGTACATCATAATAACAACATAATGTCATTCATGATGTTGGAGAAAGGACAAGACATTCATTGTCTTCTGAAACAGAAGAAGCCAATAAATATGGTGCCCACAAATGACATTTTTTCTGAAAAGAGAGGGCTTTCTTCGAGCTATATTTAATCCAGGAAGAAAGAGCCAAAGGGGTGGAAATGTGAGAGAACCAAATGTCTTAGGTATGATTGTACTGTATGCCTTCACACAAAGAGAGATCAAAATAGACAGCTTGTCGGTCTCCTCTGGCTTATTATGAATATCACAAAGACATCCTTTTGATTTGCTCCTTGACAGTTTTGCCATCATCTCCATTTCTATTGCAACTAAACCTATATAATCCATATACATATGCTCTGAAAAAAGCTATTAAAAATACCAGAAAGGGTAATGATTGTAAAATGGCCTGCAGCATGATGCTATATTGGTAGAAGAGTGACATCTCGTGGTAAACAGAAGAAAATGAAACAATAAGGTTTGTTTTAAAAGCAAGCATAAACTATTTTATTTCACTGTTGCTGAAACCATAGCCCTTTCTGCTACAGATAATATTCATCAGTCTTCCCAATACCTGACAATAGAACCTTGGTCTGCAATCCTTTACACATCTGCCCGGGATTAAGTCCAATTGAACCTCTGAGCAGTCATACATAGGACTGCGCTGTCAATTTATTTATTTCATTTTTATCCAATCCCTTCCTTCGAAGACCACAGGGCAGCATGCATGGTTCTTCCTCACCCTGTTTTTATCCTCCCAACAGCCCTTTAAGGTTAAGGTAGTTGAGGGCAATTGACTGATATGACATTCTCCTTGCTTCATCTTGCGGCCTGCCCTAGACCAAGGCTTATAGAACGTAAACTTAAGACTATTGGTAGATCTCTGGGTGATTGACAGTAGATGAACTAGGATTTCTGATTTCCAGTTTTTCAAACAACAAAATGACTCCCTTGCCAAAAAATTACACTGCTGAAGTGAAAACACGAGTTAATCTGGAGTAGATTTTTTTTATGTGGGAGGACTGTGGGTACCATTCTATTCTGTCACTCAAAACATAATCCTTGGCTCAAGATCCTTTAATTCTGTATTTTGCACTCAGTGGAGTTGGCAGATTTTAGGTTCCTGATAAAAAAAAAACAACCCTGAATGTTTCAAAATTGACCAGCAAAATAAATGCATTACATACCTGTATCAGATTTATGTGGTATACAAGCACTATATTGTTCTTCCTTTGGTCAATACTATGGAATACATGTGTCTCATGTCAATTTCCAGTTATGAAACAGCCAGTTGGTCATAGCAGCTACGTACATCCAGAACCAATGCCCTGGGGGTAGCCAATGGGATGCCCTCGTGGTGCTGCTGGACTGCATTTCCCATCAGCATCATCAACTGTCAGGGATGATGAGAACTGTAGTCCAATAATGTATGGAGGGCACCATGAGAGCCATCTAGTCCAACCTGCTGCAATACAAGAATTTATTGTTTCTTTATTTATTTGTTTTGAGGGAAAACAGAGTAAATAATGTTCTCATATAATTGATAACTATTTGTGCATTCCTCCGTGTCACAATAGTGACATGAAAGCAGGACAAATTGGGAAGCAAAATCCACAATAATATATGGAATGCAAACCCTAGGCAGAAAAGTGACATCAAAAAGAAGAGGAGGAAGGTGGTATATATGGCCCTTGGCTCATCAGTCATGGGAAAGTTTCAACACTTGACATCCATTTTGCATCAAGAAGCAATTTATTCTAACCTGATGGCAAAAGATAGGCAAAACCTATATGTTTTACATTGGCATGCTGAAAATTACAAAATAAATCTTAAATAGTTTTCACCTGAAACATTAGACAACAAACAAGTCAAATATACTGGCTGGGGCATATGACTAATAGCACACTTACATAAAATGTGATGCTAGGAAAATTGCTTTTCTTGTTGGAAAGAAAGCTATACAAACCAATTATTGCAAAATCTAATGATGCATAAATTGGTTGCTGCAAGCAGCACACATCAAGAAATTCATGAAGCTTGCTTAACAGCCACCAGGATATGGAGAGTGTGTGCATCAAATTTAGGCATAGGAAATTACACCTTTTCACCTGCTGAGTGACTCATACAAAACCCGCAGATAGCAAAACCCATTCACAAGAGCAATGTATACCAGGGGTCAGCAAACTTTTTCAGTAGGGGGCCAGTCCACTGTCCCTCAGACCTTGTGGGGGGGCAGACTATTTTTTTTATTAAAAAAAACACGAATTCCTATGCCCCACAAATAACCCAGAGATGCATATTAAATAGAAGCACACATTCTACTCATGTAAAAACACACTGATTCCTAGACCACCCACGGGCCAGATTTAGAAGGCGACTGGGCCAGATCTGGTCCCCGGGCCTTAGTTTGCCTACCCATGATGTATATTGTGTGTATAGATCTGACCATAGTTTATGACTGCACATAGGTATGTGGCAGGACTGTACTCTTCTGCAAAGCATGCAATAACATGAATGCTGAAAAGAATGAACATGTCTTCAGGGCTCTGGGATAGTATTCCCATACAGACTGTACAGATGAGAGTATGAATGAAACTGCTAAAGGCTTCAGAACACAGCAGCAAGAACTGGGTAGAACATGTCCTCATAGGTTTCCCCCGTTGTTTCATTCCATTTTGTTTCACTTCTCATTATTTCACCTCCTTTCCTTTCTTTTCTTCCTCATTCCAACACAAAAGCTGGGGACGCAGTCTTTCCCCCAACCCAGTCTTGTGATCTTCATCTTAATCTCCAGAGCAGGTTCAGGTTGCTTCAGGTTGAAGGGTGTGTGTGTGCGTGCACCACATCATGTGATCATTTATGCAGAACAGGGCTTCCCTGGACCCCCCCTCCAAATGTTTTATTCAATTTGACACCCCTGCCTTGGTATGGGTCTAGCATTTTCTCCTCTCTCAGTCAACTCTTGTTTTAAGTGTTGGCTGAGCAAGTCCAGTAGAGTATTAGGCCCCTGGTGTAAAGGAGGTCACTTTCCCAGAGGAATCTGAATCAGGGAGTGCTGTCTCTGGGATTCCCAGTTGCAGAGCTCTGAGACAGCACTGAGATCTGGGTCTGGGTGTGTTGTTGGTCTTCCTGATTCAGCTGGTTCAATCAGTAAGGCACAAAGTGATCTCTGAAATACACAGACTTTTATGGCAATGAGATGAAACATTCACCTGAATGAAGTCCTGTTTAAATTTCTCTTGAATGTCTGAGTTGTTGTATTCAGGTGTATATCAGATTAACAAAAATGTAAAGTACTCCTGGGACGCGGGTGGCACTGTGGGTTAAACCACAGAGCCTAGGACTTGCTGATCAGAAGGTCGGCGGTTCAGATCCCCATGACGGGGTGAGCTCCCATTGCTTGGTCCCTGCTCCTGCCAACCTAGCAGTTCAAAAGCACGTCAAAGTTCAAGTAGATAAATAGGTACCGCTCCGGCGGGAAAGTAAACTGCGTTTCCGTGCACTGCTCTGGTTCGCCAGAAGAGGCTTAGTCATGCTGGCCACATGACCCGGAAGCTGTACGCCGGGTCCCTCGGCCAATAAAGCGAGATGAGCGCCGCAACCCCAGAGTCGGTCACGACTGGACCTAATAGTCAGGGGTACCCTTTAAAGTACTCCTAAATTAGGGCATTTGTGTGTGTTGGTGTCATTTAAATTCCCCACCCCCCCTTCCCCACCCTGGAAGCTCTAAACATTTCACACGTCAGTTTGGCTGTGTGTCTATACAGGAAGCCTTCCAAATCCATCAGCCTTGTAAAGAAAAAATCCCTTTGAGAAGTAATGGTGGGTTTAAAATGCATTTTAGCATATGAAATATATGAACAGCATGTCAGACTCCCTTTGCTCATACTTTACAATTGATTTGCTACAGCTGCTGCCAGAAGTGGAGTCCTAAGGAAGAAAAGGATGAGTTCTTTCATCTCAATAGGCTGTCTTGTACTAATATTTGAACTAGAATATTTCAGCCATTATGGCTCAGATGTCCTCGGAGAAAGAAAGATATGTGAGAGCGGAAGTCCGGATCTCTGGTAAAGCACTCCAGCTGACGCTACACTTTAGGCAGCCAACGGTTGCCTCTCCTGACTAACGTAGCCCCTAATTTCTCATTTCCTTTCAAGCCATCCAAAGCAGGATGGAAGGAAACAAAATTATTATTTGAAATATATATTTTCTTTCCTTACCATTTATTTATCCAGTCATTCCTATTTAGCTCCTCCCCCCCAACCTCTGAAGAACTGTGGCCATATTTTCCCTTGTACTTCCAAGATAATGAAATATTTTATTGTCCAGCCCTTTACGGTGAGATTTTGGCTCTACTCCATCTACAAAAGAAGAAGCAGGGGCAGGTAGAGTAGGAAGAACGTTCAAGAAGCTGGATGGACGGAAAAGGGAAATGGGCTATTTAATGGGAATTTACAAAATCATTTCAAAACTCCCCAAATCCCTTTTCACCTCAGTGCATACTGCTCTTTTACAGAATACCTGAAGTACTTGAGTTGAAATTAGGGAAATGAGATATACTATGAATTATCTCAATTATCCAAGAGCTGGTCCCGGTGAAGAAAAAGCCCACTCACAAAAGGAAGGTGTCAGCTGACTCAGTCAAATTCAAAGGTTTGTGGAAGTACAAAAATTCCCCAGACAAAAATATTGAGGAAAACATACACACCCCAAAAGGAGCCCAGTCATAGGTGAGCTTGAGCAGTGGGCATGAAATGCTGATTGACCATTGGAGAGAAATGAAACTGAGTAGATGGAGGAACAGAATGGAGTGTGCAGAATGCTGTAGAGTAGCTCTCCACATACTGCCATACTGCAACATTTTGCTGCATTTTCCACGTGTGATTAATATACTGTACAAAACAGCATTCTGGAAATGAGCTTAGACGGTTCTGTCTGTCACCCCACTGCAAATGCATTTACACAGCATATGGTCATCTGGAAGTGCAGCATTTTATCATGCCAGCCCTGAAGAACTTTTGAGGCCCAAATCTTATCCTCCTTGGCACAGCATGGCTGCTCACATTCTGTTTGCCAGTAACATTTGATGCAATCTGGTCACAGGATGAGAGGGGAGCAAAGCGATCACTTCCCACACTAGCACCACAAGGCACCCATGTGACACTTGCGTGATAAGGAACCACAAAGTATCAGCCTCTGCGTGTGAATCTTGTCCTTCCAATGTGTCTAGCAAGGGAGCAGAAACAGTCACGTCACACAGTACAGTGTCTTCCTGTGAGGTAGGACACAAAACAGTGAACAGCTAAGCAGCAACCAAGATGAAGGACAGGCTCATATCCTTATGGGCAGGTATGTGCCTGCACAGTATGTTCTGAACTGTGTCCTTGGCTGTTTCTAATAGCAGCTAAGAAGGTCAGACTCCGCTCCCTCTTGGTTGCTACTCAGAGACAGGGGCCACTTACTGCATTTTCTCTCCTCCCACAATAACACCCACTTTTTTGAATGAATGTGAAGGGGGAGGAGGAGGAGGAGGAGGAGGAGGAGAGAGAGAGAGAGAGAGAGAGAGAGAGAGAGAGAGAGAGAGAGAGGTATCCACCAACAATTGGGGAAAATGCAGTTTTAGGCAGGGCCATCTTACCCATGGGCGCGAGGGGTGTAGGGCACCTGGGCACCAGGCTCTCAGGGGCGCCAGGCCTAGAGTCCAGGGAAGAGCCCGCTCGTCGGTCGAAGCACCGCGGTGGGCTCTTCTGATGCAGGCGGCTCTGCGCCATGAGTTTGGGGGCGACTGAGTCAGCGAGACGCTGAGGCGGCCAGCCAGCTCTGCCTTCCTGTGTGCTTGGGACTGAGCAACTGGTGGGGGGGTGCGCCGAGTGGATCTTTGCACCCCAGCACCGTGTATGCTTAAAACAGCCCTGGTTTTAGGAAAGCAAGATTATGCACTCATACACGCACCCTTCTCCAAAAGGAATTGAAAAGATTGGTAGAGTTCTACAAAGTTATATTAGTCCACAGATTATGCCAATAAAGTCTGAATGAATGAATGAATGAATGAATGAATGAATGAATGAATGATAGTCCCATAACTCAGTACAGTGATATGACTTTCAGGTTTCTTCCAGGCAAGGGGATTCATACTGTAAATGAGTCATTCAGATCTCACAAACAGGTCATTGCCAACAGGGGTTTGTTTGGTTTTTTAAAACTTGCAAGGTTTTCTCCAGAAAGGGTAAATCTGAATTAAATAGTAAGTGCTGTGGGGGAGGGGAAATACAGGCTGGCTTTGGGATCATCATGTGGACCCTCCTATATATAAAACTCTGCCTTCATGAGGAGCAAGAATCCTACCGTAGACACTCATCTCGGTAGCACCTTAAGATTCAGCTCTTACTTCAACAGCTTGAATTAGCTCAGTGTTTAAAATCCTATTTTATTTTATTTTTAGCTTTCTCGTCTGTGTGTGCATGACGAGCATACTGTGGCATCAAGAAAGTTAAATGATTTGACAAAAAATAATCACTTTCCTTCTGTGATCGTTCAGTTTGGAATCTCACATGAGACTGAAATTTCAGTACTTTTCCATTCACTAGAATATTCATTGATCTGCTCATGCAACCAGCACGAATTTTATCTAACTCCTGAGACAGAGGAAACAATAGCTAAGGAAATGATTAACATCTAAAACAGCTGTTTTGTTTCTGTTAAACGTTCCAGTAGTTTCTGCCAAAATGAAAGTTTCATTCAGCATGGTTTAATCTGAGCAGCATGGTTTAATCTGAGAAGGTTCCCAGAGTGGTTTAATCTGCCTTCCGAGGGAACTCTGAGCTGTAATTCCAGACCCTCCAAGTGTCCCTATTTTCCAGGAACAGTCCCAGATTTACAGAAGCCGTTCCAGTTTCTAATTTGATCCCAGAATGTCTTGCTTTCCCTTAGGACGTCCCTATTTTCACTGGAGAAATGTTGGGAGGGTATAGAGTTATCCTACTCCCAAGCCATCTGAAGACAGCCCTGTATAGGGAAGTTTGTTTAATGTTTTATATATGTTGGAAGCTACCTAACTGGAGCAACTCTGACTTCACAGTGTAAATAGTAAAATTATTATTATGGAATAGGATGTCCCTATTTTTATCAGAGAAATGGGTCTGTAATTCTAGATCTGTAAAGGGAATAGGGGCCCTCTAACAACTCTCAGCACCCTTAGCAAACTCCAGTTCCCAGGATCCTTTGGTGGAAGCCTTGACTATTCAAAGTGGCATGATACTGCTTTAAATGAAAGGAAGTTCTGTAAAAAGACCTGTCCTTCTCCAGAAATGTACATTGTAAGCCATGCCTACTGGGGCTGTTGGGAGGCGGAGCAAAACAACATCTGGAGGGCATAAAATTCCACAGAGCCACAGCTCTCTGTAAATGCAGTCAAGTTGCTCTAACAGAAATACTCACTAGCTTGTCAGAAGCCTCTTCTATCTTCCTTTCTTCAAGTCTGTGGGCAGTGAGACAGAATAATCAAAGTAGCTGCACCTGTGCCTCATTCCAGGTGCAACTGCCATTAGTAAATAGATCCTAACAGTGACACTTAGAGAAATTTCAGATTGAGTGAGAATCATTTCTGTGCTAAAGCTCTACTTCCCTATCAGTCAAAATTATCACTTCCATTTCTGGTCACTTGAGGAAGTGCCTCCTCATCGACAAAATACACAGGTGGCTGCTGGCACGTACCAAACCCACAGACTGGACCTTGTTGGTATTCCCCTCATCACTCCACATTTTATTTTAGAAGAAAACAGGCACTAACAAATTAAACTGCTGAACAGAAAATAATTTGAATAGGTTAGAATTTCCCTTTTTAAAAGTATCATTTATCCACCCTCAGAGTAAACAACAGGTTAATTATTTACCACAGGAATTCTATTAGCCCAGGATTGTTCTTGTTCTTATGCTAAATTACTCTTTAAAAGCGACACTTTCTCACTCTCACTGGCTATCCGATCCATAGAAGCAAACAAGCTAGGAATAATTATCTCCTAAGTACTTTTTAGGGTATTTGCAGAGCCAGAGAATGGAGATACATAAATGTAATGTTACAACCAGATATAACATGCAGAGTAAAGCGCTACTTAACACGAGCAAGGAATGTGCTGGGATAACAGAACTGGGACCTATATAAATGAGAGATTTATTTTTAGGCTGAAATACTATGTACACTAAGGGCACAATCAAAAACTCCTTTTCCCCTTGTCAGCAGGGTTTTACAGAGCCACAGGACCATGGCTGTATCTGTAGCCCAGCTGCACATAGCAGTCGCGGTGAAACAAGAGCGGGGGGGAAGGGGGTATCAGATCCGGAGCAAGAATTCAGCCCAGATTGGGCCCGATGCTGTTGCACAATGGCAGTGAAACCAGTCTAGGACCCAATGGATCCTGGGGGCAACTCATCCTCTCCCCACCTTGCATTGTCCGGTTTTGGGACTTTTCACTGGCTACCATGGATGCTGATCTCATCAGTGACCTACCCACATTCAGCAGCCAGCAGAAGCCTTGTATAGCTGGCAAAGCTGGAGAAAGGGATGCCTCCACTCAATGCAAAAAAAAGACCTGGTTTGGATTGTTCTGTCCCTTGCAAAAAAATCACCACTGAATTTAGTGGGACTGAGCATGCATAGAACTGCAAATGTGTGTTTCTTAACAGGCTCAGCATCTGGCACCTGTGAGAAGCTGCTTTGGCTCCTGCATCCAGGCAGGACCCATCGGTGCTGATGCCTGCCCTGGGTCGGACCACCTCAACAGGATATGGGCATGCCATTTTAAATTTTACATAATGCTTCAGGGCACTTGACATAGCACTGTTCTATTGTGGAAGATTTTAAATAGGAACAGGTAGCTGCCACTACAGCCAGGTAAGTCCTTGGCCAGGTGGGTCCACTGGTGTAGGAAAGAGCACTTAGGACACTTTACTGAGGGTTTCTTCAATCTTGGAGCCAACTCTGTTTTTTAAAACCCGAAATTGGCAGGACTGCTTTGCAGTAGTCCCTGATCTTAAAGACAGCTAGAAAGCAAGGATCAGAGGTTATCTGAATACATCGAAATGGAACAAAGATCAATGACTTTTCTTATATGCAGTTGATCTTTATGATTTGAATGCAGCCACGTGGTCAATGAAAACCCCCCACAGCTCATGCCAATTGAAATGTAAATGGAACAGAAGCTAAAACTGTCTTATCTTCTAACAATTTCTGTTAGTCTTTAAACACTTGTAGGTTCCTTTACATGTATCAGTGGTGTAATGAGTCTTGTAATGTATTTAATAAAGGCTGTCATCAAATTCATTGCCTGTTAGACAAACACTTGAGGCAAGAGATAAAAGCATTAGGAAATAATTTGGCCCTGCCTTAAAAATAATGTACTGAAAAAGAGAGGCATGCAAAACATTCATGGTTTCAACTTGTTTTCATGAATATGATTATATCACTTCACATTTTTATCTCACCATGTTTTCTAGAATATATATTGATTATCAAAGATTCAGTAACACTTCATAAGTAATCTGTGTGTTCCGGGTTCCATCTGGAATTTCCTTGAATTAAGACCACTGAACATCTGTAATGTAGAAATATTTTTTCCCCTGGTAGCTGTGTTCACTTCAGAATAGGGGCCATATAGCATTATTTGCTATTTCAAAAGTGTGTGCATGAAGCTATTTCTATGAGCTACACACCACCTGCTCTTCACATACCTAAGCCAAGAATGTAGATACTTGGAAAACTGAAGTGTTTGACAAGTTTCAATTTCTGTGAGATGAAATCACACTTAACTTCCCAGATTCCTGCGCTCAGAATTCTTTTTTTTAAGCTTTAAAGTATACCACACCCGACAACAAGCTTTGAAGTACACCACTTACAAATATTTGAAATACGACTCCCCACATATTAAAAACACTAAGGGTGCAAATTTTTGCTACATATTTGTGCAAAAGATGCACACATGGCCTGCCTGCCACTTAAATTTCTACAACCTCAGTAGTCAACTAATTTTTACTCAGAGTAGACCCATAGAAAGAAAAGAACATGACTAACTTAGGATCATTGATTTCAGTGGGTCTACTCTTAGAAAATTGTTGCCTACAACCCAGAGTAACACAGAGCAACATTAGCTATTGCACATGGTGATTGCTATGGGGAACAGGTGTTACCTGCCAGTGTTTTCCCCAGCAAATGTACAAAATGGTGAAGTAATTAATGCATGTGCACTCACCTTTAAACATTTGTGTCTCCACATCTGTAAATCCTGGTTCTCATCTGGGAACCCAAACGGAGAGGGGAAAGTTCCACTGCGCAAGTGTAAATCCTTGCATAAATGGAAAAAGAGCATTGCCACCTATTGTTTTTGTCTTAAAGAAGAGCAGTATCCGATAAAGGAACCATGACAAGAGCTGCTTCTTTTGCTTTAATCCACCTTCACAAAGGGGTGCACACATAGATCAACTTTCTTCACTTAAATGGGGACTATCCTTGCATATGAGAGATCTATGCAAGGATATATGAATGCAAACATTATTCATCTGCATTGCTTCCAAAGGGTGTGCATATCTATAGAGGGGAACAACTGCACAGTTGCTTTCAACAGCAAAGAGTTTTCTCTTCCCACTCCCATTGACAGATAAGGAAACAACAGCTGCAAAACAGGCACATGCAGAAAGTCCACAAAAAGTGGAGCGAATGGGTATATTAGAGCTTCTCTACCCACAGGAACCTGCCAGCTCAGTCTAAGTAACAAGTTAAAAAGAAAAAGTTCTATTACCCAGTAAATACAAATTTTAAAATATATATCACGGGGATAACTCAATCCTTCCCCTATACAAGGCAATGAAGCTCTTCACACATTTGTATACTTCTAGTGCAGCTTTGCAAAGAGAGTGAAATAAGGTAATTCTGAAGTTGTGAAAGTGAAACAGAGAGCAAGCTGTGATCTTTGTAACCCTGGTAACTGCTGCAAATCGTTTATAAAGCAGAGGTACTGGGTTTTCCCCAGCTTTGAAGTGCTGTCTTTGGAATTCACATTCTGTTACGTTTCAGTTATTTGTTCAATTCAATGAAAACAATAAAAACTGGTTAAGGACCAAATTAATTGCCATCAAATATGTTCATATGCTTAGGAGGCAATCCTAACCCTGGCTCCTGCTGCTCCATGGTGCTGAATGGCTACAACGGCATCCTCAGCCCTGCCATAAATGGGACAGAAACTGTGGGGTGTGCAGGTGTTCATTTTTATGTTATAAATGCAAAGCACAAAATTGAGGATACAATGCCAAGTTAGGGTATACATACATATGACAGTTCTATTTGCCAGACCTTCAGAATAGAGCCTTGGCTCCCTTTCTGAATTATGGCTGGATCCATAGCAACCCTTTAGAAAGAATCTGCAATTGCGCATTAGATCTGTGAGAGTAGGAATTAGTGTGGGTTGAGTGTTATGGCACAGTCTTCTAACTGTAGGGAAGAAAAAGTAAATTACAGGAAATTGAAAGTATCACTGAAAAATTGGGGGGGGGGGGAGGTCTGCTTTTAACATACTTGGCCATAGTATCGTTTCCTTGTCATATGGCTTTCCATTGTTGCAGGGCTGCCCAACAACTGCCTGAACTCACTGAGAAAAATATTGAAACGAAACATCTTTATTTTTATTGGTCATGACTAACTGATCTTCACCGCAATCACATTTTCATTCCATTCACTGAACCACTAGTGATAAGAGTTTATTTGTTGATGACATAATAAAAAATGAAAACTAATCAAGTTTCTCTTTTTGTTCAATTGGCAAAGACCTATGGCAATTGATACCCAGTGCAATGCAAAGTTTCAAGTCAAGTCAAACCAGTTACCACCAGTCCTCATCATCAGATATGACACAGTGGGGTGGGAAGAGCTTATAGTCTAAAATGGAAGAGAAAAGGAGGTAGAGGTAGGGAGGCAAGGGGACAATATGTGGTCATTTCAATTAGACATATGTTGGCTTTAGTTGCAATAAGGAAGAGTGGCTAAGGAACATGAGGGACTAGGAATTCCACAGGGAAACAGGGGGAGAGAATACAAGTAACAGGAATGTAAACAAGAGAGTGGGCAAGGGAATGCCATCATTTTTGGAAAAGCTGTCTCAGGCAGAATCAGGAGTTCAAGCAATCAGGATCCACAGATGCTCTATAGGATCCTCTGGCAATTTCTGGAGTTCTCAAGGTGTGGTGGGAGAAGCAAGGACAGAGTAGGCACTGGGATAAAGGTGTCATGCAGTCCTATACCACCTGGGCAGACACACAGTCATCTACACAATGGTTTCTTTATTTGTTTGTTGGTTGGTTTATTAAATTTGTTAGTCATTTTATATTGCCCAGGGCAAACCAAAGTGACTTAAAGCCACCCAAGCAGACAGACAAAAACACCACATAGGTACATTAAAACCAAGAAGGGGTTAGAAATGCACTTGGAGGCTCAAGGTATTGGGAAGGGAGGAGAATAATTACACACTGAAAGGGATATTTAGAATTAGTACTGTGCTGAATTCCCATGAGGTTTAATTTTTAATTGCAAAATCTTCCAATGGGGAAACAACTCTCTTCTTCATGCCTGTTTGAAGCCACCATTCCTCCAACCTGCTGCCGCTTGGTGAAGGGAGGTAGACATAAAATGGTCCCCATTGCCAAGGCAACAGGGCCAATGTTCCTTCTCATTAGGATACAAAACAGTGCAATGCAATGGGACAACAACCACATTTGGGTTAATAAAATGTGGAAGTAGGATTATTGGAAGGAAGCATGCATGAAGCATTTACATTTGAAAAAAAGGCATCTAAGGTTTCTGTATGGTTTACAAACCAATCCTTCTTTCAGGAGTTCGCCTGTATAATAGTTAGTATTTCGTGCTCTGACCATATCCCAGGAACTTCACCTTACTGAAACGAAACTGACTTTTAACAAAGGTGACTCAGAAATGTCTAGGTGCAGGCTTTATTTATTTAGTCACAGTGCTAAACTGGGAAATGTGAAGACTAGGAGTGCTCATTTCAGTGGAGATTTTCCCACTGGCTAGTCGCAATAGGCAGTTAATGACCATATCCTTGGCTTGGGTGGTCTTCATGTTCCTTTCTTGTGATAGCTTCATGCTGATTTGATCTACATTGGTCATTATGAATTCTGATGCCAAGATCTGAGTAGGGGATGCACTGCTACCCATGCCATCCATGATATACTGCTTGTACAGCTCCATCACCTTCTCCTCCAAGTAGTTATTCAGTAGTGAATTTGAGAGGGGTTGCTGGTGTTGCATGATGCTGGCCACTCTCCAGCATGAAGAATACCTATTGGTTGGCTTGCGAGGGACCTCAGCAGGTGGCATTGATATGGATTCCATTGGTGGTGGGATCTCTGATGACTCCAGGAATGGACCTATCCCACTATCATAGGTAAAATCTGTTTTAACTGAACTCATAGGCAGTACCTGGTCACCAGCAATATGCAGGTCATTGTAATTCTTGCAAATGCTTTTACAAGAAGGTGGAACTAGGTAAGTGTCTCTGTTGATAGCAGGTCCTGTACAGATTTCCACAGCTGGAGATATTTGCCTTTCCAATACTGGATTTGGAGTCTGTGTATCCATCTGCCTTCTACTGTTTCTGTTTTCATTGGAACAAACAGAGAAGATGAACTTGCCAACAGACTTACATCTCCAAAAGAGATTTCTGTCCTGTGTTTCCTCTGTTGATTCATAGGTAATGCCGTTCAAAGACCTCATCTCATGTACTGTCTCTTCTCCTTGGTTGCAAGCGAGCTTGTAATTCATAAGATCATGATAAGGAATTATACAGAGGTACCCTTCTGACAACATCTTCTAGAACTGGAAAAGAGAAAGAGCTAGCATGAAGCGCAATGTGACAGGAGCAAACAGCAAGCGACATAAGTGTGTAAAGTACAACTGAAACCATTACCAGCTACTAGGGAGATAAGAAACATCAACCAGATTGGGATAAATTCTAGGTCATTAAATGCACGCTAATTCCAAAGGGGTTTGTGAAGCTTTGCCTGCATTTACACTGCAGCTGATTCTGATTTCCTGACATTTTGCACATTAAATTTGAGCTTTCACAATATGTAAAAGCCACTTTTTGAAAACTAATGGAATGGAATGGAGCACAAGTTTAGTGCTCATTTGATTCTGGGGGGGGGGAGCATTTGCAGCCCCCTTAAAAAGGAAAATCATGGAAGTTTAGCATGGCAAAGCATGTGCTCTATGACTGAACTACAGCCCTTGCCCTGAAAGGTTCTATGGATCTAGAAAAAAGGAAAGTATAAAAAGCCGAGGAAAGTAATGTCGGAGGCAAGTAGGCATATCATCTGAGATGACCTAGCCACATACTTACTTTTCTTTCACATTCTGATTCCAGCTTATGTTAATATACAAATGGCAAGAAACAAGAAGTGCCTCAAAGTTTAACATCAGAGAATACATAATGGATTGTTTGTTCTTTTTCATCCTACAGATGTTTACAGGGCTTAGGAAACAGTTGAACATTATGCTTCAAGTATAAACTGGAAGGCTGTTAGTTAAGAGAGAAAATGGCAGTCATTTCAGGGAAACAGAACAGAGGTTATTTATTTATTCTATTTAAGAAAGGCACAGAACCAAACAGCAATGGGGTTTTTTTGGTGGCGGGGGCGAGGTAGAGGGGAATTACGAAATGTTCCTGGCAACTTTCTGAATAACAGCAGAGAAGTTCTGTTCTTTTTACTTTGGGGGTTCAGGTTCTTAAACTATTTCTTTATAACATCCCCCCTTTTTTACAGTTAGAGGGATGTTGCCCAGCTATTCACACCCAATGCCTACAGCTACTCTTCCTAGAGATAATGGATCTCTGCATAGGAAGAGTGCACAGAGGAAAGGGCATTCAAAAACATCGTCAGCACAGCTTGTGTGGAGCTGACTAGAAATGCAATAGTATTGTCCACCTACTATTACTCTGCTTTTAGGCACTATAGGAAAATCTTGGAGAACATAAATCTTGGTGCATGTCTTACTGCACAGTCAGAGTTAGTCAGCTATTGCTGTGTATGTTACCTATTACGTCTATATGAAATTAAGGGTGGATTTGGTCAATTACAATATCTATGAAGGCAGCGTATTATAGTTCCTCGATCTTTCCTTCTCTTAGTATATGGTTTAAGTTCAAATTCAGTTATATTTTTGACACAAAAATATCTGTCGTTTTTGTAAATGCATGCTACAAAATTAAATCCATTCAACAATAACAAATTACCCCCTCCCCGCTCAATTAGGACAAGACGGCTTCAACCATGAAGCGCATTGCTCCATAACCAACCAAGTGTATGCGGTGGGTACAAGATGACATTGTTTCATTTGAGGAGGTTATAAATGGATGCCATACTTCAGTAAGTAATCAGCATTCTGAGAACCATTGAAAGCCATTGGGTAAGTTTCACTCAATAAGATAAGACACATTTAATTTCCACCCAAGTTCTTCAGTTTAACTGGTTTCATTTGCAGTTTAGACTGTAGGTCTAAATCCTTACAATTCTAGATTGCACCTCATTGAAGTGATACAGGCAGCATCATAAAGCGTGTACATCAGAGACACATAGCAGATAACCCAATGCACACACAAGAAAAAATAATCTGTATATGGTATAGTCTAGTTCTCACTTACCTTGAAGAACTAAGCTGCTCCTTAAGGCAAGGACTGTGCAGCAGCTTGCAATGTTGTGCAGAAATGTTGCACAGGCATTTGGTTGCCTTAAAAGCTTCTTATGTAACACTTCTTTTCCGTTACTGTAGCTCATGGGTAAGAGTTTCATTTACAGCCTTGTAGGTGGCAAGTGGTTTCCACACACACCGCCCCCCCAGGTCTCAAGTCACAATAGGTTCTTAAACGGAAGTCTCTGTGCAGGGCATAGGAGGAGCTTTATAAATAACCATCTGCTGTCAAACAACGTTTAATTCTTTCTTCCTCTTTTTGTTCCCACACAAAGCCTTTTTGTGAAACTAACTGTTGTTAAAATAGTTTGTTGCTGCCTAATCTGTGTTCACCTATCAGCCAATATTTCCAGACTCACTGAGAACTAGAAACATTTTTATTTACAGGCTGTTCATCATAAAGTAAAGCCTGTTGGGTAGCATTGCATGCAGACATAAAGAAATATTTTAATATATAATTTATATTCATTTCATAAAATGTATGCACCACTTGAGTATACATTTAAGAACCCTCAAAGTGGTTTACATATACATACATATATATATATATATATATATATATATATATATATATATATATATAAATTATCAATAAGAACCATAATTTCAGACTTTTGAAATAGCAAACAGAAATCTGAGCTATGATCAGGAGAAACTGAAATTTCCTCCTTTGTTTTTAGACCTGTGGTAGAATGCTTAATAAGCCATCATTTGCCATCTTTGGCTGATGATCATTTTTACGTACAACTGATGTCTTTTATCTGTAAGTAGGAACTTTCCTTGTCTTGGGGAAACACCATCACTCAGTGGTGAAGCACATGCAAAAGGTACTGGGTTCAACCCCCTGTATCTCCAGGTTAGGGCTGGGAAAGACTCTGTCTGAGATCCTGGAGAGGCACAGCCAGTCAGTGTAGACAATACACAGCTGGATAGGCCATTGGTCTTATTTGGTATAAAATGGCTTCCTACCTTTTTCTCAGACATGTGTCCAAGATCTGTGATTTTTACTGTGCAGTCTGCCACTGAAAGCTTTAATCTGATGGTGGTTTGAGTGAGGACTCCTTGCAACACAATGTGAATTCAATATAAGCTGTTCTAATTATTCTGTATCCAACTTTTACTCAGATTCTTTGGGGAAATGAAGTGTGCATGTGTGTGTTTTCTTATTCTGCCTAGTGGTGATGGGGGAGACAGCTCTGGGGGAGGGGGCAAGAAGCAGCATGACATTCTAGAATTGCAAAGTTGGCTCACAGGCCCTCAAAGGTTGGCAACCCCAATTTCTAAACGGGCTTAAGAAAGAGGGTTACTTTCCCTCCTCAGATTTGAAAATGCAAAGTGCATTTCCTCCAGGATATCCTCTAAGCATAATGATGCACATACCAGTGCCTTCAGAGTTAGTTTAAAAATGGCATACAGTGAGTGATTAAATAAGATTGAAAACAGTGTAGAAGCAACCTTGGTCTAGCCTCTAACTTCAGCAATGTGATCTGATCTTCTAAAACGTTGTGGTTGGTATGTTTGGAGCTATGTTGTTTTATATGTGATAAAAAATTCTTTTCAAAAAAATAATAAGAATACTCTTTAAAAGAAGATGTTGTAAGAAGTAAGCAGCTGGAGCCCCCTAGTGATAGATAAAATGTGTGAAACTACTTTTTAAGCGTAGCTGTGTTTTGCTTGGTTTTGCTAGCATCCCTTCCCTGCCCCTTCTTAGCCGATACAATCCTGGAAAATAGATATCAGCTTTAAAAGAATAGCGTAGTGGGTCTTTTACACAATATATGCAAGTTGGCTTAATGTAGCAACAGCAAATGTGGTAAAGCAGAGAAATAATTAAAACATTAAAAGCATTAATAACAGTGCTTTCCACTGCAGATTACATTTGCATAAGAGTCTTAATATGGATTTATATGATTTAAAGTTGCTTGTCCCTTAGCATTTAAGCAACACATTCCTTTTCATCTTCTAAACAAACTTTTAACATTTGACCCACTTCTGAACAGCCTAAAACAGACACACACCAGCAAACAGCCCTTGGCATAGGGCCAGCTCCAGGATCGAGAGATTGGGGAACCTCAGGAAAGTATTCCCTGGAAAGGCCCCTGTGGGAGTGATCTCCATCAGCAGGGTCAGACTACAACATTTCACTACTTGAGGTGCAACAGGAAATAGCTTCCCCAGCAACAGTAGTCATGGCAAGGCAAGTTATTTAGACATCTGTGGTGACATCTGTGGTTGAAAATACCACAAGTGCCTCTTCTACCCCCCACCCACCCCCCGGCATCAATATGGCAATGGTAATAAGCTAAATAGCCAACAGTTTGCTTCCCTTTCATGGCACCCCAGTCAGTTGCCCCTCACCTTATACCCTCCAATGTTTATCTGATGGAAATAGGGACATCCTATTCAACAGCGACAACATCTGACTGGCTTGCCCTAGTCACTCTGGGTGGTTTCCAATGTATATAAAAACACAGTAAAACTTTAAAACATTTAAAAACTTCTCTATACAGGGCTACCTTTAGATGTCTTCTAAAGGTTGTATAGTTACTTATCTCCTTGGCTCAGGGGTCACATAGCTTCATTTCTCCAATGAAAATTGGGACATCCTAAGGGGAAGCGAGACATTCTGGGATCACATTGGAAACTGGGATGGCTTCTGTAAATCTGGGACTGTCTCTGGAAAACAGGGACACTTGGAGGGTCTGTCATCTTGGAGTCCAAAATGTCTTGGTCTGGCCCTGAAGCAATTAGAATTGAACCAACAGCAAACACAAGTAGGAAGGTCACATTTCTGCCATATCTATCCATGGACACTTTCACCTCACTGACCAAAGGTGAATGTGACTGTATCACAACTATCCATAAACTTTCCAGCTACTAGCAATGGAAACAGACCATCCCACAAACAGGTGGAATAAACACACCCCATATTCTAGCATCTTTCTTTAATGTATTCATACATTGCTGGCTGATTTTTTTATATACTAGCTGATCCATGTTTACGTAATATGAAGAGAGGCTTCCTAACCTTGTGCAGAACTGAATTTAATTAAACCTTAGATAGAAGATTAATGTGCAACAATGCAAGGAATTTTGTAATTCTAAAGCATTACTCCTCCTGCCCCTGAGTATAATATGCTACTTTAGCTGATTGCTGCAGTGACTGCCTTAGGCTGCAATCCTGTATGTATTTACCTAGACCACCTAGTAATCCATTGAAGGGTGGAGCTTAAATCTTCCTTTCTTTTTCAAAGCCCCTCTGTAGTCAACACGATTCAAGTTTGAGTAGACATGTACAGGATTAAACTGCTAGTCATCAAATTTATTGCCACCAAAGTAATTCATCATCAAATACAGTGTGTGAAAACTAAATTGCAGCAGTTAAACTGCTAATTCAGGAATCTTGTTCAACCAGTCTAAAATGTGAAGAGGTCCGACAAATTGAATGCAGAGAAAGTGTCACTTGAATTAATATAGAAAAGGGAATTTTAGTACAAGTGTTTTACTTCTTGCCCATGATCAGAGCAGCCTAATATTTCAGAAGAGTGAAGAGATTTGTGTATGGGAGCAGGGGAGGGGGTGGCATTGGCAAGGGAGGAGGGCAATTCTCTCAAGTCTCATCTGGTGAGGGTTCCAGTTGCCACCAAGTCAGCTGTCTGGCAAAAGAACTTTGTGACAGGGGAAGCCCTGGCTACCTGTCCGGGGCATTATCTAATCTACTCCTTAATTTGGCCTTTGGGGGAGCAGGGACAGGTGCTCTGCAAGTCAGTCAGAACCTCTGCACACAATTAGGTGGAAGGTGAAGGAGTCGGTTCCTTTGCTTGAGGGTGGAAGAACAACATGTGAAAGCTTGCCTTTGTCGATACTGTAACAAACTTTATTGAAGCTTGTTTGTGAGCCATCTTGTAGTGTGTGAACCACACAGAAAACTTTTTGCTGAAACTCAGTATATAAATATTCTGAAGAAAGAAAGAATAAACATTTTAATGCTATCACTGGAGTTTGGGTGGCCATCTGTCATGGATGCTTTAGTTGAGATTCCTGCTTTGCTTGGTAGAATACAGGCACAGGCTATCCTCTTGCTGTTTCTTGCATTTCAAGATATAATTCCAGGCAACATTTTTTTAAAAGGTGCAGGAAGAGGGAATCTCTGGTCCTCCAGTTGTTGTTGGGCTCCAACTCCCACCAGTCCCCGCCAGCATGGCCATGCTCAGGAATAATAAGGGTTACAGGGTCCAGCAATGTATGGAGGGCCACAACTTCCCTCTACACCCTTTAAAAAATCAGGTTCAAACAGCCTGGTGAGAATGCATATAGATGGGCTTGCTGCACTGAAGTTCTGAACTGCATTCATTGACTTATCACAAGATGATTTTGATTTATATCTTGCATTTTTTCTGTTGCAATTTTAATAGCATTCAAAGCAAATGTAGCTTCTCCTGCTTATTTCACCAATTCCAGTCAATCTTCCCAGTACTATCCTCATAACTCCACACCCTCTTGCCCACCCTACCCCAAAAGACAGAATTTATTTTCAAAATGGCATTTCTGTTCCACCCATCCCTTCACATGGGTATTCTACATAATTCTTTTCAAAATGTAACCAATTTGTTATAAGGCATGTATATGCAGTAATTCTAGTGTTGTCCCCAGCATGCAAAGAAAGAGAACGGAAGTAGTAAAAGTGTGGGTGCATGGATGCTAAGTTATAAGTGAGCAGAACATATAAGACAAAATAACATTATTGCCATTTTCAGGGGATGCAAGTTAAGACATGGACCTTAACTTAATGCTTATTGCAGCAGAAGTGAATTAGTAAGAACTCTTTTAAAAATGACATTTTCAAATCGTAGAATTTTTACAACAGGCATGGGAATGGAGCTGATTTCCAGAAATTCTGTATCAATAAAATTGAGAAATTGTGCTTAATAATAACATAAAAATGAGAATGGAGCTCAAGCTGCCATCCACTTTATATGCAAATGCTGGTTTATGATACTGGAAAAAGCTTCTAGTAATTAGCATTCTGGAATATAGTTGGTTAGTGAGTAGGTTAGATTTAAAAAATACCTCTAAAAGAATAGGACTTAAGATCAAGAATTCATATTTATGAGCTGATATTTGGGGAACTTCTGGCTAGGGGGGTTACTTGTTTGAAATGTCCAATATGGAGTACCCAACCAAGTTTTCCGTCTTCTAATACACAAGAATTTTATTCATATCCATAACTGACTCACTATGATTGGCCAGTGCAAGGTTGACTGGATAAGAGGATTGCATTTCATCCCTTTCCACAAACCTCTGCACTACAAACAAGAAATCTTGTTTTGTTCTCTAACCAGAGCTAATGACTGTTGTTGTTGTTGTTATATTATTATTATTATTATTATTATTATTATTATTATTATTATTATTTACCTGCTCTTCATCCTAAGGTCTATGGACAGGTTGCCACACTAAAACAGAATATTAAAAACTGTTTAAAACAACTTACTATCACAAAAAGAAGGTGGGTCCTAAAAATATACACCTCAGGGATCAAAAGCCAGGGTAAAGAGGTGCATGTTTAGTATTCACCAGAAGCTAAACAATGAAGGTGCCAGCTGCACATCAGTGGGGGGGGGGTGGGAGTTCCACAACTTAGGGGCCACCACAGAGAATGCCCTCTCCCATGCTGTGACCTCCTGAGTCCATAGAGGAACTACTTAAGGGGCACGCTCTGCCAATCTCAGCACCAGAGGGGGGCTGTAGGGAAGGAGGCCACCTGAGCCCCCAGTGAGAGTGCTGAAGCCAGGAGCACCCCCACTGTGAACCTGCTCCTTCCAGGGGAGTGCAGCTTCCATCCCTGGACATGAGAACCATTTTTCTTAGCTGGGTATCTTAGTATAGCTGTTAAAGGCTATGTAATTTCACCCAACAAAAGGACAAGAAAGATTTACAAAGAAACATCATCTTGGTTATGAACCAAAGTATTTTGAAAATATGTCTCTTTCAGCATTCCATAATGTAAAGACTTCTCATATATCACAGCACATCTACTAATGAAGTTTCTACACCTACTCCCCAAAAGACACATTTTAGTTATAACAACTATGCAGTTTTCCCCCTAATAATTACCATATTTCATTCTGCCACATTTTATGTGGTTGACACAGAGCTGAAATATGCAAGGATATGATTGACTAAAAATGGGATCTTTTTGCTGACGATCTGTAGCTGCTATCAAGCTCTTATCTTTAGTTAAGACAAATGAGAGCATAACTGAACAAACCTTAGGTGGCTTCCTGTATGAACAATTCCATTTAATTTTGGGAATTGTACTGTACTGCCTGTACTCACCGCAATTATAACAAATTGCACACATCCAAGAGCATATGAGCCCTGCATAATGTTGTGAATTCTCCCTCACCTCAATGCACTGTGCCCATCCCCAATACTGTACTGGAGGTTCAATATCAAAATCAAATGTTCATTAACTGACTTCTAGTTTGTGGGTTTGTTTATAAAAAGTATTGTTATCTTGCCATTCCATTACAAATTGTACAAGGTGTCTTTACAGTGTAATAAATGTATTACAACAGCAATAGAATACAAAATAATCAATAATAACAGAGAGAGGCAGCAATAAAACACTTTTGATTATTTATTATTTTATTTATTATTACAACTTGTTGCACACACTTTACCCTAAGGTCCTAATTAACATATTAGAGAGATTAAAATTAACAACTGGACAGGCCAAATGCCTGGTCGAAAAGTATTTTAATAAAGAGTGCTTTCCCTTTTATTGCTCTGCACATCTTTGTACATTAGAGTAGTAGCTTCAAACTAAGAGTGGTCTACTGCAGAATAAGAATATAGATAAACATTTCTGAGGAAAAATTAGGTATTCTTTTTGGTTTTGTTGTTTATGTGGGTACATAATTTTGTTTCTAATCATCTGCAGCAGTGGCAGGGCCACCCCCCTCAGGAAGCGATGTGGCCACACTAAAAGCCTAACAGTGACATTATTCAGAATGGACCTTTTGATAAGATGGTATCTGCAGGTGGCCCTCTCCTGTGGAGTGATCAGTTAGGCATATAAGGAATGAGATATTTTAGGTATCTCAACCTGTATAGGGCTTTGTACGCCTGTCTCAGCACCTTGAATTTAGCCTGGAACTTTAATTAGCAGCCAGTGTAATTCTTTCTGGTATACTTAATTTATAAATGAGAGAGGCTGCAACTTACCTTTGGGTGGAAGTCTTTCCATGAGCTTTTTACACGGAAGTAATGGTTACGTAAAGAATGGTTTATGCTTCTCATTGGCGGGGACTGTGATACCAGGGGCATTGTTATGGGTGAGGGAGCCCAAGCCCTGGATCTTTCATACTGAGTCCAGGATCTCATGACTTTTGTCCTCCCATTATTGTTATTTTTACTTTGCTCACAGGACAGATGATACACTGCAAAGCAAAATGCTGATGAGACCCAAACCACCTGCCATCTTAATTTCCCCAGAAATATCTGTACATATAAACCAGCATAATGCAAATTTGTGTAACAGGCCTGCATCCTCAACCCCCAGCATTAGTCCTGCATAACACTCTTGACATGTATAAAATGTTGCTTCTTTATTAGTGTAGTTCAAGTCCAGGTATAGGGAAAGGAGAGGGTTAAAGCTCCACTTTTCCAGAAGTCATCTGTATCTAGCATATTCCATTTATATATGTGTTGAGGTTCCTCTGAAGGATTACTGGGAAAAGAGTTCCCTGAAGATAGAAAACTAAGATAAAAGATAAGTCTTTTCTTACAATGACTACCTTTTTTCTTTCTAAAGTCCAAGTGCAAAGCCCTGGGCTCCTTTGGGAGGAAGGGGGAATATAAATTTAATTAATAAATAAACTATGAAAAAATACAATAAATTCCTTTGCTAGTGTTGCTATTTTTAAAATTAAAAAATCATAAAAGGTTCAGGGGTGTAAACACACTGCTGGAAGAAGAAGAAGTTTAAATTCTAAGTCGTATATTTCCTGGTTTGGAAGGATAACAAAATAAATTGACATCAGAAAACCATGCAGTATCCTAACCCCAGCAGCGTGTTGCCCAGTCTAACTACCAGAAATTCTTTTTTGCTGCAGTCCAAAATATTAATAGGTAGAAGAAACCTGTTCAGCCATGAACACTATTTGTTTAAACATCTCAGCTTTTGATTGCACTTCTGTGTTCCTTGAAAACGAACAAAAAGGCCTATTGTCTGTGTTCATTAACCCACACAGCTGACCTCATCACAACCCCTTTTTAAACAAAGCAACAGAGTAGAAAGCCACACCTTTTATTTCTATGGATAGCTTGGTTTTCAATATTAATTCCAACCAAAATTAACTCTAGTATCTCTTCTTTGCAATGCGGAGTCTCATTAACACAGTGTCTTAAATGTTTTGACTGCTTTGCTGTACTTATGCAAAATAACCTCAAGAAAACTTTCAGGCTATTAAGAATGTGCCATTGACACTCTTTTTCTTAGCACTAAAAGCAATCTGCAGTGACTTGCTACGGGGACATTTATTCTCTCTGGAATGGTGCAACAGAACTAATTTCTTAACTACCCTACCAGACTGCTTTTAGTGCAATCCATGTTCCGGGTATGATCTGAAAGTACATGATGCAACCAACTTGATTATCCAACTAATCAGGTTTTCCTAGACCACATGCATACCACCTTGGGTTCCATAATTGAAGAAAGGCTGAATATAAATTATAGAAAGTAAATCCAGAAATAAATCCAGAAGCAAGCCCATCGAGTTCAGAAGAAGAAGAAGAAGAGTTTGGATTTGATATCCCGCCTTTCACTCCCTTTAAGGAGTCTCAAAGCGGCTAACATTCTCCTTTCCCTTCAGAGTGGCATCTTCTCTGGGGCTGGGAGCAAGCCCCACAGAAAGTTGGTAGATTGCCCTCTTTTAAGGTGCCAGTGATGGCTTCTAAGTTGCTGGGGGATCCATGATATATATGTGATATGATTATGAAGCCTGGGTGCTTGTCTTCAGAAATGAGCTGTGGTGTGTGTGGCTGATGACAGGATCTTTTCTGTGACTGCCCCATGCTGTAAGTAGCACCCCTCAGAAATAGCACTTAGCACCATTTCTCTTTTAGGCAGCAAGTTAAAAAAACGCTTATCTTCTCCTAATGTGTCATGCTGCTGCTTTTCACTTCGTAAGAAATAGCTTTATCCCGCAAGGCCAAAGGCATGACATACCACCCCCTGCCACAATATAGCTGTTTTTGCCCCCCACCAAGCTAACAGGGTGAGGGTGACTCCCCAGCAATTACAGTGCAGCCAGGGCTGGATTTAGGTTTGAAGCTACTGAAGGTAATGGGGCCCTTTATATGTCCAGCTGTCCTTTGTCAACAACAAATTGCCGCTGTTTTTTGTGTTGAATATATGCTATAAGGCGATTTATGGACCTAATAGGTATCTAAAGCCATTTGCATATAACAAATAAAACACTGTTGCTGTATGTAGGATTTATTTTATTTGTTTTTTATCTTATATTTTGGAAATGTACATCCAGTGGTTGTTTTCCTTTTTAAAAAATTGGGGGCCCCAGCTTCTTTAGCTTATAGGTAAATCCGGCACTGAACCCTATGTGTGCCTGCCTTGAAATGAAGCGCCAGGTCGATGGTGCCTACTTCCCAGGCCTGTTCGTGCGAGAGATTGCGCAGGTGCGCACTGACTCAGCGCACTTCTGAGGAAACCTTGCGCGCAGGTGACTGGTGGGGGAGGGGGAGGGATTCCTCTTTCCCGGACGGGACTCCGGTTCTGTCAGCCACCTGGCACTTCAGAGGCAGGCGACAAGCGGGGAAGAGAGCGCCGGGAGGAGGCCGCTCGCGGCGTTCTAAGCGCTTGCGCAAGGCAAGAGGCTCTTGCACCACCAACGCCGTCACAATCCACCGCCGCCTCTGCCCGGGGAGGGAGCGGCGGCGGCCGCAACAGCAAGCAGCAGGCGGCGAGCCAGTGGAGCTGAAGGCCGAAGAGCCTCCAGTTCACGTCAGAGGCCCAGTGCACGTGACCGGCTAGCTCAGCGGCCCCCATTCCCGATACATTGGGCCGCTTCCTGTGGGGGGGGGGGATAAGCCCGCCCTGCCCTCCTCCTCCTCCTCCCGGCTCGCTGATTGGCGGCTGAGCGGCAGCGCGTCGGGCCAGCGCCCCCTTCCCCGCCTCCAGCCTCTGATCCGGGAAGCCACGCGCCGCTCTCAAGAGCGGAGGGCGCCGGCTCGGGAGTGTCAGTCTTCTGTCACTCTCGCTCCCGCCCGCCCTCGCCGTGGCGGGTGACAGGGTCGCCTAGGAGACGGGCCGGGGTCGCGCGCGCGGACGGAGCCTGCCCATGGCAGAGGCCCGGGGTGGGGCGATGGGCCCGCTGGTTGGGGCCATCGATCAAGGGACCAGCTCCACGCGCTTCCTGGTAAGCGCAAGCCGGCGAGCGGCCGCCTCCGGGGACGGAGGGGGATGATGGAGTGACAGGAGGCGGCGGCGGCGTGGTTGCCCTTGGTGGGAGCGTGGAGGACGGAGGCTGCTAAGAGGGGCTGGGCAGGTGCCAAGCGAGGTCTCCCCTTGCCCAGGCTCGCGGAGGGAGAATAGGGGAAAATGCCCTTGGTCAGCTAAAAGCGCCTTAAAAGAGGATGCCTCCCCACACTGGGGAAGCTTCAGGGTCAGAGGATTGCGTTTCGAGACTCGTACGAGCCCCAGGGCTTAAAAAGCAAACAAACCCATTATTTTGCTACGAATGAAACACATCTAAGAGCAAATGATCAACGCCTCTTCTACCTCTCTGTCTTTACATATAGGGCTGCTGGTGTTGGCTTTGGTTTTTGTTTGTGTGTGTGCCCAGGGGTAATTGGAGAAGGGGATATTGGCTTCTCCTGGAATAGAGAGCAGTCTGACATAAAGCCCTTTTCTCACTTTATCCCCTTAACTGTTCTGCCTTTTTCCTTGTCATGCTGGGCAGTATGAGAAAAGGGAGTTTCCACTCAGTCCTCTGATCTAGGGTGTGATGGATGGAAGCAGGCGTGAGAGCTTTCTTTTACGCTGCTGGCGTTTCTTATCCTACAAGCCACAGTGCATCATCCATTTGCTGTCTACGCTAGATCACCTGTAGCATGTAAACTCATAGGTTGGTGGATGGAAAAGTTTATATAGGAAGAAAAAAGATGAGTAGAATCTGGTAACAACTTCTAACATTGTTATTCCCGTTTCTTGCATTATTAGTGTTGTACTAAAAAGTTTAGCTTGGATTCTGGGCAATTCCAGTGTGAATGAAGCCTCGGAAAACAGGTGCCACTGCTTCATCCAGAGATCAATATGCACTACAGGTAGTTGCATTTGTCAGAACTATGGTACCCTACCGTGAACCTCAAAGCTGAGGACAGTGAAATAAAAAATGGCTGGCAGGCAAGAAATGTCATCTTATACTTCACTCATGCACAGTTTGTATCCTGCTTAATCCAGTTTTGCAACTGTGGTGCTGTGCAAACTTGGGAATGTCCCTCTGAATTTGGAAACACAAGCATTTCTAAATATTGTTTTATATATAAGGTAAAATCTTGTTTGTGTTTTTCACGCAGACTGTACTTGTATAGGGCAGGCGATTTTGTATAATAAGGTTTTCACCAGATTTAAGGGTTAAATCATTATTTTTAGTAATAATAATAATAATAATATTGGTCGGAACGTTCTCTCTTGTTCTTTAAGCATTCTCTTCACCCAACTTTTTTCTTTTCTTTCTTTGCTTTTTAAACTGGGCAAACATTCATAGAGGATCTGGCTAAAGTCCAGGAATCTGTTTTAACAAATATTATGAAAACAAATAAGGTTGAAATAGATTTCAGGCACAGTTGAAGTCAAGAGTTTATTGCTGAAGTGGAATCACATCATAGATAAGGGGGATGTGTATCATACCATTAAAACAATTGTAGTGCATAAATGTACCAAAAAAGTACTAATTCTGCACCAGAGTTTTAAATTGCTTTGGTAGGATTTTCATGCATTCTGCTTCCAGTTTGGCATGAAGTACAAGAATGTATTTGTCATTGTTTTATGTTCTTTTGAACATCATTTTGCTTGCCTGTATCAGAGTAACAGGCTGCCAGATTTGGTACTAACTTTGTGTGCATATACAGGACATTTTAAGAGCCCATTCTGGGACACCATTGAACCTGCAAATTTCTATGAATTGCATATAAAATTCCATGAATGTATTTCCATAGACACTATGAAAGCATATGCTGTATTCTGAGGGGTAAATGCAACCCTGCAATATCATATCAGGATTATACCAAGTATGTGCTTGTCCTGAAACATCAAGCCAGCCATGGGTTTGATACTTCTTTTATGTTTTGTTTGTTTATTAATAAATTTACAACCTGCCTTTCAGGATTTAGTGCTCTTCTAAGGCAGTGTATAGAAAACTACAGAACATGATAGACAAAATCAGCACCGTCAAATTAAAATCCATATTATACCCCATTTACAGTGAGCAGTGATACTTCATCAGAACACAGCTATTAATAGAACACAGACTGAAATTAAATGACTTTAAGAATTCTGTTGAAAATAAACAATGATAGGGCCACAGTTATTTCCACAAGTGTGGAAAGGAAAGTGCTTGGTACCCAAGCTGACATCTCTTATTGATGGACCAGAGAGCAATACCTCAGAAGCTGGTCTTAAAGCTTGAGCAAGCTCATACAGCTGCAGGTGATCCTCCAGTTATCTTAGTCCCAACCCATTTTGGGTTTTAAGGCCAAAATCAGTAGTTTAAATTAGGCTCAGAAGGAGATAGGCAGCTGAATGTTTGTCGCCTTCGTGGCCATTAGACCCACTATTGGTCTTGTCCGGTCAATCTGCAAAAGTCTATATTTGCATGCAGGAAAAGTCCCTAACTCACCAAGGGTTGAGACCCATTGCCTACCTTCACCTGGTTTAGCCGGCAAGTCGAAGTCATGCCCAGGGTGTGACTGCTGTCACATGCTGACAGTTTCTAGTAGCTACAGGTGAGAGCTGAGTGCAGGATGGGGACAGAAGGTAGACAAACTACCCCAGAAGGAACATGGCTTAATCTATCCTCCTCCTGAACAAAATAAAGTATAGAAAAATATGTTTTTAAACTTCATCCATTGGTTTTATATTGGAATTGAGTTTTTGTTTTTTATGTATAGAACTCCTGTGTATATATTGTTATAAAACATCTTCCTGAAAAAGAAGTAATGGTCTTGGTACAAGGTGCAGCACACGCTTCTCTTATATGAAAGAGTTAATAGTCTAGAATTAGAGTAAAGTAAGTTCAACGAACCCCAAGGCAATGATTAACAACTGTTTGAGTACTTTGGAAGCATCTTCCTCTTAGAAGCATTCCTAAACTTGCCTCTGTTGATCCTCACCTTTGAACTACTTAGTTACATTAACTGAAAAGCAAATCCAAATTTAGAATAAAAGATTTAGTAGAGAATATTTAAATGAAACAGAAAATCTTTCACAAATAGTTCACACTTCCTTGAGACTATTTGCTAGATGACACAAAAGTACAGGATGTTTCTTTTAATGGGCCAACAGGAGTTGAATTTCAGGAAGAACTCCCTTTCGTCTTTTGATAGCAGGAGCTGTCTGAGGCCCTCCTGTGCTATTCTCTGCATTTCAGAAGGAAGCATTATTGAGGTCAGTCCACTGAGTAGAAAAGGTGGTTAACCCGTGACTCTTCAGATGTTCTTGGTCCAGCCAATGGCCATGGGTGGTTGGGGCTGGAATCCAGCAACACATAGAGGACTATAGATTAGCCACCATTACTGTATAGCAGAAGTTTTCAACCTTTTTGAGTCCATGGCTCCCTTAACCAACAACATTCTTTCTGTGGTACCCCTGTGGGGCTCAGGAGCCCAGTTATGTCACCCCTTTTTCAAACACCCTCCCTTGTGGAGGCCTCGTCTCCTCTCCCCTCTCTTTGGGAGTCCTCCAGGCAGCAGCTGCTACCATCCCTGGTCTCTGAGCTGCCCCCCAAAAGAGAGGTGCCTCTCAGAGGCAGCATTCACCTGCAGAGATTATAGCCGGGGTTGCTGCAATAAACAGCTGTGCAAGGCTTTGGAAGGCAAAGGTGCAAGAGGGCATCAGAGGAGGGAGGGAAGGAAAGAGTGACAGTGTTGTCCGCGGCACCCCGACCATCATTCAAGGCACACCAGAGTGCCATAGCACACTGGTTGAAAACCACTGGTGTATAGAATTGCAGCCCTAGCTGCCCTAGCCCTGCAGTGATTCAGAGTTCACTAAAGATAATGGCCTGTTTGAAATGATCCACTTCCAGCACCATTCTTATTAAACTATTCAGAAGCTATATGTGTTTCACAAGCCATGCTGTCCTGATTTGATATGAAACAACCATACCAGCAATGGTTCACCAATTTCATTTATGAAAGGAGGACTGGTTTTGATCAGATGAATTAAGCATAGTTTCTAGCTGCAAATGTTTCCGATTGTGTTCTTTTTCCTTTAGGTGTCTCACCCTCCTCAATAAAGTTTGGAGGATTTTAAGTAGCTGCAGGAGTACAGTGGTACTTCTGGTTACAAACACCTCGGGTTACAAACACTTTGGGTTACAGACTCCGCTAACCCGGAAATAGTACCTCAGGATAAGAACTTTGCCCCAGGATGAGAACAGAAATTGTGCGGCGGCAGCAGCGGGAGGCCCCATTAGCTAAAGTGGTACCTCAGGTTAAGAACGGTTTCAGGTTAAGAACGGACCTCTGGAATGAATTAAGTTTGTAACAAGAGGTACCACTGTATGTTTATCACAGAGAGCATTAGAAGTATTGGCGAACAATATTCCATGCTGTACTGTTTTCATCAGCAAACAAATTTTGTCATACTGCTTGTAAATATGTGGGGGAAACACAGTGTAATTTTCACTTGAAATTACTCAGTAGTTTCTGAGACAAGAAACATTTCAACATGTTTGTCTAGACAAATATTTTAAGTTCTACTGTACCTCTACTCTTACTGTAGTGGCCAGTGATTTTTATATAGCTATCATCGCTATCATCGCCTTTCTCTTATTATTTGTAATCAAATTATGATTACCATTTAATTTGTATTGAAAAATTCTTATACCTGTAGTTAGAAATCAAAGAGATGTATGCGCTCACAGATGTATGTGCATGTCCTAGATACCTCTATCAGATTTGGATTTTTTTGTGATTGATGTTACTCTTAATCAACTTCTTTACTCAGCTATCTGGGGAGGTAACTGGAGTGAGTTGAAAAGGATTAAGCACTTTTGCCCTCTTACTGTAAAGCAAGTAAGGTTAGCCTGAATGGTTAGGGCTACAGTAAACTGCGTTTCAGTTAACAATTCAGCAAAAGTTGCTGTTGAAGGCAGAGATCTCAAAGAGAGGCTGTTTTCAGGATAAAATTAACATCACAGATGTTAGAAGGTAGACTCGTAATCTGGTGAACTGGGTTCGCATCTCCGCTCCTCCACATGCAGCTGCTGGGTGACCTTGGGCCAGTCACACTTCTCTGAAGTCTCTCAGCCCCACTCACCTCACAGAGTGTTTGTTGCGGGGGAGGAAGGGAAAGGAGAATGTTAGCCGCTTTGAGACACCTTCGGGTAGCGATAAAGCAGGATATCAAATCCAAACTCCTCCTCTTCTTATGTAAAAGCAGAAGATAAGGAACATAATTTCAGAATTGGCATGAACATGCAACCTTCTTGATGTTTTGAAGTGATTTGATGTCTTTTGGATTTTCATAACACGTTAGAAACTGCATAGAAAGCATAATTATTTGGACACTTGAGTGAGTTTGTGATTTATATAGGTTAGTAGTTTATTTAGATGAATAAATATGTACTTTGGGAAAGAATAATCAATTATGTCTAACCGCTGATTTCAACATTTTTATCTTCAATGTCACTTAACAGTATAAATATAGAAATTATTTGAACTGATCTCTAAAATCTTAAAACAAATGGAGATTATTATATTGTGATAAAGTTCAGCACCACTATAGTAAATAGATAATTAGATTATATTCCTGTATATGTACCTTAGTGTTTTTTTTAAAAAAAGCAATTTGACTCTTCACCCTGCTTTTAAATGGTGACTCAGACTTTCAGGGCGGTTTCCTTAATCTACCTATCTTTTTGACAGTAATCCTTTCAAAGGGAGGCTCCAGAAATTGCTGCTCCCTTTGTCTCCATGGATGATTAACTTTTCCTATCATTGCAAAATTGAGTCATATGGTTGCAAAAGCCATAATATAACTCATGGTCCAGAAGTCTCTGCTTCCAACTTATTTAAAAAAATAAAATAAAATAACCCTTCAGGTTCCTGTAACATGTGGTTTAGTGGCCTCTTCTAGAGTTAAGCAAGTATTTCTTGCATCATTTTGCTCTTTGACAATTTTCTGTTATGTATAATATAGTCTTTGTTAAGGGAGTTAACTTCTGAATGCTACTGTCATCCCTGAAACATGTTTCCAAGTAACTGTTCGAGAGGAGGGTGCCAAGCTTCTTTGTCTGACTCTCCCTCTAATTATGTTTTTACAAACTGGTTTGGTGTTCTTTTATGCATTACAGGTCTTTAATGCAAAAACAGCTGAGCTGTTGAGTTACCACCAAGTAGAAATCCAACAGAAATTCCCCAAAGAAGGGTAGAGTATTATTTTTTCTTTGCATACTTGACCGCTTGTCATTCAGGCTGCAATCCTAACCATATCTACTTGGAAGTAAGTCCCATTGAATTTAATAGAGCTTTCTCCCAGGTAATTGGGGTTAAGACAGCAGCCATAGTGTGATATTGTTAAACTTTAAACTACACGAGCAGAAAGTCACTTCCACTCTTCACTTTGCCTTGCCCCTGTGAATTTATGCCCATTGCTCTCTCTGACTGCAGCTATCCACTCCATGCCTTTCAGAAGTACACTGGAGACCACAGGGGGCTGTAGTGAGGAGTAGGAGATGGGAAAGACCTGTTTCTTGGGTGGTGTTTCATTCACATGTCTATGGATCCAAGCCTACATGTTCCTACTTAAGCCAGTGAAATGGTTTGTAGGCATATGAGGCAAAGTTTGGAAGATGGAAGTCATTGCAATAATGTAATATACTTTTCTGTTTGTCTTTGTTACTGTATTTGTTTTTAATCAATAGTTAGCCTCAGTAGTGGGTGTTGGGCTGGGGTTGTGTTGCTGCAGAAGAGGATGGGGTAGGTGGCGCTGGTGCATTTGTGCCACACCAACCACTCTACTATCTCACTCCCCCCTCCCAACACCTCCCAGTAAGTAGTAGCACCATAACCAACCAGAGATCAGGTGAACAGAAGTGGCACTGGGTGTTTGTTAGCCTTGCACAACATTTTTTTAAGTTGGAAAAGTAGCAGGCAATCTCGTTTGCCTTTGACGTACGAGCTCTTCAGCTCTCGCTTCTTTTCTGCTTCTTAACAATTTTATGGTAAGAGGAATTACAGTAATGTTAAAAATCCACTAGATTCTGCTTCGTGACAAACTGGTTGGTACTAATTGAAAATGATGTTAGTAAATTGTCATTCATTTCTAATGCATTGGTAGCAGAGTTTCCCAAACTTGGGTCTCCAGCTGTTTTTGGACTACAGTTCCCACCATCTCTGACCACAGGTCCTGCTGGTTAGAGATGATGGGAGTTGTAATCCAACAACAGCTGGAGACTCGTTTGGGAAACCCTGTGTTGGAGGAAACAGATGAGATTTCATGATATTTGTGTACATAATGCCAGATGCAAAATATAGATTTCTGATACTAACCTTGGTTTTCTCTATGCTTCTCTTCTCTATGCTTATCTTATCTGTTCAAGGTGGGTAGAACAAGATCCAAAGGAAATACTACAATCTGTCTATGAATGTGTTGAAAAAACATGTGAGAAACTGAAACAACTGAATGTGGACATTGCCAGTATAAAAGGTATTACCCACATTTTCATAAAAATAATCATTTTTTGAAGCAGTGGTCAGAAAGGGCAAATTTCTGAACTTTTCTTTAGGAATAAAACTGATATGTTAAACTATTAAAGCCAATGCAAGATGTTTCTGGAGTGTAGCTTATTGGTGTGTTGTTATTTTGTCAGAGTTTCCTTTCATAAGATGGGATAAGTTGGAAATGAGGCAATAAATAGGTTGCGGTTTGTGCAATGCTGTTCTGGAAACCCAAGGGAAGTGTGTGGTCTCTTGCACAGGGATTTCAGCCATCCCTTCCAGAAGGCAGCCTGCCTTCTTTATTTCTCCCCCACCCCAGATTAAGGGATTGCCCAGTGTAGCATTTTATTTGGCGCAAAGGGCTGCTGCTGAAAGCAAGTTCTGGTAAATTATCTTGCCCCTCTGCCAAATGTGTGCACAGGAACACTTTGTGAAAACATAGTTTCTCTGGATCCTAACCAGTATCTTTATTCTGTGAGTGAATTGTATTAAGGGGTGTGTGTGTGGAATTAACAGGGAAAGTGTTTATACAATAGAAATTATGGAAAGTATTGAAATATTTCTAAAGGATGAAGTATGCCATGTCAAATCCAGCAAATGTTAAAATTTCATTCTGTTTTTAAGCTGTTGGGGTCTGCAATCAGAGAGAGACAACTGTGGTTTGGGACAAACGAACTGGAGAGCCTCTCTATAATGCTCTAGGTAAGTATTTTTTTTAATAGGGATGTAGTTTTCCACTTGACTATGTGCTAATCATTTTATTTATTTATAATGGAGTATAGTGAACTTCCTGGAGCTAATTTATCTTGGAATCCAAGCCTATGAGTGAGTTGTATCCAACACGGTGCAAGCAGTAATCTACTTGCACAACAGGACTTCCCCTTCCTCTTCTCTCTCTGTACACCCATGAAATTTGCTCCAGAGGGTTCCCCAATCCTCTGTAGCAGGTTTTTAGAGTCCACATTGGGGCTTCAGGGGAGAGGTTGGAGGTTTTGTTTCGCAACTGGAAGTCTGTTGTTCCAGCTGAACAGCAGCATTGAACACAACCCTGTGTCTTTTTCATCTCAGTATACATAGGGGGGGGGGGGAGGCATCAGCTTTGGGTCTGAATGGCATTAGCCTTTTGTTAACTGTTATTCATTCATCTGATTGATCTACATATTTCTAACAAATAGCCTGTTAAACTATATTTGGTTCTTGTAGAATGTTGTATCATTGTGGTGCATATCACATGCTTTTAGTTGTATTAGCTCTATAATAAGAGGGAAACACATTTTAAATGTCTTACTCGATTTAAGCTGATGTCAGCTTGTTAACCACTTCACAGTACCATGTTGCCTGCAACAAGTAAGAATTATCCCCAGGAAGGGATACTGTTATTATTTATTGTTCAAGTGGTCTGCGTGTGCCAGAACATTTAACACTTAATATGTGAGGACTTTTGCTCACGTATTTGCAAGCCTGGGTTGATTCTAATTATATTATAATTGCACTTTCATGAATCCTTTCATGAAAGGCAGATTTTTAAAAACCTTAAAAGCTATGACAAGGGGGTCAAAACTCTGTTTATGTAGCAGTACTTACTCATCCATACTACCTGATGAAAGGGAGAGGTTAACACAGTCCGTAATGAAGCAACCCCCCCACCCCAATTTAAAAACATTTTTCTGCTTCCATGGGAGAAATGCCAGAACACACAAGCTCTGCTCAGTGTGTAGAAGTTATTTGGAGAATAACTTCTCTGTGGTGGAAGCCTGAATTACTGAAATTTTCAGTAACATAACCCTATCACTTATGTTTGTATTTGTATTATAGTGTGGCTTGACCTAAGAACCCAGTCTACTGTTGAGCGACTGCTTAAAAAAATTCCAGGGCACAATAAATCCTTTTTTAAGGTAAAATCTCTTGCTTTTTAACAATATAGGGAAGTGATGTGTTGATGTGAGATTTTAACACATTGTACTTGTTTTGTAGTGAATACAGTGTAGGTTATCGTAGCACAGGGATAGCCTAACTACTGTTGTCAATGCTCTAGTAACCTCTTGGTTAGATTACTGCAATGCGTTATATCTGGCTCTGAAGATGGTTCAGAAACATCAGCAGGTGCAGAATTCAGCAGCCGGGTTGCTCACCTGGCCAAGATGGTTTGAGCATATTATACCAATCCTGGCCTGACTGTACTGGCTGCCAGTTAGTTTCTGGGCCCCATTTGAATTGCTGGTTTTGACCTACAAAGCCTTAAACAGCTCAGGACCACAATACCACAAGGACTGTCTCTCTCCATATGAACCTACTCCAATCCTGCGATCATCATCTGAGGCCCTTCTTCATATGCCTCCTTTGTGATGGGTCCAGAAGGTGGTAACACAAGAATGGGCCTTTTCTGCAGTGGATCCCAGTTTGTGGAATGCTTTTCCCAAGGAGGTTCGGCTGACACCTTCATTACACACCTTTAGTTGCCAGATGAAAACATTCCTCTTCAACCAGGCATTTGACTGATTAACATCCTATACTCTTTTAAATGTGTTTGTGCAAGGCAGGTTTATTGGCTTGGACATGGTGGGGGGGGGGGAGTGTCTTGTTTTTTATGTTGTGAACTGCCCTGAGATCTACAGGTGAAGGGCAGTATACAAATTTAATACAGTATATAAGAGTAAGAATAATTTTCCTTGAGAATACTGAGAAAGGAGAGCAGAAAGCATGTTTTTAAAAGTTGAAGGAAGTATATGTGTTATCACTTGCAAGGGGTTAAATTATTCCTCCTATGTGTGAAGGTGGGAACAAGTAGGATAGCAAGCATTCCTTATTTACTAAGAATTTGAAACTACCTAAATTTTCATAGAAATAGATTATGATGCAAGAGGTTATTTAACGACTTCACTGTCAATTCACCTATTCCAAGCTACACAGAAATTGCCCCTCAGCGTTAGCATATTTCCTAGACATTGCCAAAATAAAATTATTTAGGAACATATGAGTAAAACAGCCTCTTAACCTATTTGCTTTGAAAGCTTCCACTGTATAATGCAGGAGTTCTTTCTTTCTGATTGCCTCCATCATTATTTGCTTTCCAAACACAGACAGATAACCTGTATAAAACATGACCTTTAGAATATGTTTCTGTCTGTTTTGCTACGTGGCAAGTCTTCAAACTACCTGTTCTCTTGATCTTTGATCATGTTGGATTTTGGTACACGTAGGGTTTACAATACTAGAGAGTGACTGATGCTAATGACCCTTTTATTGTGCTTCTACTACAGATGAACCTTTTGTCATTTTTATTGCTGGTGTTTCTCCTTTATGTTCTGAAAATCTTTCAATTTTTGCAGAATAAGACAGGCCTCCCACTTAGCACGTATTTCAGTGCTGTGAAACTTTGCTGGCTTTTGGACAATGTGAAGGAGGTCAGGCAAGCAGTTCAGGAGAGGCGAGCTCTGTTTGGTACCATTGACACATGGCTAATATGGGTATGTCTCAATAGGCTATATAGCAATCAACTTCTTTTGCTTTATACTTTCTCAATTTTAATCAAAGAACATTCAACGTTTTCTAAACAGGAAATCAGTTTTCACTGCCACCTCATCAGAATCATACATGTGCCTATATAATCTGCCTCCAACATTATTTGCAGCAGAATATAATACACCTGAATAAAATGGGCACACATCAGTTATGGTCAACAGGTTTTAAGTACTCACCTTCCCCTCGCTTGTCTCATGAAGTATCATGGCGTTAATGTTTTATTTTGTGAACTGCCCTGAGATCTTTTGGTGAAGGGCGGTATATAAATTGAATAAAAATAAATATAAATAGTGTGTGTCAGATACGAATAATCCAAGGGATCATGGCTGCTACCCTTCCATGCATTCAGTGAATACAGTGGGATTGTGCATGCCTAGCCACACACATCTAGCAGATGCATGTCTGACGTAAGGATGAAAGGATACTAAAGTATTTACGGCTCCTGCGCTTAAAAGGGAACTTTGGCCAGTTAGGCTTCTTGATCATGTGAATCATACTCTTTCACATGAATGCTGAATTTGTAGCCATGCCAGGGAATGAGGGAGGAATGGACAGTGGGTGTGATCCTGCTTCTCTCTCATGCATTCATTGAACACGTGGAGAGTGAACATGTCCATAAACCTCTAAGATCTTGCATAAGAGTAATATTCCAGTACATGTCCTAGAAGCAGGAGTTTTCAAAAGCATTGCAGCCATTAAAAATGGGAGTTCTAATGACTACCTTCATTGTGTCCCAGAGAAAAGGGGTAGCTGTGTTATCTACATTGTTTTCCTTAAAATAATATTGAAGGGCTTTCAAAACATTTTCTCTGGCTAGAGAGTTTGTAAGTAAAGTTGGGTGGAAATACCAAGTTGGTGAACTATGTTTTCCCCCCTCCCAGATGGAGAGTAACTTCAACCAGAGTATAGTCAATAATTTTTATATGTCCAATATTAGTAGAAGTGACTGGTGGGATCAATCATTGTGTAATAAAAATGAAATTTAGCCTGGACTGTGATGTATAACAGTTAGAACTAAACGCAAAACTGAAATCACTGGGTGTTTGTTCACTCCAAATGTCATATAGGCCCCCTTTCTGTGATGTTTTCAATAAAGTGTGTGAGTCCTTGATCTTTTTGCTCTTGCCTTTGAAGAAAGATTTGCCTTTGAGGAAAGGCTTGCTGTATTATTCTTGCATGTGTATACTACATTATGATAACTGTTCCTATTAAAGCCAAATACTGGGGTCCCCAAATGGTCATGACATCCTCAGAAGCAGCCTTGGTGCCCACCAGTACTCCCTGCCACTCCCTATTTCTTTTAGTTTAATGAGGGTTTTTTGGGGGGAGGGTAAGCATCACCAGTTTTTTTCTACAGTGATTATAACTGTTTCTTATACTTCTGAATGTGCCCTGTGAGCAGGAAAAGATTGGGGATACTTGAACAAATTCTTTAAATATAGTAAGAGTGAACAGTGGTCTACCAGATTTCCAACTTCCATTTCTAGGGAAGCAGTGACAAGCTTCTAGTTTTACTGATCTGTCTTTGCTTATTTTTATTTTTTTTAATTTAAGAGTTTGACAGGTGGAAAAAATGGAGGTGTTCATTGCACTGATGTAACCAATGCCAGTAGAACAATGCTGTTCAACATTCATTCGTTAGAATGGGATACTGAACTCTGCAAGTAAGTAACATGTCTGTCCGTCTGCTTCAGTGCCTAGATTTGCTTTGAACATCTTCAAAAAGCCATACTGATGTGCAGGTTTCTAAGCAGGTTTCTTGGAAATAAATTCTATTAGCTGAGTGGCACTTGGTCCTAATAGTTGTTTTTCCAGGGTCACAAGTGAAAAACTTCTAAATGGTCTGTGTTCTGAAACTAAAGAACAAGTTGTTGCTTAATAGCAACGAGTTTATCTGATTCTGGCTTTGTAATGGGGATCCACGTGGAGCTGTATGCATTTGAAAGATTAGTACACAATAGATTCTGCAGCCATTATTGCTTATGGTAAAGGTTCAAATCCAGCTTGGCAAATGGTGGGTGGTCACAAAATGCATCATAATTCTGCGCAGAAATCATGCTATAGCTGTAAAATATTGGGCATAAAATCTCATCTGAATTAACCACTAGACTTTAAACTGGTAGGCCTCAAAATGTTATTGGATTATATCTACCATCATCCCTGGCCATTGACTATGCTGGTTGGGGCTGGTGGAAGTTGGAGTCCAACAACATTTTCAGGGCCATAGGTTCCTCTCCACTGAGTAAAATTGATGTTCTCTTCTTCCTCAAATTATACAAGACTCACTTTTAAAAATTCATTTCGCACTGTGTTTAACACACTTTAATAAAATTTAATTTGAGAGTGTGGAATTTCAATTGGTTAGGTACAACCAAAGATGCATTCATGGATCTTCTGTGATAACCTGATGGGAGCAGTTCATTCCATAACTGAGAGAACATTTGGATTTAACTGTGAAATTATTCACAATTAAATGGCATTTTTCTACATCACAGCTAGCAAATAATTCTGCTTTAACCTTTGAGAAGTGAAAGTAGTATTGTCGTTTATTAGTAGTATACATAAGATTGTCACTGCTGGCTGCTTGTTAACCGTTCTTGAGGCACCTGTAGCGATGGGGAAGCTGATCATTGGAGCTGGGAGAGATGCACACATAAGCTCAGGTCAAATCAAGCTCCAGAATAAGTAAGAAAGAGTTATGCATGAAGTATTTACATCTACACATCATGAGGGCTTGCAAACCTTTGCAACAATTTTTAAACAAATAATAGCTTTATTAGCTAAGGAGAAGCTCAAGCGGGACCTCTGTTGGCCACACAAAGTTTTAGTTTGGGAAAAGTGGTAAACCAGATTCCAGTTTTAACCAATCAGAAGAAGCATTTAAGTGGACATTTCTTGTTTTGAGGCAAACATTATGGGCCCCATATATTCTCCATCCACCCCCAGTTCAACTTTTTAATTAACAACCATGAATAATTTTGTATTAACTTTTGGAAAATGTTGTGTTTCCTTCCCAGATTTTTTGGAATTCCTATGGAAATACTTCCCAAAGTGCGGAGTTCCTCAGAGATCTATGGATTGATGGTATATATACAACTTTTCCTTAAATTCTTTTAGTTAACAACATATGTGTAAATTGTGCCTGCTTAATCTTGATTGAATAAGCTGGATAACTCAGTTCTGTGAAAAAGTTATTTTTGTAAAATAGGAGAAGGAATAGATTTTAAATTGGACTGTTAACTATCCTTCTTGAGAAAAGTTATATTTAGAAGATATAAGTTACTGTACAATTTTGTTTCTATCGCCCAATATTTTATATCTTATGAAATTATTGTTTTTTACGGAAAACTACATATGGAATTTTTGAACTGGCACAGAAATATGTATCGGTGCTCTTCCTTAACTAAGGCTGCAATCCTAACCTACGTTAACTAGAAATAAGCCCCACTAAATTCAGTAAGGGTTACTTCTGAGAAGACATGGTTAGGGCTGGGCTGTAAGTTGGGGCAGAGTCCTGCAGAATTTGTGCACGTGGGCGGCTATAAATGAGGTGTATGTCAGGTTTCTGAGGGCTGAGTGTACATTTAAATCAGCTGAAGGACAGCAGGTTGTAGAAGGCTGTTATAGACACTTCAACTAGGATCTAAGGTCAAGTTCTCTAATGTTACAGTTGCACCGAAGGAGTTGATATTTTACAAACTTAAATGTTAGTGTAGAAAGCTGCTGTCTGAAATATCTTTACTATGTTCCTAGTTAGTGACTCGTTGTGAGCATTGGAAGAGTCTTGAGGAGATGTAAGAACCCTTTCCCCGCAAAGACACACCCCTTCTCACCCTAGGAAGCCGCTGGCAATCATTGCACAGGCTGAACTCCTGCTATGTATGCTAATGTTGGGCCTTGATGTGGGGTGCAGACTGATGGGGGCTGAAGCACCATACATGTCTGGGCTGTGGGAAATAGCTCAGAGGTGATTCAGCATGTCTGGTCCACTATAGAACCCTCTGGGTATGTTTTCCATATGAAGATCAGCTACCGTAATGTTGGTTTGAAAGTTCTGTACAATTATGAACTGGAAATGGTCTAAACTTTATTAAAGAAGTGATTGTTAAAATGGGTATAAAATGACAAGACACAATATTCTGTATTCCCAGACTTGGCTTGTAGAGCAGTTTGGCAGGAGCCCTCTTTTTAAACAAGTACTGCAGCTCAGTTGAGTCACTATCTAGAAGAAACTTTGACCCTCATTCCCAGATTAGATAAAATCTTATCAGCGAATACTATATGATAATATGCAATTATCCAATTTAAATTAGTTTATGAATGCTCTTCACAAGAAAAGTATTCCAGCTTCGTGGACGGGGTGTTTTTCAATAGTGTAGCCCAAATCTCCTTTTGTGACCTCTGCAGCTCTATTTAAAAAAAAAAAAGCCATTTGCTGTAGACTCCAGTTTGTACATTAACTTTAATTGGAAAATGTTTGTGAAAGCAATAGAAATACTCACAAAAATTACTTGATACAGCTGATCTGTTGCTTAAAATGAAACAAATTGTACTGTACTTTCATTTCCCTCAAGTAATAGCCTCTCTGCTCCGTATGAGAAAGAGTATTACTGGTGAATAGAGTATTGGTATCGGTAGTAGCCTTTTAAAATTAATTTAAAGCATTTGGATTGTTTACAAGAATAAAAAATAGAGCTATAACGTTAGTGTCTTGAATACAACATAAGGCATTGTGAATTCCTGTATTTCATTGTGGGATGTTTAGGGGAAGGTTGCAGACTTTTAAAAACAAAGTGCTTGGCAAATAGTCTCCAACTGAACTGAAAGTGTTTCTGTACAAAAATACTTTAATCCAAATTAGGGTGGCTAAACTTTCAATATTATGAGTCTTGTACCTTTTTAATAATTGAAGAAGAGAAGAAATGGTTGCCAGTACAGCTTATCACAAGAACAGTAAAAGCTGCCTGCTCCCTTCACTTACTTGTCAACTATGAACAATGCAGGATCTCAAATTTTGAAAGGTTTGGCCTCTGATATCAGTAATGTAATATTACTGTTAAGTAAGTAACATGGGCTATATACTTTGAGTCATTTGAGAATAGAAGAGTGAAGTCCATTACTTTGAGTTCTAAACCTTTTGAATGTTTGCTTCAAAGAGTGTAGGTCTGATATTCATTTTACCCCAAACAGCAATTTATAGGAGGAGAATTGACTACTAGACTACCAAGCTTTGAAACTGTGAACTTGTTTGTCTCTCTTCCCCTCCTCCCTTCCCACTACTTTTCTCGCTGACTATAGAAAATCTCCCTTACCTTGGTGAGTAGGATTTTGTTAGGATGTCCCCTACTCACATCTCCATCCATTCTGCTTAGATGCAGTGCATTTCTTTAGGGGGAATCCTGTAGCTTTTTGAAAGGGATTGTGTCAGGTGGCATCCTCAAATCAGACCGACTGAATCTGAAGCTTTTATTAGTGGTTCTGTTGAGGTGTTTACACTCCCCACCTGCTTAAAAAAAGTTAAAATGGGAAACTAATATTTCTCACTCCCAACTTTCCTTGTGAAAGATTGTATGAATTGAGGGCAAAAACACTGAAGAGGAGGAATACTAGTTTATGGTATATATCTCATCTCACCTTCAAAATGCTATTTAATAAGGTATCCCCAAATGGAAATGCACTGACTGTACTCTCTGCATGGCTTCACTGAAGTGCTACTGCTCAGTGTACGTACACACACATGCACACATACGTACACACACACACACAATGCACCCTGCAAAAAAGAGCTGTTTTTGACGTGGGTGGCTTGGTGGGTACTAGGTGTTGGCATGCCTGGCTGTTTGCAAGCACACAAACGTGTATTCTTTCTTTTTCAAGAAAACATCACAAACTGTTCGATGGTATCTTACAAAATGAGATCTCCTGTGTGTTCTTCCGCTAATACTCTGCCACAGCCACACCTGTATGTTAAGCACTGACCTCCCATTTTGAAGCATGTTGTTTACCATCTTATTGTAGCCCCACGTGTTATCAAAAATCAAGTCCTACTCTGTGCTGTGCTTTAATATGTGTATAAATGGTAGAGCAAACATTAGCTCTTCGATGAACTGAGGTGTGGAGAAGAGACTGCCACACTTGCGTTCTTTGACTGAGCAGAAAATAGAGGGCTGGGCAGGGATGTGGGAATCAAGAACAGGCCTCCCATGTACCTTGCAGTCCTGATAAATTGGTTGTTATTGTACACTGTTTCGGGGCGGCCTATCCCATTTTGCCACCTGAGGCGAAAAGAGGAGTTGCCTCTCCTCACTTCTCTCGTGGCAGGCGCCAGTGCCACCATAGGTGCCTCCCACCCCACCCCCATCACCAGAGAAATGAGGAGAGGCAGTAGCGAGAGCTCACCGGAAACGTCGCCACAGCTTCTCCTCACTTCTTTGGCAGTGGGGGCAGTGGGTGGAGTAAGTAGTAGGCAGGCACTAAAGTGGGATTTGCCACCTCTGGATCTGAGGCATTCACCTCAGTGTGCCTAATGGTAACACTATGGTTGTTCACTATCTGCCCCTTAGATTATTTCTTCTCTCCCAAGTCATTTTCAGTTTAGATGTGCTTGCTGTGTATGTGGCCTATTTCACAGTGATAACAGTGGGCATATAGAAGCAAAGTCTTGCTGTGGCTGTCATATAACACATTTTCCTGCTAAAACAGGAACCAGTTATCGCATCCTGGTTTCAGGCAAAGTTCAATCATATAATGAACAATGTTAGAATTTTTGTGGTTTTTTATCTAAATATACATATAGATGGTCTGATATTCCATTTGTAACAAAAATACACTATTCTGCCATTAATTGTAGTTTTCCGTCATCTGGGAATATTGCACTGTTTGCATATACCCAGTGGATCTGTTGCTAACTTGTACCCTGTTATACTTATTTCTGTTTCCATTATGGAAGAACAATATGTTGTAATTCTTATAATATTCAGGATTTGTAGCTTTTAAAGACTCTCCATAACCTTTATCTTTGGTACCTGTTTTTTTTTTCCTCTCAGAAGCTATGGAGTTTGAAGAAACTGAATACAAATTAAAATTGTCCCTTTGCCTTGTGTGGGAAATTATATATAACTGAGTAGTAAATTATTATTCCAGCTATATAATAAAGGCGGGCTTCTGTGGTGCTCTAGTACAAGAGGGACTCTGCTAGACAGATTAAATGGCAAAGGATTTTCTTTTTCTATTCTGCCCCACCCCCACCCCCATTAATTGACAGAGATGTTATGTGGCCTTTCTGTTTTTCATGGCCTGTAGGTGATTAATTTTACTTTTGAAAGACTGTGTGTGTGAATATATGCATACAGCTCAACAGCATTCAGTATACTTCAGGATCTTTGATTTTAGCAGCATTGATAGACTTGCTTGACTACGGCTTTGATGTTTTCTAGCTGTACATTGCTTCGGTTGTTTTTTAAATAATGGAAAACCTACTAGATGAAAATTAGTGCTGTTGAATAAACTTTTAAAAATGTATTTGTTTTGCTATAGAGTTCTGGAGCTTTGACTGGCGTACCAATTTCTGGGGTGAGTTCCCTAACCATATTGTAATTTATTGGTACAATTTCTGAATACAGTGGAATATTTGATAGACCTTGTTGTACTTTTTAAAAATGGAGGGGGCGCAGTCAGTAGAAACTACATGTCTAAAGTATCAGTTGTATATGCTAGTAAAAATAAGTTTAAGCTGCGATCCCATATACACTTACCTTGGAGCCCATTGAGCTCAGTGGGACTTGTTTCTCAGTAGACTCATATAGGAGTATGCAGTAAGTAGACAATTGAAAACATAACTAGCATCTACTGTGCCCAGCCTCAAGCCTGGAGCAGATGGTGTAACTACAACCAGTTACTGTGGAATTAAATAGATGCTTCCAGCCAGACCTAAGTGCCAATAACTTTCATTTTAGGGGTTTTAAATGGTGTTCCAATATCATGGGACACAAAGGATAGCAGAATACAATGTAGAAACTGAACCTTTCACCTCTCTCCAGCCTCCTGTGATGAAGGAAGGAAGGAAGGGAGGAAGGGGAGCAAGTACTTGCCTCCCATCCTGCCTGAAACGTATCTGCATAGGAGCTATGCTGCCTGGTGTAGATTGCCCAAATTACCAAGAAAAAAGACTGATTTAAGTTTCCTATACTATAATTCACAAGTTTCCAGAGCAACAAATTTTAATTGGTTGCAAGAACAGTTAAAATAAGCAAAAACAAGTATTTAGACTACCTAAGAGCACAGAGGTCTGGTCATAAAGTTCCTGTATTTCTTGCACTACACAGTTATGTCTGCCAAGACACAAGGGTTGCAATTGTGAAATAAATGGATTTGCTTGGCCCTCTACTAATTCAAAAGGCATCTGACAAAATCACAGAAGGGAATTGTAGCTTTTAGCTTTTATGTAAAAGGCTAACTGCCCAGAATTTTCCACAAGTAAGGATAGTGATTACTTGGCAAAACAGTATTTTTCCATGAAAACAAAGTTTTCTTTGAGGATCATAAATATTTATTATTTACACAATAAATGTATTGTATCAAAAGCTTGTCCTCAAGTCTTCTTTTCCTTTTAGGAGAGAGGCAGGATTTTTATAGTGATGGATACAGTTAAAAAATAAGGGCAGGGTGTTTTTTAAATAACATTCAGGTTTCATTTTTAAACTAGGTTGCTATTGAAAGCAGCATTTACAGCACACTCCCATACATGTTAACTTAGAAGTAAGCCACACTGAGTTTGATAGGTCTTGCTCCCAGGTAAGCGTGTGTAGCATTGCGGCCTTAATGTGAACCGAATTTTAAAGGCAAACATCTGATTTCATTCTTTTGGAAATAGGCATTCTGTCCATTTCCTCCACTGCATTTTTGTTTGTTTGTATTTATTGGTATTGGTGCTTTCAAATTATTCTAGATGCGCAGAAAAACTAGGCTTATCCACCATTCTGGATCTGCAAGAGGCCAATATATCCCCCCCCCCCCCAGTTGACAGAAAGTTAGTTTCCCCTAAGGTTTATTGAAACTGGTTATGTGAGCTTTGAGCATGCTCATTTGAAAATGAAGGAGGTCCTGTGGTAAGATAACCTTCAGGGAAAAAATTCAACTGTCCAGAACAAAAGTTTGTCATTTATTTATATACGACTCGTCATCCAAGGATTATAGAGTGCTTTACAGTATAAAAGTTATCCAATCTGTAGTGCCATTGGTGTGTTTCTTTCTGTAAAAAGTATTAGCGAGACAACGGGACTTTAGCTGAGCCAAATTGTAAACAAAATAGATCAACTTTAAAAATTAAATATGCAGGTATACTTTCACTGAAGTTAATGAATTATATGTACTTCCAGTGCTTAGGTGACCAGTCTGCTGCTTTAGTGGGACAAATGTGCTTCAAGGATGGTCAAGCAAAAAATACGTAAGTTTAACCTGAGAACTGACACCTGCACCCATAGAACCCATACAAAGGGGGGCGGTGTTAGAGGATCAGCCATTTTTAAGAATGCACACTGTGGGATAGCCACTGTAACACAATGGGTATGTGATGAAACTATGAGCCAGGAAGATCCTACTTTGAATCTCACCTCTTGCAAGAACTCCTCCATTGTGGCTTTCCAATTGTTGGATCCCAGCTCCTATCAGCCCACAGACTGGTCAGGATTGATGGGAGTTATAGTCTAACAACATCTGGAGTGCTACATGTTTCCAAATCTTGATAATAATGAATCAGATTGATGGTTTTTTTATTAACTTGCTACATAATTTAAAATACATTTGAAATACCTTGCACACTTGTGTAAGATACATGGCCTGTTCACCTTCCCCTTCGGTCTATTTCTGTCAGCTGTACTTCAGATCATTCCAGGTCCAGCAGATGAAGAAGAACTGGGTTTCTAATAAAATAAGTGTCCTGGGCTAAACGTAGTCAGGAATAGGAGGTTCTGCAGTGCCTTGGTTGGAAAAGCACTCCATATCCCCACCCATACCCAAACCCCAACCTTATTCCCTGTAGCTTTTTGAATGGACTTTAAAATCGGAAGTACACATGTGTCAGTCTACCCAACAGGCTGGCCACATTTCTCCCTGGCTAGTACACACAGCAAACTAAATATGCAGACTAAAGCTTGCCCCATAATGCTCCATACAAGAGGATTATTGAGTATGTTCCAGTGTGAATTAGGGAAGCTTGGCCTCCCAATTTGACATATATACATAGGTACATATATACACCAATCCTGAATGAAGTAAGGGCAGTGGTGGTGGCTGGAAGTGGAGATAGAAGGAAGACTCCAATGCTTCCCCAATCCAGTGTCAGCTGGTTTGCCACAATTCAGCCAGTCTTTGCTAGACTAGTTACCCGATTATAGCGATTTCTACGCAGAGGAGTTGTCCTACTATACCAACATTCCAGTTATGTTACTACTGTTTTGATATTCCTAGTCATTTTATGGCATGGCATACATCTGATTTCTTATGCTTCATTTTGTAGCAAATAATAACTTTTGGTGTCTGCACTTCAGGTATGGAACAGGCTGCTTCTTACTCTGCAATACAGGTCAAAAGGTTAGTGCTGGGAATTAAACGACTTGAAACCTTGGCAAATTACTACTTTCCCCAAAGAAATAGCTCTTGTTGTGTAAAACTCCCTTAAAAATCTTTTTGTTGTGTCCTACAAATAAAATACAGTGGTACCTCGGGATGCGAACGGGATCCGTTCCGGAGCCCCGTTCACATCCTGAACAGAATGTAAGACGCAACACTGCGTCTGCGCTTGTCACGTGATGTGTGTGATGTCATTTTGACTGCGCATGCACAGGCGGCGAAACCTGGAAGTAACACTCTCCGTTACTTCTGGGTCGCTGCGGATCGCAACTTGAAAATACTTATCCTGAAGCATATTTAACCCGAGGTATGACTGTAAAGGTTTTTTTTTCTGTGCCTATGTTCTGTATAATTTACATTCTCACTTGAGCTTAAAATATTCACAAGCATACCTTGTTTAACATGAAGGTCCCAAAGAGGAAATGTGCTAGAATGCTAGGGCAGTTGGGCAGTGTTTAAGATAACAGCCAAGGGTAAACTAATATGATAGAAATAATTAATATTTTCTAGATCAAGTAATTACATATTTTTTCTTTTTGTTTCCAGCCTGCAATTTCTGAACATGGCCTTCTGACTACAGTGGCGTACAAAATGGGCAGAGACAAACCTGTGTATTATGCATTAGAAGTAAGTATAATTATCTTTCATATACTATGGGCTTTTGAAGGTGCCAAGTTGTTTCTTAGGTTTGTAATACCAAGAGGTGGGCTGCCCTCCGGAGGGCGCCCCATGCTTCGGACTGCAGGTTGCTGCCCGCAAGCTTGTGAGCCCGCGGGGACTCCCGCCGGGCTCGCAAGGCTTGCGGATAGCTTCCTGAAGCCTGGAGAGCAAGAGGGGTCGGTGCACACCAACCCCTCTCGCTCTCCAGGCTTCAGCGAAAGCCTGCATTCGCCCCATAGGACGCACACACATTTCCCCATCATTTTTGGAGGGGGAAAAGTGCATCCTATAGGGCGAAAAATACGGTATGTGTCGCCTGCCCTAATGATGTATGTTTCTGGGACTACATCTTCAGCATCTTCTTTTAAGTCTGGGACTCCTTCAATTACGAGCCCTGCACCTTTAAGAATTCCAGAACTGTGAAAAAGGCATGCCTTGGTTTTGTGTGTTGTCTTTCATGATTTGCTCTAAGAGTGAGAGTGAAGTAACAAAACACATTAACTTGCCCTTTTCCTTCAGGGCTCTGTTGCCATAGCTGGTGCAGTTGTACGTTGGCTGAGAGACAACCTCGGCATTGCAAAGTCTTCAAGTGAAGTTGGTGAGTATCAATAACTTGGAGTAGCTTATTTTAGTGAAGAGTTGCTTAATCTTACCATTGCCTAGAATATGTCAGTTTTAAGGACACAAACTGTGGCATGCATTTGGTTTTAGAAAACTGGTAATATTCTGTGACATTTATAAAATCAAATGTCTGGAAGAGATGTATGAGTTTAAATGGATACATGTAGATTTCTAGTCTTGCATCCTTTTATTGCTTTCGGAAATAGAAATCACTATGTTACAATATCTTCCTTGGATACTGCTAGTTGGAGAAGTTTAAAAAAAAAATAGCAAGAGTTTTCAGTGCTATCATTCACTAAGGCTGTTATCCTGAGCGTATGTCCCATTGAACTCAGTGGGACTTGCCTTTGAGTAGACATATATAAGATTGTTGTGCAAGACTTCTTTTTTATTTGAAGACAAGAGTTTTACTTTTTTGCATGCTGCTAGATGCCTAGGAATGCTCTCGTTCTTTGATATACAATTGTAAATAATTAGAATTGTGACTCCTATTTTCCTTAGTCCAATATTTATTTACTGGAGTAATCTGGGTGACAACGTTTCATAAATTTGGAATTTATTTTTTCCCCAATTTTTTAAAAAAAACGTTTCTAGACCATCTGACCTTTAATTGTAACGTTTGAGTAATAAGCAACTGACAAGTGTAATAAATAGCAATAAATGTTATTTGCTCCTGCTGCGTGAAGATAAACTCTATTTTGGCATTGGTTTTAGAGAAACTTGCTGCTGAAGTGGGCACTTCTTATGGCTGCTACTTTGTTCCAGCATTCTCAGGATTATATGCACCATACTGGGAACCCAGTGCAAGAGGGTAGGTATATCATACCAAATGTTTAATTTAAGTGCCAATATTTAATTTTATCCATTCTTAAATATTTAGGCCAGATACACAGTGGGATGTTGTGCATCTTGCCAATATACACTTCTTGCCAGATGAGAGGGCAATGTGCACACAGCAGCCACTGTACATTATAGGGGGTGCTGTGGCAGCCATGTGAGTCTTTAAAATAAGGTTTGTTTAGTCTTGATGGTAGATTTTGCTTTCCTTTTTCCTTCTACAGAATTATCTGTGGCCTTACTCAGTTTACAAATAAAAACCACATTGCCTTTGCTGCACTAGAGGCTGTCTGCTTCCAAACACGAGAGGTATGGATGAAGGGTGCAATTAATGCTGCTTTGATGGCAGTGACAAACTTCTTTTTAAAAAAATTATAATAATAATGAGTTGTATTTTGTATGGTTCAGATGATTTAAATTGTATAACCTCAAAAGTTTGTCGGGAGGGTTGGCAGAACCAAAGGTCTCAAGTTTGTTCCGTATGATTTAAAGACTAATGTTAGTAACCAGGTCTGGTTCTTTCAATAGGCAAAGTGTGAGGCAGTTGATTTTGGGCGCCATGAAAGAGCATTGGAAGTTTAATTATTAATTTATTGCTGTGTTTTTAATTCCAGGGAGAGGCAGTTATGGAATTGTCTGCCTCGAGTACCAAAATAATTTGGCTAACCTTGGACACTATGCACCTTGACTGTGGGCAGAGCATAGTATTTGCTGTTCTGCCTCAGGCAGCATAATGTCTTAAGCAGGAGCTGCTAGTATCATGAGACTAATCTGTGTACCTTGAGAAGAATTATTGTCACAGACTGGAGCATGAATTTAAAAGCCTCGTTTTTTAACTTTAAAAGCATGTGGAACATCTTTCTGTTCACTAATACTATACACACACACACACACACACACACACGGGCGTCTCTGACTTCAGGATATATTTCCATGGGCCACCATACCTGACTGCCTTTGAGTTGTAGGACATTTCATCTTCTGGCTTTTTTGCTCAAAATGCAGATGAAATGGTCAAGTTTTTCCCCACTTTCAATCCCCCCCCCCCAATTTCTTAAAGATTTGATCAATTTCAGCATATGCCTAAGGGCATGGTTTTTCTACAAAATAAATTAGAATGCCTAGTTTGGCCTTGTAACTTTTATTTCTTTAAACAGCTATGTTCAAATAAGGCAAGTATGGCGAAACTTGGCCCCCCAGATGTTTTGGAACTACAACTCCCATCATCCCTAGCTAACAGGACCAGTGGTCAGGGATGATGGGAATTGTAGTCCCCAAAACTGCTGGAGGGCCGAGTTTGGCCATGCCTGACATAAGGCATCCTTGTGTGTGCTTCTTAAATTTAAAAGGAACTTCAGTCAGAGTTCTGCTGTTATACTAGCACCTTCATAATGATAGGTATCTCACTACAGTATTGCCCAAGCAGAAAGAAGTTTGTGCAGCCAGGCTGTTTCTTATATTTATTCTGCCTGCAGTACCCCCCAAAACCCTCTCCAAATAGTCACACAAACCCTTTGAATAGTGGGGGCTGTGTGGTACTAGGTTGCAGCTGGAGGGAAGAGTTACCTGAAATTGGGCAGAGGGATCTGGGACACAATCTGATTTCAAGCAATTCCTTCAACCCACTGCAGGCTTCTGTGATACAGCCTCCAGTATTGGGGAACCCTGACCCTCTGGAGAAGGTTTTTGGGTACAGATTGCAGGGGCAGGTAGAGTAAAAGAGAGAATTCATTGCACAAGCTGCCTTCTGCTTGCACAGCTGTTAGATACAATCCAAAGAGTTTTTCTTCCTGTTGAAGAGAGTTGTGTGAAATGTTTGACATGGTTCTCTTTTAAGATATTGGATGCAATGAATAAGGATTGTGGGATACCATTGAGACAGTTACAAGTCGACGGAGGAATGACCAACAATAAGATCCTTATGCAGCTTCAAGCTGACATTCTCTGTATTCCAGTAGGTAAGCAATAATTCTCCTAGTGCTTTTAGTATTATTACTTACAAGGCCAAATAAGTATGACGGTTTGAATAGACAAGATAACTTGCCTTCCTCTCCCTTGGAAAGGTTTCAATTAAAGATTTATATTGAAAGTATTTCTTGGAGCAGCTGATGCAGCAGAATGCTCAGAACTACTTGTGTCATAAAAAGTTGGGCGTTCTGAATACAAAACTGCAGCTTACATCTGCATACGTGTTTTTGCTAGGTAATTTTATCTTCCTGTGCTTTTCTGGATCTGTGGAGAATGACTACTTTCAGCTCCTCTCCATGCGGTTAGAACGAGCCCTTCACATATGTGTCCTTTAACCATGACTGAACAATGTTCTTTCCCAGAAAGAATGTCCTTTAAAATATGTGTGCCATCATCCTGTCAAATTTCCTTCAGGAGAAGGAGGCAGGTTGCTCTCCTGTTTTTCATGGTGACAGCATTGCCTCCTGCTATAGAGGTTGCTATGGTTGGCAATTTCCTCTCCTCACCCGCCTTCCCACACACACAGAATTGTGATAAAGGAAGCAAGCTCTCTGTTAAATGAATCGTGCAAAGGGGCTTTTTAATGGAATGGGGTCCCCCCCCCCCCCGCAAACAATATATGTACAGAGATTCACAATAGTGTGCTGGCTTATGTGGGTTCTATTTTATGTATGTCTTCCAAGTCCTCTTTGTATCATGACAGTTTCAGTAAATATCGCTATGCAACTCTGTTTTTGATGTCATCTGTAAAAGTTCAAAATCCAGCAGCATATGTTGACCTTTATATACTGTAGTTCTAATGAGTTGGGTGTAAACATTAAATTGGATGAGTGTAATACAAGGCAACAGACACTAGGGGGCCTTCAACTAAGGGCTCGTCCACACTTTTCTGCTTGTCCTTTGCCTAGAAAACACCGGTCCAAAAGGTTTCTCGCTTGTCCCATGCTTTCTAGGCATGGGTCTGAACAGTTTTGTGTTTGTCCCACAGCTTTCCCTGGGGAAACATGGTGTTTAGCACTGAATCACAACAAATGGCAATCCACAGAAAACCCAACTGCCATTTGGTCCAATTCAGCTGTAAACCATGCATTTTCCACTGGGGAAGCAGCAGGGCAAATGGAAGTGTGAATGAGCTTTAGTTTTACTAAGAAAAAATCCCATTAAAATTAATGAACAGTACTAAAAGAGGTCAGTTACTTTCAACAGGTTTACTCATGAGTAAAACTTGGTTGAATACTACTCTAAATTTGGACATGTGTTGGGGGGCGAATTCTTTGACCCACGCACTATTTCAAACTTAAGAAGATATTATTTAAAAGACACAAGCTTGCCCTTTCTCCTTACTCATCTTTTATTAAAATCTCTGGAAGCAAAATAACCCTGGGGTTAATTAATTGCAATAATATCCAGGATATTAAGATCTTTACAGCTGTTACCAATTTCCTCTACTTTGTTTCTTAAGAACCAGTGCTGCTCTCTCTATTATTATTTTTTAATTAATAAGCTATATATATTTGGTTTTAACTCAGATTCTCGTTTATTTTTCTACATTAAGCCAGTCTAGAAGAACTAGAAATAAGGAGGGGCATTTGTAGATCAAAAGATGAAAATTGAGAAAATTTTCTTGGTGTTCTAACTTCACTTAAAATGTGATTACTTCATTAGCCTGTAAATACCTTGCTATGTAAAGCAGTCCATAAACACTCTGCCTTCATTTTTGGCTTATTAGTAAAGCCATCCATGCCTGAAACCACTGCACTGGGAGCAGCAATGGCAGCAGGAGCTGCAGAAGGAGTGGGAGTCTGGAGTCTGAATCCTGCTGACTTTACAGCAGTGACCAGTGAACGTTTTGAGCCACAGATCAATCCTGAGGGTAAGGAGGAAACTCATATATGTTATCCATTATCTGGGCATTCATCAGCCCATGCTGGGCCTTGGTCAATTCACATTACTTAGAGGGACTAGTGCAGTTTGTTCCATTGGTAAAATTAGACTAGTAGAGTGAGTGCGGGTGTGTTCTGGGCTAAAAGTACGGTGCTTTTTACACTTGTTTGACTGTTGTTGTCACTTGATAAAGAGTTCAGGAGACTCTTATCTAGATGTGACTAACAAGACCAGTCCAGATCTGATATGAGTAGATAACATTGCATCAGGATATGTGTGAGAGGTTAGAAATTGGGATGAAAAATTTCCTTACGGTTTCAGAAAGCGAGTATCGCTATACCAGGTGGAAGAAAGCTGTTCAGAAGTCAATGGGCTGGGAAACAACAGAACCACAAGTAGACGGTAAGCCATTACAATTATTCCTAGCTTGTGAAAATTAGGCTGCATTTTTGTTAGAAGAATGTCATTCACCTTTTGTGATTAATGCTTTTGTAAACAGAGGCTCCTCTCACCTATTTTGTTTGAAGACAAAGTTTTAAACTGGCTGCAGCAAAGAACATACACAGCTTTTTAAACAATTCTAACTTCCATAACAGGTGGTTATGGAACAACTCATTTATAAATGCTTTTAGCCAAGTATATAGAAACTAGAGAAAACTCTATGGCACCTGGCAACATCTAAATAATAGCTATCTGCTTCCTCTTGACTGCCTGAGCTAACATTTTAATGCTAATTTTATATGGCATCAGGAGCTCAGTCTAAAGGTTCCTAAGCAGAATTACCTATGCATTTTGCAAATCGGAAACATGTTTATATATGAACAAATGCTAAAAAGATAGAGTGGCTAAAAAAGTTATTTAAAACCAGTGAAACAGAGGTTCTATGGGACTTTATTCTCACATGTAGAGAATAGTAAATAAATTGGGTAGAACCAATCTATGGATACTATGCTATCAAGTAGGATTAATTTTAAATAAGAGAAGCTGTCCTATCTGCTGTGTCAGCAAAAGGCAAGAAGGGGCTTGCAATCCCACATTGATTGAAATCCCACATTGGCTTATAACAACCAGAATAGAAAAGTGTGTGTTGAACAAAATTTACTGATTCTGAGACTTATAGATTGCTATTGAAGTCGCATGAATAATATATCCCAACTCTCATGTTGAACATATTAAACTTTGGCTGCATTTCATTGACCCAATTCACATGTTACATTAATCCATAGAACAAAACAAACTATGGTTTAAGGTGAATGGGCAGTGGTAAGTCGAGAACAATCCTTGAAGAGAAACTAACAATGAGTCTAGATTCTGACAATATAACAAGCCAGATTCTGGAGTCCAGACTCAGCTGAAGGGGTGGGCAGGGGGGAAGGAGTGCTACAGGAAATTTTTCAGCAGCATGTGTTAGTACTCTGTTTACATTAAACCAAAGCTTGTATCCAATTAAGTTCAATTCAAGTGTAGACCTAGTGAAATTATTGAGCCTAAGTTAGCCATGCCTATTAACTTCAATGGGTCTTCTCTGAGTTGGACTAGCATTGAGTACAACCAATTGTTTTAAACTATGGCTTAATGTGATGTGAGAATCAGGTCATTGTCATTTACAAAGTAACACTAAAGAGCTGGCCTGTAATGATATCCTAAGTATGCAAATTTGAGATGTAAGTCCTATTTCTTTCAGTTAGATTTCAGCCCCCCCCATAGGTATGCTTAGAATTATAGCCTTAAACTGTAATGATTTGATTTGAGCTTTTTTTCCCAAAATACAATGATAAAGCACATACTTCTGTGCTTTATCATTAGATTGTTATAGATGCATTATAATATGAAATCTGAAGAAAATAATAAAATATTGGCTCCTTCAGCCAACGGGAAGAAGTTGCATAAACTAGATCAAAGGTTCTCAAACTTCATGATTTCTGGGTGGAAGGAGTCCTTGGACCCTTACTGAATACTATGGCTTTTTATTTCTTTAAAGCCTTAACAGCTGCAGAAGGAAGTTTTAGTTAAGTAAATAAAGCTTCTGGTTGTTGTTTCTTCATTAGAATAGGCATGTAAAGAAGAAACTCAAGTTTAAAGGTCCATGTTCTTACTAGACAGTAAAAGTTGAGGGCAACACAGTAATAGGAGAGAGGGTATAGTATTCCCAATAATAGTGAGAAGATTTGAGAAATACTGGACAATGTTCTCTCTGATTTGTCCTGTACATCCAGCCTGTGGCTCCATCTTGCAACAGAAACAGCTGCTGCATTCAAGTGTGCTCTACTAAACGTGATGGCATTCAAGATAATATGGGGGTAGTAGCTCTGTGAGCTTGACCTTTTTACACACACCCTTTCCCCCAATGTTGGAAATAATCACTTGGTGCTACTCTTAACTGGGCAGGAGCCTAGATTTATTCCTTCACTGTGCACACAGGTGATGTCTCTATTCTAGTTGTCTCCTCCCCGAAGCAATAGAACAAGGAATGGTACCTATCGCCAGTGCTGGTTAGATCTGCAGCAGAGGCCGTGTTCTGGCGAGGGTGTTCTCTGTGATTGCACTTATCTATGGAATTCACTCCCTGTATATATTTGCCCACCACACCTTCTTAGATGTTCTGTGCCAGGGTGAACACTATTATTTTTGCCTTGGCATTTAGTGGTCTGGTTCACATCAAGCATTCAGCAATAGTTAACTATAGTTTAGCATGAACAGGCAGCATGCTGGTGCTAAAGGTCACCGTTTTGTTTCTACCCCCACTCCTGGCTGTTCTACATCAAGCACAAAAAAACATAACCCTTGGCTTTTCATTACAAAGGAACACAAGCTCATGGTCTGTTTCACTCCAAAGTATCCTGGAGTGGGAGCCCAGTTTGTTTCTTGACTCCCCAATACAAAGCGGGGACTTTGGTGTTTTTACTGTATTTGAACATTAACTATGGTGTTTATGTGTGAACCAAGCCAATGATATCCAATGCTAATGACACTTACACTGTTCTTAATCTTTGGTCTTCACTGGCTCTTTCTGTGTTCTGATTTTGTGTGTGTGTGTGTATCTGTATATATTAATTCTCTTAAGTTATCTTGCATAGATACTGCATTTATAACTCACCTTAGTGACAGTGCACTTTAAAGGCAGTTTAGCAATGGCTAGCAGACATGGAAACCTCTGTGCTGATTCAGAGATTAGAAAAATGACACTGTCTTATGTTTTCATCCCATCAATATAGCAGCACACAATGAACGTAGACCCAGACCAATAGAACAAGAATTTGAGACTGAGGAAGAACAAAATCTGTGTTTCCTGTTTTGGGCATCAGGGTTCTCCTCATGAATGTGCGCAATAAAACAAGGAAGAAACCAGCTCTATAGGGTGTTGTGTTTTATTCACAATTAAATCAAATGAAATGCCCAGAAGCAAAGCATGAAACTATTTCTAAAGTTAGTATTTCAGTGAAATCATAGTTAATTAGTTTTATAGTGCTATCCTGCACATGTGTACTCAGAAGTAATATCACCTTTGAAGATCTAGATAGAAGTCTGAAAATTAATCTGTTTTAATAGCTTAAGTTTCAGAAAAAATGCTATGTAATTATATATATATTTTCCTAGCCAAAATGAATTATGAAGCCTTGATTTTTATCAAAGAACGTATTTGCTTTTCTTTTTGTCCTTCATGGAGCTTTGGGTATTTTGTTCAGGTTCTAGCAAGCGACTCAAGTCTTCTCTAAGGCTGCCATTTTATGAGATCCCATTTCTTTCAAACTCATGCTATCTTATTTTGCAAAGTAATTCTAAAGGCATCGTCATTGCAGTGTTTGATTGGGAAGGTCTGGTTTCAAATCCTTGCTTAGCCATAAAGCTCACTTGGTGACCTTTGGGCCCAGTCACTGTATCCCAGCCCATCAGCCCAGCCCATCTCATAAGGTTGTTGTGAGGGGATAGGGAGACTTGTCACTGTTTTGGTCGATCATAGGAAACATAAGCCTTTCCTAGATAAAAATCAAAGCAAAGGCCACCTAGTTTCTCTTGTTGTCTGTGTCCCAAGCAGGCTTAAATTTTTAAGTAATTTGATGTGGCAAGGTGATGAAGGCTACACTATGAAGTTTAATAAAGGCACCCACCAAAAAAAAAACAAAAAAAAGTCCCTCTTTAGATACTGTGTCTCTCACACACCTCATCTCAGATGCAAGCTAGGGAAGTCATTTATACAACTCTCCCTGCAGTCATCATACACTTTGGAATGGTATTGGGTGAGTGAGTCCTCACAACAACAAAAAACCAGTCTCTCCCTCATTCTGTGGTGTGCCTCCACCTCAAGATAATAATTTCCTTCTCCCATAGCTCCAGCAGGAATCCTCCCCATAACTATCTGTTCCCATAGCCTCTCTTTTTCCTGTGAAAACTGAGGTTTGTGAGGGTCAAGAAACCGTGCCTTGCTGGTTACTACTATTTTGTTTATACTGTAGTCTCTCTAACTCTCACAAGTGGCACCCCTAAGCATTCGTTGCGATGGCAGTGGAGCTGCTGTGACCTGTCATACAGCCACAAAGGTTACAGGTGAAGAGGTGGAGTGGGTAGCAAGGTGGATAGAGGTGTGTGTATAAGAGGTACCAGGCTCTGGGTGTTGTGGGGCCTGGAACAACTGCATCAAACGCACCATGGATAATCTAAACCAGGGGTCGGCAACCTAAGGGTCATGGGCCACAAGTGGCCCCAGAACCGAGCCTTCTGGTTGGCAAGTCGCCGCGCACTGCACTAAACCAGCGCAGTGCCAGGGACTCGCTTCCGCGGCACCAGAAATTGTGTCTGTGCATGTGCAGATGCCGGAAATCATGTCTTTGCAGATGCAGACGCGCAATCAGGCCCACAGGCAGGGCTCCGTGGCAGTGAACCTGCCCGGGCAAGGTAAGCTTTGCCAAACCCTGATCTAAACCATGGGTTGTCCACTAGTCCCTACCGCTCACTAGTGGGCGTTTCAGAATTCCAGGTGGGCAGTAGGGGATTCTACAGCACAAGCTGAATCCTTCCATCAAGAGAGATGAACGCTCTATTCATCTCTCTCGCACTCGGTGGTTAGCAGGAAGCGTGGGCGGGCACAAGTGCACAAACACACATGAAAGCGCGAGCGAGTGTAATATGCGGGAAGAGGAAGTGTGGTAGCCAGTGGCGTAGTGTGGGTTGTCAGCACCCGGGGCAAGGCAAGTAATTTGCTCCCCCTAACCTGTGGATTTTAGCACTTGAGTCTCTTCCACTAGATTAGTTAGTGCGAGCGCGCTCCCCCCCAGATGTTGCGCCTGGTGCGGCTGGCCCCCCCTGCACCCCCACGCTACGCCACTGGTGGTAGCCAAGTTTGAATCTCCCCCCCCCCTTACTTGTGTCTTGCTTATGTTTCTGAGGCACCAAGTGGGTACATCCATAGGCATAGGCTGCAGTAGAAAAGTATCCAGTCACTCTGCCTGTGAATGTATCCACCTTGCTTGGTCTGTGAATGTATCCATCTTGTAAGGCCTGGTATAAGGCAGGCATGGCCAAACTCTGGCCCTCCAGCAGTTTTGGGACTACAATTCCCATCATTCCTGACCACCGGTCCTGTTAGCTAGGGATGATGGGAGTTGTAGTCCCAAAACAGCTGGAGGGCCAAGTTTGGCCATGCTTGATATAAGGTAATCAAGAAAGTAACTGGCTCTGCCAAGTGGTGCCATACGCCAAAAAAGGAAATAATCTAAACGCAGGAGAGCGATTGGTGGGGCGATGTTATAATATGTTTGCAACACAAGGGGAGGAGTGGGAGCTGATGCATGATAGCAGGGACAGGCAGAAGCGGAGCAGAGTACTTGTAAAATAGGAGAAAGAAGGAAAGGAAAAGTTATAGGCAGGGAAAGGAGATAACTGTTGTTGACTAATAATAACATTGCCATAAGGAAGGTAAAAGAAAAGCGTAAAAAAGGAGATGAAAAGGAAAAGGAAGAAAAATAGAAAAAAAGGAAAAAATAGGAGGAGAGAAAACAGGGACAGGCAGAAGCATAGTGTTTAGAGTGGCTCATGTTTTGGCAAGTTACGTTTTGTTATCTTATAAAAAAGAAAGAAAGAAGTAATTTCAAATTACTTTATTGTTTTCACATTGAACTTCATAAAGTTAAAAACATTATAAACATGCATAAAGTAGAAATAAAAAGATAATTTAAGTACTTTTTTAAAAAAAACCCTCCTTTCTACTTGCGCTAAAAAAAGTTACTGCAGCACTGGTGGGCGGTAAGGAAATTTTACCATCAAGAAAGATGCATTAGTGGGCGGTAGGTATAAAAAGGTTGACTACCCCTGATCTAAACCTTAGGTGCTTTCTTTGTGTACAAATCAAGGGAAGAGGTTGCAGAGCACTTTGGATGAGCTCTCCATTGTTTTGAAGGCTATTACTTGAGTCTTTTGATAACTTACCAAGAAGACGATAATGGAATACATGCTGTGTATTCCATGCTGTGTCCAAGAATGTTTGAATAGGTCAGGGATGGCATTTTGAGTGTGTTGCGACACACTGCTGAGTAGGGTATCTTTGATATAGAGAGGAAAAGCTTGTTGCTTAATCAGCAAAATTGGTGTGAGGTGGGTTAGAATGTAAATGCTTGAGAACCATTGAACTAGATGCAAGTTTTTGTTCCTGAAGGCAGCTTTAATCATAGAAACAAAGAATTGTAGCATTAGAATGGACCACGAGGGTCATTTAGTCCAACCCCCTGCCATGCAGAATTTTTTTGCCCAACATGGGGCTCAAACCCACAACCCTGAAATTAAGAGTCCAATGCTCTACTGACTGAGCTATCCCAGCATGTATGCTGCTCAACTAGTTAAGTTGCTTCTTGACCATATTGTTGCCTAGTATCCATGTATAAAACAATCTAGATTTGATAACACTATATTGTAAGCCAGTGGTTTTAGCACATCTGTAAGGGATCATTGGGTGAAATACCGGTAAATACTGCTATTTTGTGCTTTTGATTGCAGTCTGGGTAGTGGTAGATATATATTCCGCTTACTGAGGTTGTAGTATGCATGATGATGGAGCAAACAGATTCTTTGAAGGAGGTACCCAAGGGACACTGCACATTCATTAGGCTTTGTTCATGCAATCTTCCTCTTTTGAAGAGAGACTTGCATGTGCAGGCCTGTGCCTGTAGCTCTTAAATTGCACATTAACATGTGTGTGTTTATGAATATATATGTGAGTGGAGACACACATGCACGTGCTCCTCCATCACCCATGCATTCTCTCTAGAAGAATCTTTTAAATACTTAACATCAGCTTTGTTTTGGAGTTCTGTATTGTCTGCTTTATTAATATTTGATTGGCTTTGCCTAAATCGCATTGAATATTGACATTGGATGCAAAGTTGGAATATATCTTAGTGGAAAGGCTTGGCTCAGCTCTAATTATTACTGTGTGTTAAAACTATCTGTAGCATTTTGCAGATGTTGCTGCTTTCTTGTAATTTTTATTTATTTATGTGATTCCTAAATCTTGCAATTTACATGTATCTCTCTTTTGATTTGCTTGACTGGAACCTCTCCTACTGGATGACATCAGGTGAAACTAGTATCTTCTGTAGTCTGCCTTTGGGCTTTTTTATAATGAATAGCCTGTTAATGTTAATCGGAGCAAAGTACATCTCAGGTTAGTTTATTATTATTTGAACTAGCTTATTTTTACAAGGTTATCACTGCTAGTTTGTTTTCCTTTTGTTTTCAGTATTCTTGTTCTGTGTTGAATAAACAGTGGCACAAATAGCTACAGCTTCTCAAGACATTGATTTAAGATTCTCTGGAACCAATATTTTCTTAAGGACTTCTGCTGTCAGCCACACTGCCATGATTATTTTTTTAGCATGGTTATAGGTTCTGATTTTCTACTTATTACAACAAAATTATGCATTCAAGTTATCCTTTGAAAGCTCAAAAGCTACATAATTTATTTTAAGAAATCAGCATTTTCAGACATTATGAGCAAATCTTTAGAACTTTCTGGACCAGCAAATAAATGCTTAGAGTGAGCCAAACAGGCTGTTTTTCCAATTCAACTCTACAAAGCTGACCTGCTGATATTTCAAGCACACTGTTAAGGTCAAACCATCATTAACATCAAAAAGATTTTGTCTCCTAAAAGAGTGTGCAATTTTGTTGGTTGGTTGGTTGGCTAGTTGGTTTTTAAATTTCCCTCAAACAAATTATATTGATGATCTAACTTAGTCATAAGATTAGGGTCTCACATTTGAAAATATCACGGTGGTTCAATATTTTGATATAAACTTCCATTTCATTTGCAGCTTGTGGATAATATGTGGTGGGCTAATTAGTCTGGATCACTACTGGAAAAAGTATACGCATGCAGCATAACCACCCCAAGTACTACTCCTTTTTAGAGTGATGTAGCATACAGGAATATCCAACATGGTGCCTTCCAGATGTTGATGGATTACAATTCACATAATTCCTGATGTCTGACCTTTATGGCTGGGGCTGATGGGAGTTAAAGTTCAACAAAATCTGGAGGGGCACTACAGTGGTTGTACCATTCTGTAGAGAATAAAGTTAATTGTGCTTGTGTACATGCCTTAGTATATTACTAATAGCAGAGGGAATTTCATGGATTGTATACTTGCAGTAGATCTGACAGGTGAGTGTCATCTGCATGGGACTAGTGCAGTATGTTTCAGTGCACAATCTAAATTCTATGGATGGTGTCTTATTTTTTCAAGGCAGTGAGCCCATTGCAATTTATATTATGAAGCCATAATTCACTTTAGAGTCGACCAGCGGTTTGTAGGTTTGTGGTAGATATGTGCAGTGTTCTTCCCATGATATAGAGAAAAACATTTGCAGAATATTAGTAGCTTTATTAGTTCACCTTTAGCTGACTTGTGGGGCATGAATGGGCTTCCTATCCAGAATTTACCTACTGTAGCTTAACTTAATCATTTCAATGAGACTTGTGCAGGAGAAGTTGCCACTGGATTTTGTCTCTGAATATCAGACCCAACTTTTGTATTCTTTACTACAATCAAATCTTGAGGCTATGTTCCAAAAGATTTGACAGAGACTGGACTAAGCCCTAATTGTTCTTTGTACTGTGTTTGCCTCTCTCTACAGAGGTAGAACCCATATGAAGACTTTCCTCTTCTTTCTCCACACCCCCCCCCAAAAAAGAGAGAGAACTGCCTTTAGCTAATCCTCTCCTCAAAAAGTAATCATAAACATTGCATTTTGTTTTCAGCAAGAAGTATTCAACACCTGACAATATGTTTTCTATTTAAGGTAATTGCAAATGACGCTCCTTAATGGATTTCCAGGAGATTGCAGCATCCGAAGAGAATCTGGTGCTCTCTTCCAATGTCATGGGATTGTTTTGACTTGGTTAATTGTCAAAATAACATGAATATATAGGAGAGGACTTGAACGTGGAATGAGGAACACACACAACATTGCTGCCCCATGTTCCCTACTTAAATGTACACTGGGATGCAAACCTTTCGTTAACTTCCTCCACCATCATCACCTGTTTTATACATTTCGACATGGGAAATTGCCACAAAGAAAAGGGTTGTATTATTGCCAACTGTACGGTTCAAAAATTTAGCACAGTATGCACATCTGTAAAGTCATGATGGCTTTTTCCATTTCCTAGAAAATTGCCCATAATGGTGTCTGCCAGTGCTATCTCTCTAGTGACCAATGGAGCAACGCCTGTCTGTATCGTCATCAGTTTAGACTCTTCCAATATTGAAGCAGTTAATGGTGCTTTTTCCTTACACTAAAACCTGAATAACTGATTTATTCTCTTCTGTTCATGTGCATTGTCCATCAGTAATGAGGACCCTAAATCCTGAAAGTGCCACAAGTTAATTAACAAGATTATTTTTCCAAATGTGTATTTAAGATTTAAATATATGTGCTTTCACCTATACATTAGCAAGCCAGAGACCTAAGCAGCAAAGAAGCTCCACATGCAAAGTACTACATTATGGTGTAAAGATACAGATTAAATAGTTTTGGATGCACTTGTTATGCTTTCTTTGGGCAGCAGGTTCAGTCCAAATGAACCTTTCCATCGTCTGGATGTGTTGGAGCTGGTGGTGTAGAAATGGGAAAGTTCAGGACCAAAGGTCGTCTCTCAGCATAGCCACATTCTGGACAGTGACAATTTTGCGTCTTGGGTGCAAGTGTAGGTTTTTAGGCATCAAAGCAAAAGCACTAGTTGCTAGCAAAAAATGTCAAAGCTAAACTGACACATTTTCAAGTGATCCATTCTACAATCTTTGAAGAGAATTGTTTCTTTTCTTAAAAAAAAATATCAGTAGAAACACCTGTCAGCTCACAACCTGTTTCCCTTTCCGCCGTTACCATCATTGACACCACCATCAGATTTTTCTCTGTATCCCTTTTGCTGAAATTGGAATGCTGTAAAGGAACAGAATAATGGAGTGGGAACTATATTAGAAAAGGCAAACAAGGACAAATAACCCCTTCAAATCTTGAATGTAACAGGGTTTCATCAAAGGTCACTCTGGTCCTCCCAGATATGTCCCCCACATTATTATTTTTTCTGCTGCCAATGCTGCCTGTAGCTGGAAGGAGTTTTGATTTGCACATCTCTGAAATGAATTGGACATAAGAACGTGTTGGATCCAGTCTGCCTTGTCCTTTGAGATGCCTCAGATTGCTGGAATGTACCCAAAAATGGCAGCAAAAAGTAGCTCCTATGTGGATAAATGACATAGCTTACTCCCTGCTATAAAATCTCATGCAAAAGATTATTTTTGGTAAATAAAGAGGGCTTGGTGTAATCTTAACATGAAATTGCCTGATTTGAAAGTTTGATGTGTATTTCTAAGTATGTGCACTTAGGAGCTAAAGGGAATGTGCATGCTCAAATGGTTTCCATGTGTGTCTCATGTGACTTTGTCTTCACTCTTGCAGAATATTTGTGTTTGATCACTTGGGAAACAACATTAAGCATTGGAAATTCAAAGGATTTTAGGTCTTTATAGGACACTTAATATCAATGCCTTTTCATTAAGTGCAATGAAAATCTAAAACAATGGTCTCTGAAGCTGCAGCACATTCTGCACTTGGTGTAAATTCTAGAATACTCTTGACAACGTTGTCCCTTAAATGTAGATTGGGTTATAAATGTTTCAGCATGTTGATAAATGTAATGACAAAAGCAATTTGGAATATTGGTTTGTGTCAGAACTTCTGTACATGTGAACTTGGTAGTAGGATATGTAAAACTCCACGTCTTAGCCTTATAACTTGCACAGGCACAGTGTAGCTTGGACCGTATTTGGCAAGCCAAGGCTTTCCCCCTGCTAGCACAGGGGACAGCCTTGTTCTCTTACAATGTATTCTGCTTATTTCCATGAGCTTAGCTTTCAGAGGAAAGTGGGAGGGGAGAGCTTGCAGGGGGCAGGTGTTTGGCAGGCTGAATAAACTGTATTTTTGCTAGGAAGTCAATGGAATGGACGCAGACCTAGGGTGTTAAGTGTGTGATAACATTGGGTTTCAAAGATATGAGTTAAGTGCCAAATACTAACCCCTTTTTCCAAACAAATGATGAAACAGCAAACCATAAAAGAACCTGGAAATCACTTGTTTCTTGAGCTGCCTTCATATGTGTTTGGCTGATGCTTTGTTAAACAATGTGTGATGGGCAGTTTCAACTACAGTTTCTGGGGGGTATATAGGACATTAAATTATTTTTTGAGATTATAATTACAGTTGCAATTTTGTAAAATGTACTTAATTCTTTTTTTTCCTACAAAACAGAATTAAATTAACTGTTCACTTTTTGTGAATGGATTCTTGTGATTTCCCCCCCTATATATTGTGACACCTTCAAATTTAAATGGGCACATGGAAAGTATGTAACAGCAACACTGGCTGGTTTTGCACTGCTGAGAATACATGTGACTTAAAATTACCTAAATCTTGTTTGCAATTATGTTTGCAATGGAAGCCACGAATAAATTTAAAATGAAATCTGATTCAAGTGTGTAAATGCTTTACTGTTTGTTTGTGGGAAACAAGCAAATTCTACTTCACAAAATCTCATCCTGGGATTCTCTTTTTCTTGCCTTAAAGCACAGGTAAGCAAATTAAGGCCCAGGGGCTGGATCTGGCCCAATCGCCTTCTCAATCCGGCCCACGGAATGTCATGTTTTTACATGAGTAGAATGTTTGCTTTTATTTAAAATGCATCTCTGGGTTATTTGTGGGGCATAGGAATTCGTTCATTATTTTTTTCAAAATATAGTCTGGCCTCCCCACAAGGTCTGAGGGACAGTGGACTGGCTCCCTTCTAAGAAAAGTTTGCTGACCCCTGCCTTAAAGTAACATGGCATGTTAACTTGTAAATCAATTTTGTTTGTTTGTTTTCTTACCTAGCATTTCCAGAACTAAGATGGCAGCATGCCACCTCCAGTACATCAGAGTGTAGTAGCCATTCACTCCCCGCCCCCCGGTATATGATATGTCTTGCATATCTAGTTCAGTAAGTTATAAATCAAAGAATTATAGCAGCACCATTAACATATTTTTAAAATAAGAAATATATTTGCTTGAATTGTTGCATTTCTATCTTAATAAGTTATTGGAACACTTCCAGTCAGTTACTGACTGGTGGTATTTAAAGTACAATCTTAAGGCCTATTTACTTGGGTGTAAGTTTTATTGTATCCAGTGGTAATTACTCCATATTAAGTGTCTTTTGTTGGTCAAGTATATAACCTATAAGTCTGGTTAAACCCCATGGAGCTCACCTCTGAGTAAACATGTGCGGGATTGTGCTGTTAAACTGTAAACCACTATAGTACTGGCGAGTGTGCAAGCTCTTCTCTATATTTTATTTAAGTTTTGCTTCCAAACCACAACTCTCCATTTGCACTTGAAATTCTCCACAGGGATAGTATCATCACCTCAAAGTGAGGATTACTTAGACTTCAAATAAATTGGCAAAAAACAGTTAAAACTGAAAGGTTCGTGAAATGGTAGGAGATGGTTTCATGGGCAAAGGATAGCCTAGCTGCTATATGCCCCTTGTCTTTTCAAAAGTGTCTGAGTGTTCCTGTTTTACAGCTGGGTAAGAACCAGCCTGAAGACTAGTGTATTTAAATAATAAGAAAACTTGAACATCACAAGCTTTTAGGAGATAGGAAACAGATCCCCAGTCTTGACTGCTAGCTTGTTTTTTGGCTTTTGTGCTACAAGCCTGTGGTGAGCAGGTGCATTTACTGATAAGACTCTATGGATTCTCTTTGTTTTGATTTATGACTCTTTGTTGAGGTGGTGGTAGTTTTCTTCCTACTTGGCCTGTACCAGACAGGGTTTAATAAAACTGCATATATGACTTATTTTTCCAGAGTGGAGCCGGGAGGGGGGAACTAGAAAATTTGTCACCAAACCTTTCAAGCTATTAAGGAAATACTTTTGTTGTTAAAACTCCTATTTGATCGGCTGTGGAATTAGTCTTCTGAGGCTCACATAGCACATGTTGTTATTTGAACAAACTGTTTTGCACAAAATCATTTGCACAGATGTTTATTTCTAGTAGCTGCAACTGTGCTTTGCTTCCTTGATAGCATTTTCCACTACTGCTTGAATTAGCCCCGAGTAAATGTCATAAGCAACTTTTCTCTTTTCATGTAAATGAGCATGTGCACAAACTATTCCACAATATAATGAGCCTTGGTTGCTCTGCAGTTCTTTTTTTAATTTTGTTTTGAAAGACCCAACACATTATATTTTCTGCATGAAAGAATTGAGTTTTATAAGCAGCATTGTGTAAGCTGGAAATTACCAGATGTTTATAATTAAGATGAAAAAAACATTTATATTTTCCATGTAAAACCTAATTAAATGCCTTGCCATCAGAAGCTCTCTCACTATACTTCAGAAGCAGCGTATGAAATGTGATTCCCCTCACTGCCCTCCCAACACCCAGGCTTGTCTTTTAGCTAAAAAGGGGCAGGTGTCTCATAAAATAATTAAAAACTGGTACATCACCATTTGGCTCAAAAACAATAAAATACAACTGTTTAAACACATTAAGAATAAAATGCCGTGATTCCATTTCTCTTAGTGGCCAGTTCCAGTTTCTTACAAATATACTCTTAAAAATGCTCAAAAACCAGCATAATGGGAGCAGGTACCTTTAGCTGAGTTAGATGGCTCTTCAGTGTTTCATCTGGAAGATTCTACTTTTTTTAAAAAAAGAAGATGACAACCTGCTTCTGTTGGAGTAAGAGTGTTTGGTACTTTTAAAAACAAGTTTTTATCTTTTCAACTCTGCTGTATTAGAGAACCCTAGATCTCAAGCCTTCGTCTATTCATAATAGTAACTGGTTATTCCACCCCACTTTCCTGCCCCCTGTCGCCCTCTCCACCCCTAAGCTATTTCATAAAAACAATTGCTCATATTAAATTCAGGTTTGCATCCGTTCAAAAGCAGCTAGAGGAAATATGAAAATGAAGTAGGGAGAAAGAAAATGGAGCACGGTTAGATGGAAGCTTGTAATAATGCCTTATTCTATGCTGCTTTCTACTTGCTAAAACTTCTGCGCACACCTGAATTCTCTGGGAATGGTATTGTTACAAGCCACCACAAGCAGTGCACAATTCCAGGTATCCAGGTGCTTACCCATGGTTCATCTTTCCTTTGGAAATGAGGCACAGTGGTGTCTTTATGATACATGGTTTATTTACACATACAGTGGTACCTCGCAAGACGAATGCCTCGCAAGACAAAAAACTCGCTAGACGAAAGGTTTTTCCGTTTTCGATTTGCCTCGCAAGACGAATTTCCCTATGGGCTTGTTTCGCAAGACGAAAACGTCTCGCGACTTTGTTTCCTTTGTCTAAAAACAAAGACATGTTTTGTTTATAAAGTTAATTTATTTTCCCTTCAATTTTTGAACTGCTCTTTACAGTATGTGTGACTTTAAAGAGCAGTTAATAAACTGTTGTTGTACCAAATTTGGCTTTGTTTGGACTTTTTTTGACCATAGGAACGCATTAATTGATTTTCAATGCATTCCTATGGGATTTCGTGATTCGCAAGACGAAAAATTCGCTAGACGACAAAACTTGCGGAACGAATTAATTTCGTCTTGCGGGGCACCACTGTATATACAATCTGAGCCTATGATTTAGGGGTTCAAAGCATTACACTCCAATAGGTTCTTGCTTCTCCTAAGGTGGTAGCCCAGGATTCAAACTCTCAGCCCACATTGTGCCCTGACCTCACCTTCTCCATATTGTCGCTGCAGACTGAAACCTCTTTTCCCTAGCTCACATCAGGTGGAAATATAATCCTAAACCTATTACTACTGGCCTTTGTCACTGCTAACTAACACAGAGCTCAGGAAGGGGTGAATCTCACAGTGAGATCAAGTTAATTAAGAATGCTTAACTTTGGCTGAAGTGCATTCACAAATAGTTTCTTAGAAATATGGACATGTAAAGGTTTATACTTGAGACACAGATATGGCTGGATTCTATATCTCAACAGAAAAAACATTATTATTCTAAGCAGATTCTGTATTTGTTCTTAGGAATCATCTTAAACACTGCAGAACTGCATGCAAAAAATGTATGACTCCCAAAACCAGAAGAAAGTTCTAATTGCATGTATTTATCAAATTACCAAGTAATTGTACTGCTGCATGAGTTTTAATTAAAATACATTTCTCTGCATAAAAATATAAAGGATTAAGTGGGACCTTATAATTAAATCTCTATGGAGTAATTGTAATAGAAAATGCCAATGTTTAACTTGCATTAATTGTTTAATACAGCTTGGCCTCACCTTCTTGGGAAAGTTAGTTGATGGAGAAGGAACATTATTTAGGAGTGGCATAAAGAAAAATAATGCTGCAACTGAAGCTTCTTTCTGAAGGAATAGCTATTATTCATTCACTTCACACTGAGCAACTGATTAACAAAATATATTACCCCTGTTTTGAGAGAAATGAAGGTAATGTGCTCTCAGCAGTAGGCAGCAGCTGTACTGTAATAATAAACTTGAACATGGTGATATCATTGACTGCAAGTTATTTACAGATGTGATGAAATGAAGTATTGTAGAGAACTGAAACTTGACAAATCCTCTGCATTTCTGAATTAAACAAATGTGGGTATGAGATGTGAAATTCAAGGGAGAGGAAGGAAAGAAGACAAGGTATAACTGGTGGTCCATAGTAATCCAGTGCTCTGACATTCAAGCAAAAGGATCTATATAATCAGTCTACATGTTAGAAAATTTATTAGCTCTCTCTTACATTTATGGAGGGTCACCACATATGCTGCCAGCTGAGTCATAAGATGTTTATCCACCATGAGTGGCCTTAGAAGCCAGTTAAATTGTCTGTCAAATTCCAAAGGACTTGGAACACAATTTAATACAACATTAACGTCTGCAAATCTCAAGGTGTCCTAAACCATATTTATGTCACTGGTGAGCTCTGAACAAAAGATTGTGACTTTAAAACAGGACCAAATCATTTGACAGAGCATAAATGACAGTGCTAGTGAGCCTTTTCTTAGGAAGACATCATGGAGACCAATAAGCTTCAAAGCCAAAGTGTATTGACTGCCTTTCAGTTCAGGCATCCTGGGCAGGTTCCATTTTCATTTACAGATTATGTGTGTCCTTACTGATGCAAAATAATAAATGAGTCAGCACTGTATATCCTCACTGCTAAAAATACATTCAAAGTTACCCATCTGACCTCATTTCAGGTGGTGTTTAGGAGTTGGGGGAAACAGTCAAGTCAAATCTGCTTCTATAAGGCCACTAAGGAAAATGAAACTCTGTTAATGAAGAAAAACAAATCAAATATATTGACCAATCACGAAATGATGCCATGACAAGAATTCAAACAGTAAGACCGGATAAAAACACTTAATATACAAATAATCTCAGTAATTGCAGGACTAAACCATTCTTGGGTCATATGTGTGGAAGGAAGGCATTTGAGTAAACGGTTTCTGAAATCCATTTTTACACATAGGATGTGACGGTTCTCCTTAGCGTTGGGTTATATTTTTTAAATTTTTGCTTGGTAACCTTATGAGGGCGCTTAAGACTATGCAAAGAGACTCTTCCTCCGAATAACCTCTGCAGAAGCATCTCTCCGGTGATGCGTTTCCTCGTGTGAGAGAAAGCTAACAAAACAAAAAAACACTGCCATTGGGGCAGTAGCTGTTTTTGTGAAGAGGAGCGAGGAGCTTTTGTGCAAAGCCGGCGAAGCGGGCATTATTATTAGCTTGGCCCCCGGCCATCCCGAGGGAGCGCGTGCGAGCAGGGAGGCGCAGGCTGCGTCGCCACAGCAGGTGAACAAGCCGCCTCGGCCTTTCCTTCCAGCCAAGGGGAACTGGGGGCTAAGCCATGATGCTTTCAGAAAGCCGCCAGCCTGAGCGGGGAGTAAAGCAAGCGCCGACCTGCTTTTGTACTTCGGTATAGCAGCAGCTCGGCACCGGCCCTGGTCTTTCCTCCTCCTCCCCGGGCGTCAGGCCGCGCGCGCCGCACAAGGCTCAGCAAAGGCGCATCAAAATGGGGAGAGTTGGAGGAAAATCAGAGGGTGAGTAGAGAGGGTCGCCGCCGGGAGCCTCCCAGAGTAAAAAAAAAAGGCGGGAAGGGAGAAGGTGGCGGAGAAACGGGGAAACCGACAGAGCAATCCTCGGCTTGTTTACTGGGAAGGAAGGGGGCGTTTTCGGCGGGGCTTTGCTCCTGTGTAAATAGAGACGAGATTGCAGCCTCGGGCTTCCGCGTTCTGCCTCGCTAGCTAATTCGCATGTTGCTCTCAGACGCGGCAGGACTGGATGCGGTAGGAAAACCAGTCCAGCGAGAGGAAATAGCCCTTCCCCTCACTCGAAAGCTGCAGCTTCACGCGAGGAGTGGGCGAAGCAGGTCGGCGACTCCCCTGCGATCCTTGCCGAAGCATTGATGGCGCAGGGAGTTATGGGGTGGGAGGAGAGCGGAGGGTTTAATGCGGCAGCAATAGCGAGCGAGAATGGTCACTGTGATTTCCTCTGTGGGCGTCTAACAGCTTCATATCTGGTTGCATTGAGGGTATTATTATTATTATTATACTCCTCTTCCAGGTTGTATTTGATGCAGTAATTATAATGAAAGCCTCTTTCGGTCCCCTAAACAGATTATCCACAAGGTGGCTCCTTGTATTTTGTATCTCTCTTTTAAAAAAAAAAGTTGTGCGAAACATCCTAGCAAGTTAAAAACCCTGTAGCCCGCAGGATTGACAACACAGTACTGTATTCAAATGCACCTGCCGGCGTAATAACTTTGTGCTGCAAAGAAATGGTAGCTCTTAAATAAAGTGGGGTTGGGGTTTTTTGGGGGTTTTTTTAGGGATGTTGAAATTTTGGTTTGGCTGCTGAGTTTCCCTCTAGTTGGGATGGCACTTAGGGTGCTTAGAAGGATATTTCTCTGCTATTGCTGAATGATTCTGAGCCCAAATGGAGTAATTGGAGTGCTTGATGTTAAAGGAGAACATAAATACAGCAGGCATTGTGGAAACCTGGTAGAAGAATGAAGGGTGAGATACGGTCATCTCTAGATAAAAATGCTATATAGCAGTGGCGACTTAACTTTTTTCGGCTTGAAAGCCGCATTCACTGTATGCCAGCCCTCTGAGGGCCACATGCCGCTGGTGGGCATGGCCAAAGCAAAAGTGGGTGTTTTTAAAGGAGGCATTGCCACCCCATCCATACACACCCCATCTCACAAACAGCACATGCATTCACCACAGATACCACACACAGAGAGATCTGGGGGAGGGGGATTAAAAGGCTTTCTTCCCTGCCCAGTGCGCACTACCCTTTCTTGCCGCGGGGGGGGGGGGTATACTGGGTTAGAGAGGTGAGGGACTTTTATCCAGGGGGGTGGGAGGCTGCAAGGATTGCCAGTAAACGGGGTCAACCATCAAAATGGCTTAGTGTGCCTGATCTGGGTTGCAGATTTGCTATGTCTGCTTTACAAGGATAGGGGGAGGGAGTGGTGTCACTCTATAGTTCAAGCATATAGTGCCAAGCAAATTAAGAGGAATCTCAGTTTTACTCTACCTTTATCCTGTTTTTCATGTAATTATCTCCTAAAACATCTCACACCAATTAAAAAACAGACAGGCACAGTACCATCAGGCTTACAAAGAAGCACAAGAGAAGTGAAAAGCAAAGGTAGAGGAGAGCATACCTGAGGTCAAAACAAAAAGATGAGCAGGCACTTATATCCATTGGGGCCAGGATGATCTTTCCTTGAAGGCATCATTGCTTGAGTTGGTAGCTCTTTTTTTCCTTTTTTTGAGCAGCTGATGGAGCCAGCATGCCCTTTCCCCCATGCTTCTGCACAAACATGTACGGTAACTAAAATGATCAAGGGGCCGGATGGAGCAAAGAACAGCTCCTCTTTGCAGAATGGTTATAAAGTTTGGGCTTTTTAGATTAGAAAATATTAAAGCAATGTATAAAATCAGGCACCATGTGGAAATCCATTTGCATAATTATAAAATCTGATATTATCCAATGGTTCCAGTTGCTGGAAGATTCAGGACAAGACCCAAGGAAGTACATCATTGCATAGCATGTAATTAAGCTATGGACATAGCGATGCCACCAACTAGGATGACTTTAACAGGGGATTAGACAAATTCGTGGAATATATACTGCATCCGGTATCAAAAGCACTATGCCTCTAAAATAGCAGTTACTGAGGAACACCAGCAGGTGAGTGCTATTGTACGTATGTGCTGCTGGTGGGCTTCTCATAGGTGTCTGGTTGGTCATTTTAGGACAACAACGCTAGGCTGAATTGGTGTCTAGCCTGATCCCAGTGGATTCTTCTTCTGTCTGAACAAAATAGAGTGAAACATAAAAAAGTACATATTGACATCTGTTCACAGTTTGGGAATGACATTGCTGGCTGACATTTATTGGGTGTGTGGGTGTTTGTGTATAAAGCTAAGAAATAGTCATTTCCCACTTACTATGATTCTCCAAAGTAGATTTTGGAAGGAAATTTCAGAAAGCCATTTTTATTCTCTTAAATACATAAAGAATTCTACAAATAACCCACACCTTCCTAACTGCCCTCTGCTATCCAGTGCCATTATAATCAATGTGAGTTTTGTTTGTTAATTAATTCATTAATTTCTATTACAGGTCTGAGTATCACAGGATGGTTTACAATATAAAAACACAAAAATACATGTTGACTTCCCAGGGAAGTATTCACTCAGCCATTGACGCCTGTAAAGCTGTGCCTTGATTCTGATTTCATCACACCCTGGATTTCAAAATATATTGAATGTCATATTTGTCCATGATTTATGATGTCTTAACAAGTTTGTATGGCTTCTGACTAGATTTACAGTAAGCTTCTTTATCAGTTTCTGTGAAATTGCGATGTGAATTTAAAATTCAATATGGGAATTACAAAAAGTGATTAAGGAAAGCAGTCCCAAGCCAGTACCAAATAATGTGGCAAACTACTGGTGAGAGACAATTCTGATGAGCTTATTACTATTCTTAGCCCTGATTAGTCCACAGTAATAATCCACTAGCACCAATTGAACTCTTCCAGTAAAACCTTCTGTATGGGTGTTGATGCCAAAGCATATTACAGTAAATGGGATTTTAGCATTCCTTTCTATGCATAGGTGCCAACTCCCACGGGCCAAGGTCCCTTCACCCCCCTTGATATATTTGAGGAGGCCAGGGCCTCACAAATTTGATAGGCATTGCCATTCAAATGGTGTGCATGTAGTCGATTATGCAAGGTGGTGCTCACCTGCCCCCCCCCCGTCCCCCAGTATTTTATTTCTGTGGGATGGTGTTTGCTTGTTATTAAGAAGTCTGAGAAAGACCTTCTACACAGTTTTGAATAATTAAACATTACTGCTACCACACTAATTTAGAAGCCTTTTCAGCTGCAATAATATAAATAAACAGCCTGAAATCCAGGTCACTAAATACTCAATATGACTTTTTAAACTTTGGACAGCGCTGCACACACAAGCCACACCTCCAACCTCCCTAGGTATGCTCCTCTTTTAGATGTCTGCAGAGGTCTGTTTTGTTATAAAGCTACTCGTGGCCAGAGCTCTGCCTTATCAGGGATTCCAGTCACTGGGAGGTTTCTAAGTGTGTTCAACCAAAAATGCTTGGAAATCCTTGCATGCAGGTTTCAGCCTCCACCTGCAATCTAAGGCGTTGCATGTTCAGATTCTAATATCTTCTTCAATAGCTGAAGCAATATGTGGATATACTTGAAAAACTAGATGAGATTTTGATTTTAAGAAAGGTTTCAGAGGTAATAAATGTTTCAGAAGCTTTAAAGGCTGGGAGGCTTTAAATCAATAATGGGAGAGACAGCAAAATAATTCTATAGCTGTCAAGTTGATGGTCAAATGCTCTATGCAAAGGGACCACAAACTGCACATTGGAGAACTAAAAAATGTGTCGAGTTGCAGCTCACGCGCTATTCATGCTCCAAGGATGCTTCTAGCTATGAGATCACCCTGTAACAATAAGAACTTTGCTCATGCTCTCATGTACAAGCAATCATTTTCCCACAAAAATGCTTTTTAAAAATGTTTATATTGGGGATAATGAAAGCAAAAGGAAGAAAATAAACATTCAGGTAACCTCCTGTATAACTATTCCAATGGAATGAGAATTCTGTGCACTGTTTAAAGGAAAAGCGCTTCAAATTGCTTAGCAACAATCATCTAATTTCTCCCTCTTACGTACAGAGTGGATATATCTGTACACTATATAGTGGTTTCTGGAAAGTGAACATCTTCCAGCTCAGTACATTTTTCATATCCTGTTAAATAAGTTCTATTTTTAAACTTTCATTAAGCAAATCTATAATCCACTCGCATTCATATCTCCACAGAATAAAGCATAAAAAGAAATGAATATGTGTAGGCAGCTGCCTTAGGTACTGTAACTAGGGATAATGCCTTTGTTTGCCTCAGAATTCTGAAATATATGCCAAAGTAAAACCCAGGCCCCTAAATCCAGATTTATCTTTTTTCTTGGTGAATTCTTCTCCAATATGTGTGCTGCTTTGTTGGAGAAGGTTTCAGTGTGTAAATATTAATTGATGACTTGAATAATTTACTGAACATATGGCAAGCCTATGGGCATACTGAGAATTACCTGATCCATTGCATTGTTCAATATGTGCTGCATATGAAATTGAGCTGTCAGATATTGTTTAATTAACCTTCACTTCCTTTTTTCACTTCAAAACATATTTATCCCTCAGGCCTTTGGTTCTGTTACAGTTTTGTCACCTCCTGACTTCATTTTATGTGTTTTTTTCCTTATTCTTCTCTTGTGTCATACATCACTGCAGATAGATGAGCATTGTGTTACAGCCAGCTTCTGCAGGTGCAACCTTTCAGATTACACAGAAGTCTTTGTCAGTAAGAATGGAAGGTTAATTCTCAATATGTTTATTGTGTATCTGCTGCTTTTAGATGATGTGAATAATAAATATACCTGAATTCCTTCTCCTGGTCATAACAAGATCCCAATTCTCCAGAAAGTTTAATTTTGCATGGAGAAAAAGAACACATTTTATGTCATTGTTCTTTTTCTTTACAAACCTCTCATTAAGAGTTTTCACTGTGTTAATTTATATCTGAGGAAGCTTTTAAATTTTCCTTCTCTCATTCATGTTCTGAAACATACAGTTGAATCCTATAGATGCCTTCTACTCACAGATAAACCTTGGAGTTTAATGGGACTTTCTTACATATACAGTCATACCTTGGGTTAAAGTCGCTTCAGGTTGAACGTTTTCAGGTTGCGTTCCATGGCGACCCAGAAGTAACGGAACGGGTTGCTTCTGGGTTTTGCCACTCGCGCATGCGCAGACGCTCAAAATGACGTTATGCGCAGAAGCGGTGAATCGCAACCCGCACACGTGCAGACTTGGGTTGCATTCTGTTCAGGATGCGAACGGGGCTCCGGAATGGATCCCATTCGGATCCAGAGGTACCACTGTATATAGAATTGCAGTGTACCATAGCTCCACCCTCAAATTTAAATGTTGCTTTTAAAAACACTATTTTAAAAATTATGCAGAATTTGGACCTATGAGTTTGAATATTCAGAACATTTTTAATTCCCCAAAACTGAGGAGACCCTTTCATAAGTCTTAAGTATCCAAAAAAGGGAACAGACTCTCCAGTATCGTACTCTCCAATGTATGAAAGCAGAGTTTCTAATGTGGCTAACAGAGCTAACTTGTTGTTGTTGTTTAATCGTTTAGTCGTGTCCAACTCTTCGTGACCCCATGGACCAGAGCACGCCAGGCACTTCTGTCTTCCACTGCCTCCCGCAGTTTGGTCAGACTCATGTTTGTAGCTTCGAGAACACTGCCCAACCATCTCGTCCTCTGTCGTCCCCTTCTCCATGTGCCCTCAATCTTTCCCAACATCAGGGTCTTTTCCAGGGAGTCTTCTCTTCTCATGAGGTGGCCAAAGTATTGGAGCCTCAGCTTCAGGATCTGTCCTTCCAGTGAGCACTCAGGGCTGATTTCCTTCAGAATGGATAGGTTTGATCTTCTTGCAGTCCATGGAACTCTCAAGAGTCTCCTCCAGCACCATAATTCAAAAGCATAAATTCTTCGGCGATCAGCCTTCTTTATGGTCCAGCTCTCACTTCCATACATCACTACTGGGAAAACCATAGCTTTTACTATACGGACCTTTGTTGGCAAGGTGATGTCTCTACTTTTTAAGACGCTGTCTAGGTTTGTCATTGCTTTCCTCCTTGGGAGGAAAACAGAGCTAACTACTAACAAAATAATTAGCATGACAGTTGCAAACTGTAGGCTAGAACCATAGTTAACCTTCAGCTCATCTAGAATTGTGTGATTTGATACCTGCTTGGAATGAATTTAAAACATGTGCAATATAAGTAACCTTGCAGTAGGTATAAGTTGAAAATTGCCTTTTTCATTCTCTTGGACAGAAAAAGGCACAAAATGGAAAAAGCACTGACTTTTGGTTGAGAATGAAGAATGCAGAGCACACTGTGACTGCCCTCCTGATTCTCTTCCTTTAGCCACAGCTTGAAGTTACATTCACCTGACATTATATATGACACTGGGCCCAGGAAAAGTGAGTGTAGTTTGCCCACAATGCCTTGGTGGGCCAAACACTGAGCCCTGGTGGGCATAATTAGATCCATGGGCCAAGGTTTCCCCACTGCTGTTGTAAACCATGGGTGGGTATTGTGGTCACTTTTGTACATAAAGTGCAAGCATGCAAACTTTCTTCTCCTGATATGTACAGAAGGTATTTTTTCCAGTGGGTGCTTATTAGTTCCTGTGGTAGTTTATACTTATCAGTGACAGCTGGTCCCTGTTGGGCCTAGTGATTTCTATTGGAGAATAATCCTAGCAGTTTTAGTCAACAGTGGATGGTAATATCTTTCCTTAGAAATTAGTCAGAAATCATATGCACTATTTCACAAAATGAAGAAAGACTGCAGCCTTCTACTCTCTTAACTGGGGGTAATAAGCCATATTGAACTCAATGGAGGTTACTTCTGAGTAGGCTCAGTAAATTTATCTGTACCTGTTTGTTGAAGGCGGGAGGGAGGGGTTACATTTCTGCATTTTGTTTCCCTCTGACATCACTGTTTACAATAAGTATCTGGTAAATTCTGGGATGATGATAATATTAATGATCATCCAACATTTATATAACATGGATATCTATGCTTACTGTATCAGAGTCAGTAGACCTTGCTTTTCTCCATACACCTACGCTTTTAAGAACTGCAGGAGAAGCAGATACTCAACATATACCTTACCCAAGAATGGAAATTTTGGAGTCTGCTGCCCTCAAAGTCTATGAAAATGCTTCATTCTATAAGTCAATAAAAAAACCGCACTACATTTTCAACAGCCAAACTAAATTGTAACCACATATTAGTAAAATAATAATAATAAGGCTGCTACTGCAGGTTGTATTATTATTATTATTATTATTATTTAATTTAATTTAATTTAATTTAATTTAATTTGTATACTGCCCTATACCCACAGGTCTCAGGGCAGTTCACAGGATAACAGATTTCACAGATTGTAAACACTGAAAAGATTCTTGCCTTGTTGGCTCTCAAAACATGTTTCTGCAGCCTACAAATAAACAATTACCAGTGCACAGGCTCAGAACAGCAAAAGCATAATTCTTGTGTCTGGCTCTGGGGGGCTGCTGTAGGTCCACCCTGACACCTTTGTTAATCTGACATGTCTTGATATGCTAATTGTGTGTCCTGATTGGGTAGTGCTGCCATCCAAGAGGAAGATAGAAATCTGGCCAAATTGAGGATCCAGCAGCCCTGGTAAAATGTGCCCCAACCTGGAGACAAGAGGTGGAGACCTGCTTGCATAGCAGTGCTTTGTGACTGACTGCGCAGAAAGGCAATTTCCCCTTGGAATTGTTTCTGTCTTTGCAGTGAGCTAGGCAATCACCTCTCCGCACAGCCACTTACAAGGTATAGATTTATGGTCTTTAAAGGGAATTTTGGGGGGCAGATTTTGGTGGGACAGTGCACTAGTAGCCCTGTTTGAGAAACCGCTCCTTAGACATTCGATTTAAAGCATGCTTATGAGTATAACAAAGAATCAGAAACCACAATTAACATACATTCTTCATTTCCCGCAGTGGGCTCTGCAACCTTCTGTAGTCAATTTTGTTCTGTATTTTCCCATAACAGCCAGTAGCATTGTTAAACTGTTTGTGATAAATAGCTCCAGATGCTTTTAAATTAAAAGGACATTTTAGTTAAGCCTCTTCGGGGAGCAGTAAAAAAAAAAGAACTGCATTTTACTTATTTGTCCTGTCACTACTACTTCCAGATGGCCTCATCAACATCTGCTGCAATTGAGACATTTCACTGCAATAAAGATTAAATAGCTGTGTTGAATGGCCATTCTCTGAGGTTCAAGACTCTCTGCGTTTCTGGTAAATTCTATGCAAAATACAGAAAACGTGATACTTCAGAGTATAGTGAAAGGGTTTTGTGTGTCGCAATTTATCCATGACATCTTTCTACATGATTAATTTGCTGTGTGTACAACTGATGTTGTGTGCACTAGCTGTGGCAATCATACGTTATGTTTCAAAGACTGAGGAAGGAAAATAAGCATGTCCCCCGTCCTCTTCCCCAAGGGAAGGGAGAGAGCGAGGAAGGGGAAAGGCCCCCCAGCAACACAGCGCCCCACCCAGTATGCAGCCAGGAGCAGCAAGGAAGGGAGGTGGCTTATATTCAGGTGCAGCTTATATTCGGGCCAATACGGTATATATAAACCCACCCACACCAACACACCCCAAAGAGCCTTACAAGTGACAAGTCAGTGGGGTTAATCTTCTACCAGTCATACTCAGATTATACTTCAACTTTTCCTTCATATCCACTACAAATCACAGTCCCAAATATAAACGTTGGTTCCCTCTAAAATGTAACTATTTTAGTCTATTCCTGGGTGCAAACTTCAAAACTAGTCTTTAATGGCAACCTCCTGTTTCTTTATTATGATCTCCCTTTGGAGAGTAATTTGGAGTACGTTTTCTGTAGCTGATGAAGAGGCCACTGTATGAAATACTCAACCTCAGGGTTTTTTGTTTATTTGTTCTAAGGTAGGATTGGCTGTCTTGAGTTCATTTTCTTTGGTATACCACATTCATTTTGAATGTCTGCTTTCAGGCCTGCCTGATTTAAATACAGTGGTGCCTCGCAAGACAAAAATAATCCATTCCGCGAGTCTCTTCGTCTAGCGGTTTTTTTGTCTTGCGAAGCAACCCTATTAGCAGATTAGCGCTATTAGCGGTTTAGCGGCTATTAAAGGCTTAGCAGCTTAGCAGCTAAAAGGCTATTAGCGGCTTAGCGGCTTAGAAAAAGGGGGGGGGAGTGAAAAAAATCGCAAGACTTGCAAGACGTTTTCGTCTTGCGAAGCAAGCCCATAGGGAAAATTGTCTTGTGAAGCGCATCGAAAAACGGAAAACCCTTTCGTCTAGCGGGTTTTTCGTCTTGCGATGCATTCGTCTTGTGGGGCACCACTGTATTTCCTTTATTGTTGGTTGTTTTAATGCTGTTGTTACCCCGGCTTGGGATACGAATATAAATAGCTAACTATATAGATAGATGTCCCTATTTGAGTCAAAATGCTTCAGAAGTTGGTTGGGGCAAGGATAATGCATCGGTAGCCTTATGTTGCTAAGAAATGCACTGTAAACAGGAAAAAAACTGTTGAGTTACTACTTCTTCAAAGCTGGAAATTATCCATTTGCCCACTGCCTTATAACAGATTACTAGGAATACAAGGCTGATAGATCAGCATCTTTGTCCTGATTGACATTATTCCAGACAGGCTTGATGCCTGCCCCAAGTGGTTTCTGCTTTCCCACTACAAGTATTTAGTCTCTCTTTAAAGGGAAAATCATCTATCACCATGGATCCAGTATAATTGCCCTGTTGAGGAAAGTAATAAATTTGATTACCACAAGCTTTGCAACACCTTCCAGTTTATGGCTTTTCTTGAACCTCAAGGGAGTCCATGACTTTCACATGCAAATGGTGTCTGCACAAGGTTTTGTTTGTGTTCTTGAAGGGTATGATCTGAAGACACCTGAGGTTACTGCTTTGCTGGAGCTAAGCAGGGTTGGGTTGGGACTGCAGATAAAGGCAAATTCCATGTTGGGGATCTTTAGGAAGGGGATTGAAAATAAAACTAGCAATATTATAATGCTCTTACATTTGGAATACTGTGTGCACGTCTGGTCACCTCGTCACACAAAAAAAGAAAGATGTAGAAATGGAAAGGTTTCAGAAATGGGCAACCGAAATGATCAAGGGATTGGAGCATCTACCCTTTGAGAAAATGTTACAAAATTTGGGGCTTTTTCCTTTAGGAAAAAGGCAAGCAGTGCATGATAGAGACTTCTTCGCACAGGACATAGTTAAAGTATGGAATTTGCCAGTGTGGTGTAGTGGTTAAGAGTGGTAGACTCATAATCTGGGGAACCAGGTTCGTGTCTCCGCTCCTCCACATGCAGTTGCTGGGTGACCTTGGGCCAGTCACACTTCTTTGAAGTCTCTCAGCCCCACTCACCTCACAGAGTGTTTGTTGTGGGGGAGGAAGGGAAAGGAGATTGTTAGCCGCTTTGAGACTCCTTAAAGGGAGTGAAAGGTGGGATATCAAATCCAAACTCCTCCTCTTCTTCTTCTTCTTCTTCTTCTTCTTCTTCTTCTTCTTCTTCTTCTTCCACAAGATGTTGTCATGGCCACTAACAGTGTCGGCTTTGAAAGAGGATTATGGGCATTCATGTGCAATGGTTGTTAGCTATGGTGACTGTGTTCTACCTGTGTTTGATCAATGGTTACGAGCTATCTCCCCCTCCCACTGCTGGAGGTAGTATGCCTCTGAATATCAGTTGCTGGAAATCACAAGTGGGGAGACTGGAGTTGCAGCCAGGTCCTGCTTGTGGGCTTCCTATATGTTGGATGCACTGGGAATACAGAGCTAGGTGGTCCTTCGGTCCAATCCAGAAGGGCTCTTCTTATGTTCTTGTGAAAGGCAGGATATGAATGCAAGAAAAACAAACAAGCCCTACAATTCACAGAGAGCAACGGTCTTAAAAAGATATGCAGTGTTTCCTTTCTCATAAACAGCTTGCCATCAGTATGTACATTCCTCTGTGGAAGAGTCAAAAGCAAAGATCAGGAGCACTGAGGGGGAAGAAACACATCCAAGATTATTGCTGCGACCATACAGCCCTGACTCAGTTCCAAAGCTATCTGATCTGTGTAAGGCTCCACTGTTATGACAGTCAATACAAATGTAATAATCACAACTTCCCTGCCAAGTCATACAGGGAATTGTGGTGAGATGCTGATAATTCTTTTTAAAGGCCCTCACAGAACTACAAGTCCCATGGTTCACAGGAAAAGGGGGGAATGACTAGTTTAATTATGTCCTCAAAATTGTTGTGGGGAGAGGGGACTGATACTTGCACACCTGGGCTATATCTCTTCTTATACCTGTGATCTCAAACCCACCATAATTAATGGCAAGTCAACTAGCTTGCAAGCATTGTTGTATCTGATAACATAGGTTGTTGCTTGTGAGAGGAGAGCCCACGCTGCTATACACCATTAAATCTCCGAGCTGTCGTTTTTGCTACTAGAAACCCAGATGCTAGAACACTGGTTTAACTTTCCTGATCCTCTGGGTAAGAACCCCTCTCCCCTAACCTTCATTCCATTGGGAAACACTGTACTCTCAACTTTTAAATTGGCAACAACTGCTACAAGCATTTTAATGCATTGAGACAGTGTAAAATTAGAAATAGGCTTTAAAACACAATTCTGCAGATCCGCAGTACGATAGATATATAACATGTAGAACAAATATTTTTCATTCTTTTGCATCTTCAATTAATTGACTATATACTGTAGAAATATTATTCTACACAAAATAAAACTAGAAGCTAGTTCTTAGGTTGGGCTTTTATTTCATAGGATAGGGTTCAGTTACAGAACAGACCCTTTGAAATTAATGTACCTAACTTAGGTTGTTCATTGTTCATTAATTTAAATGGGTCTGTACTGAACCCATAATAAGTATTCCGATTGAATAATTGAGGAGGTAAACGCAAGATGAACAACATTCATTCCCATTCATAAGTGAATATCCTACATTGGGTAAGGTAGTAGGGTGATAACAACCAACCTAAACAGCCATTAAAAGTTGCCTATGAAAGATTGGGAAAGATTGAGGGTACAAGGAGAAGGGAACGAAAGAGGACCGGATGGTAGGACAGTGTTCTCGAAGCTACCAGCATGGGTTTGACCAAACTGCAGGAGGCAGTGGAGAACAGGAGTGCCTGGCATGCTCTGGTCCATGGGGTCATGAAGAGTCGGACATGACTAAATGGCTAAACAACAACAACAACATGAAAGTCACAGTTTTTCTGGCATAGCCCTTGTTCTAGTTATAACCTCCAATTAAAAAATGAATATTTAGTTATTATTTTGTTTCACACAGTTAACCTCTGTGTTGAAAACACAGCATGAAATAAGTGTTCTAATTCTGAGATAATACTCTATGGGATATTAAATATTAAACTTCAATATTTCACCCACAGATAAGTATGCACTCCAACTGGATGTGTCTTTGCTGTCCATAATGCTAAGCTTCATTAACTCTTTTAATTTACAGTAACATTCCCAAACGCACTTTAAAACGAGCATGAACAGTTACTGCATGCTCATAAAAAAATGCTCTTAATGTATATTAAGAAATAATTGCATAGACACAAATCATTAACAGTTAAGTCTTACTAAATATGTTTTAATATTACCACTCTCAGTTAATTTACACTGTCTTATTAAGTTGAGATAGCTACATTTAATGACAGCTAATGTGTTTTCAGATACTACCCAATTATAACCTTAAAAATAACACTTGCCCACCAAGCCACTTTGTAAGCAGTTCCCTGGTTGTGACATTTACTTGCATTTTGAAGGAAGGGCTAACCTCTGGCAGCGGCAGCAGCAGCAGTGGCGTCTTTGGTGTCTGCATTCATTCCATGGGGCGTCAGCAGCCTTTGTCAGCAGATAGCAAAAATAGGAGTTTCTAGCTGATTCAGTAGCTTCTGCCATACTTTCAGGGCAGATGCTGTCCCATGGCTACAGTGATGATGTACGGTTTACAGTGGCGTAGCGTGGGGGGTGCAGGGGGGGCCGGCCGCACTGGGCACAACATCTGGGGGTTAGGGTTAGGGGGCGCAAATCCATGGGTTAGGGGGCGCAAATTACTTGCCTTGCCCCGGGTGCTGACAACCCACGCTACGCCACTGACGGTTTAATATTCACAGGAAACATAATCAAGCATAGAAATGGGAAAACCCAATGAAAGTGACAAGTGGGGTGCTGTGGGGTTCTCTCCTGGGCCCATCATGGTTCAACAGCTTTATAAATGACTTGGACAAAGGAATTGAGATGCTCATCAAATTTGCAGATGACTCCAACCTGGGAGGAGTAGCTAATGCCACAGAAGACAGAATTGGGATTCAACATTAATTTTATTTATTTATTTAATAAAATAGATAAAACATCAGCATGAGAAGGACATAAATATCCAATGGGGGATTAACAGATTAAAGGCACCCTCCTAAGACTAAAAAGGAAGAAAACTATTTTGAGAAGGAGTTTTACAATCTCTACAGCAGCATGTTGATGGAATTAGTCAGGAAGAGTGAAATATATTTCCCTTACATTTTTCCATATATTGGTTAATAATACACAAGCATAAAAATGCAATAGCAAGAAGCAGAGCAATTTCCCCACTTTTGCAAGATGCACAGTATGTCTGAAATATGTATCTTTTAATGTCTGTGGGTTTGTTTTGTTCGTTTTTACTCTTTCTTGTTAGGGTTTGCAAAGAGCCATCAGAGTTGATGGGATCTGACGGTTACAATGGAGGCAACATCAAATGCAACCACAGAAAACTCTGATCTTGTGAAGGGAGCTCATCTAGAGACAGATGATTGGTTGGCTTCTCCGAGAACTATCAGCGATGCTGAAGATGAAGCTACTGCAAGGGAGAACATTCACACTGACACTGAAAAAGAACCAGTAATGAAAGAGCCACTTGTGCTGATAACAGATTGGGATCCACGGGCTTTACCTAGCCAGGAGGAAGAATCCTTGAGACGCTCACGGTATAGGTTAGGAGGCTCTGCTGATAGCATATTATCTTTAACTTCTTCCCATTCTCTCCTACCTCTTGAATGGAAAATTTTGAGATCTAGTCAATCAGAGAGCACACTGGCACATTTTTCTGATGCCACTCTAGAAAACACAGAAGGAGGACATAAAGATTCATCAGACAATAACCAAGATGTTGTGGATGATATAATTGGAGATGAAGTTGCTTTCAAAGTATGTACTCGTATGCTCAACCATAATTTAGGTGCTGCTTACACTGCAGATTCCAGGACAGCCTTTCCCGTAATACACAATGGATCACCCAGCCCTAAAGATGCAAACTACTCAAAGAAAACTTCAGATAGTTCACAGTGCAAACATATACTGCACCCAAGAACAGAAAAGTTTCCAGATGTTGGAATGCAAGCACATAACTCAGGTAACTAGTACAATCATGGGTGGGTGGTGGTTGTGACCCGGCGCGGTGGCTCCTTCACACACAACCCATCCACCTGGCCACCATGGTGCATTCTGGGGTCCCACCAGACCCAGATTTGAATTCTGAACCAATCCGCATTGGCTGGGGGGGCGTGGACAGAGAGCAGACCTTGCTGCCATAGTCTCCACTCAGGTCTGCTCCCAGAACATTTAAGCAGGCCAGCTCATAACTCAGGTAACTAGGACAATTAACTGGGTTCTTTGAATGAATGAATGAATGAACGTACGAACGATTCAGTCGTGTAATGTTCTTCACGTGTCCTTTTTCAGCAGCTGATAGAAAAGATTCAAGTTTGACTGACCAGCTTTGGACAGCTGCTGCATCAGCAAAGAACTTACATAATATCGCCGTGTCAAATGGTTGGGAAGGCAATTCTTATCATCACAAGGTATTAAAAAAAAGATTTTCTTTAGTGTCATATAAATTCAAATGTTACGTATGTTTCTGGACTTTATGCATATTAACTCCTAAATCATGCCAAAGATCCATCATAGCATCCTGTTTTCATAATGGCGAACCAGATGCCCATGGGAAAGATGTCCCAAGAGCACTCTCCCCATGGGTGATTCCCAGCAACTGGTATTCAGAGTCAGATTGCTTCCAACTGTGGAGGAAGAAACATAGCCATCATGGCAAGTAGCCTTTGACAGACTTATCACTCATTCATCTGTTCCCTTTTAAAGCAACTACATTGTTGGCCATCATTACCTCTTGTGGGAGTGAATTCGACAGTTTAACTATGTTATATTCCAACATTCAGCTTCATGGGATAAACTTGGAACATGAAGGTTTGGATATGGTGGTTCAGCTTATTTACTAACCATTAGTATCCAAACTACCGTATTTTTTGCACCATAACACTCACTTTTTTCCTCCTAGAAAGTAAGGTGAAATGTCTGTGCGTGTTATGGAGGGAATGCCTACGGGTGGCATGCCTACGGATTTTCCTCCTCTAAAAACTACGTGTGTGTTATGGTCGGGTGCGTGTTATAGAGCGAAAAATACGGGTATATATACATGGAAAGGGCTCGTCCTTGTAACCTTGGTAGTGCAAGACATTCATAATAAAAAAACTGACAGTAGCAATCAGGAAAGAAGGCATAAAGTTCCTGGCATATGAAATGAAAATACCAAAAATATCTTCCTCCAAAAAAAAAAAAAAAAAAAAACTCCAGAGAGGTGATATTAAAAAAATAGAATATACTTGACTTCCTTTTCTTAAGATGTGTGTTTGGGAGGATCGATTGTGAACTAGTACTTTATTTGAAAATGATAGGTTTGCTTCAAGTTTGGCTGGTACAAATACATCTCATATACCACATTACAATAAGCAATGTGTGAGGATAGTATGTTTTGGTTAATGACAATGGATGCTGTATTCAGACTATAATTAGCAGCCCCAGCTATTGCATGATATGGTCGATTTATACTTGCCTTCTAGGTATCTGCAAATAGTTCAAGCCTTTTAAAGGAAATCCATGGAAACCCATAAAATACGGCATAAAATGAGGAAAATATTTGTTAATGTTACTATGATTGTTTATATGTGATAGTTTTGATTACATGCAGACAGGAAGGCTCACAAAATATTTTTTTGAAGTCTGAATAGTATATGTGTGTCTGCACTAAAATGTAAAACTTCCAAAAAGCAGCACTGGTGATGGTAGCGGGGAGAAGGAAGAAATTCCAGGTGTTTGAACATCTTTCTACAAGCTCCAGTTCTTCCTCCTTTTTTCCATTGTTTTCTTTGCATTGGACATGCTAAACCAGGCTGCTGCGGCGGCAGCTGCTCAAGCTGTGCCTCTTGACAATAGCCTTGCCTTCTGGCCTGATGATGGTTAGATTCCCAACACAAAAGCTCTTTTCTGATGTAAATGGAGGGCAGTGACATTACACAAGGATTGTTGGGGATGCTGGATGTGGAATCATGAAAGCCGGCCAACCAGACAAAACGGCAGAGGTAAAATGGTAAAGTGCTGTTAAATTAAGGTTTTCTTTTTATAAAATATGAATAGAGCCGTCATCAAGCACTAAACAAAAGCTAATGCTTCATGGTAGCAACATATTTAAAATAACCCTTTCTTTGGGATGAAACATTTCAGTCAATGTCTGAAGCACAAAATATATGCTTATGATTATTTGAAGAATCCAAATCGTCCAAATCATGATTATCTGCCACTACCGTTGTTTTCTTTTTAAAGAAACTAAAGTATTTCACCGATGCAAGATTTAGGAACTCTTTGTATAAAGCAAACTTCATGGATTTTTGTCTGAATGTATATAACTGTTTGGTGTTTTCAAGATTTTGCATTTCTCTGCTCTTTTTCTCATTTTGAGCACACTTACATTGTAGCACTCTGAATTTTCTCCAATTATACTTTTATGTTGCATTTGTTTATTATCTTCACTGAGTTTTTACTGAAACCTACAACCACTGCAGTTTCTTTATCTTCAAAAGATTAGTATATATGGATATCGGCAAATTGAGGGGTATAAAGCAGGCTTTATATGGATATGGGTGAGAAGCGTATCCTTTGTTATGGTTTTAACAATCCACTTGCTGTGTTTCATTTACAGTAACATGTCTAATCAGAAACTTTCTCAGCAGTGAAGGCACCATCTAAGTTTAAATGTATATTGTTATTCAGTTTTGTGCTGTTTATACGATAAGAAGCTTTAACCATTCATATATTTCAGATATTCAATATTCATATTTCAGATGGTAAAAAAAACATGTTTTTCTTTAAGGATTGTTGGAAATAACAAGGTTGAAGTTCTTACTCTTTAGGGTGCCACAAGACAGGGCTAAACTTCTGAAGTTTGAATCTAGTATATGAACACCTGACTTGCTCTTTTGAACCATTTATGTTGCATAGATATGGCTTAGAGTTGTCATAATTTCATAATCTTTGTGGGGGTTTTGTACTGTGTTAACTATAAGATGCTTAATGGACCTAGACCACAGAGGAGCTGAAAAGTATCCTATCAATTCAGTAGTAGTAAAAATAATAATAAACAAATGCAATCTTTGTATACAGAATAAATGCACAGGTTTGTTTGTTTTTTAAACAAAAGAGCTTTATTCTTAATACATGGAAAACAGCACATGTCACAATATACAGAACCATGCAACAGTTCTCATTACACAGCACAAATTAAATTAAACACTTGAAATTTATTCTTGACTTTCTTTTTTTCTTTTTTGTTAGTCAACAAAGAAAGGAAGGTCTCCTGCAATGTCAGAGTTTCTGCTGAAATCTCCAGATGAGAACAAACAGGAATTTCATCAACCCATGAAGAATGTGCAGGCTAAACGTCAAGTACTGTTGAATGGACAGAGTCCACACGCAGATGATGGCAAACTTTACGGGAAGGTGAATGATTTGCATCTCTCTCTCTCTCTCTCTCTATATATATATATATAGTTTCTTTCATTATAAGAACCTAAGAAGAGCCTGCTGGATCCGGCCAGTGGCCCTTCTAGTACAGCATCCTATTCTCAAAGCAGCCATCTGAATGCCTGTGGCTTCCAGCAACTGGTATTCAAAAGCATTACTGCCTCCTATGGTGGAGGCAAAGCATAGCCATCATGGCTTGTAGCCACTGATAGCCTTATCTGTCTAATCCCCTTTTAAAACTATCCAGCTTCATGGCCTGTTGTTTATGCACTGAGTGAAGAGGTACTTTCTTTTACCTGTCCTGAATCTTCATTGAGTCCAGCTTCATTGAATCTCCATGAGTTCTAGTGTATAAGTGCGGGAGAAAGACCTCTCTCTATCCACTTTTTCCATACCACGTGTAATTTTGTAAACATCTATCATGGCACCTCTTTCTCCCCTTTCAGGACCTTTTCCAACTTGGCAATATCCTTTTTGAGTACCGGAACTGTCACACCACAGATCAGTAGACCAGCATTCTGATACCAGCAGTTTTATTTCCCATTCCTTTTCTACACACACCAGGTCAACATCTTCATCAACTGAAACACTTTCACTTTGCTGTTATCCTTAGTTCTGGCATACTGTGAAATTCAAAAACGAATAGAGAATGTTCTTAAATAGGCATATGACAGCTGCAGGAGTGAAGCTACAATTAACTCACCAGCAAAACTATCCAAAAGAAGTGGGGGCACGGGAAATAAAAACTGTGTAATTCCCCATTCCTTTGCTTCCTCCCTCCATATTATACAGTATACTTAAAGAACAATGATTGAATAGATTAATGAAGCGGTTGTGTACTTGCGTGATTTGACTTCTGAACAGGGGAGTGGCAAGTCAAGTGAACTGAAATGCTTCCGAAATAGATAATCTTGATTGTACACTAAACAGATGGCAATGGCAGGAACTCAAGAGATAAATATAGTCCAGTGAGTGAGTTGCTGCAGACTCTTACTCAGGGCTGTAAGCACAAGTTTATAGGAGCTTATCTCACAGAAACTTTAAGAACAGAAGGGTAAAAAGAAAACATATAGAGGAGAGAAATCACTTTTTTTGTATTAACACTTATATGCCACCGCATAGCCAGTAATGAAAAAAAAGAAAAGTAATCAGAGCAACGAAAGTCAAAGACTAAAATTCTAAGCTTTACGTTTTCTCAGCTAAACAAACTAATGGATGGGTATGGAAAAACCACAGGTTTTATCCAGTAATGAATCTAAGAGATAGCATACCACACCAAAAATAAACAAAAGCTATCCAAATAAATACTTGAACTCTCAAAATAGAACAATGAAGATTTTTACAAGTATGGGAATGCCAGTATGCAAAGTAAATTTGTGGAAAAAAATAAAAGCTTAATAATAAAAAACATAAGATACAAGATAATAGATCAGGTTTTTTCTTCCTAAATTATAAAGAAGGCTCAGTCAAAAGTGAAAATAGAGAACTTAATTCATATTCATTGATAGGATGAGGAATACTATAAGCAAGAATGTAAAAAATGCATTGTACAGAATTCAAATATCTTGTTATTTCCTTTGTTCTTAAAGGTTGTCCCAATTTCCTGCTGTTGCAAACTCCCAGATTTTATCAATCCAATCATTTATTGTTATTGCCTCCACTTGTTTGCATCATTTGTGTGTGTGTTTGTGTGTGCGTGTGTGTGTGTGTTTGTGTATCACACACACAGATGCATATAAGTATATGTGACTTTATATAGATATATTGTAAGACATCAATTTAGAAAACTCAGAAGTATGGGGAAAGTACATATTAATTATTGTTCAGAATTACAAATAGAATGCCATATTTTTATCTTTTCCGTGTAATTAAAAAATGTGGTTTTTGAAACTGGAATGTTTCAAAAGAACAAACTAATGCAAATATATATTTTTTTTTAAGGAGATAGAATTTCTTAATGAAGAGCTGTCAACTTGTAGCCTGCCAAAATTTGAATGCAACTCTCCCGGAATTCTACAGCAACAGATTGGTATGGAGTCATGCAAGCTTGTTAATTTCATCATTCAACATTCAGTGCCTTTATTTTAATTTCCATTTGAATGTGTGCTCATTTGTTTTTATATGCATCAGTCCACATGATGATCCACATTTATTAATTTCTGTGAAAGTTCAAATATCAGTTTAGAAAAACCTTGAAACCATGTTCTACTCCTAAGTACTATAGGATGAGTGTTCAGGTTATTGGCACCACTACAATACACTGGCTACAAACAGCCAACGCTATGGCAATAAATTTAAGCATCAGCTTAATGCATTATTTCCCCCTTCCCCGCTAAAATCTCTAAATGCACTCAAGTAAACAAACTTCCCCCCAAAAAACCAATTCAAGCTGTACAATTTCCCGCCCAAACTTTACCCAAAGTCAAAGTGCTATTCCTCTTTTCATAGAATTGCAGAGTTGGAGGGGACACTGAGGGTCATCTGGTTCGACCCCTGCAGTGCATGAGTCTTTTGCGCAAAGTGTGTATCCTATGCCTCTACAAATACTAGGCACAATTCAATCAAGGCTGTATTTTTATGCACACTTTTAATTCATTCTGAGAAACAAGCGTAGTCCTGGGATGCAAGCTAAGTATTTTAAGTCCCTTTTATTTCAGTAGGAGAGTTGCAATCCTATGCACGTCTACTGAGAAATAAGCTCAGTGAGACTTACTTCCCAGGTAAGTGTATCTTGCATTAAAGTCTTAAGCACAATAGGCCTTAAATGTGACTTGATGATGCATACTGAATATTTTTGCATATTGATACACAGGAAACCTTAAAAGCCAAATCACCGATCTTCAAGAAGCCAATGAGACTGCGGTCTTAGAGCTAGCAAAGGCAGATGAGGAGATTTCACAACTGAAGAATGAAATGGCTCAATTAAAATCTGAGTATATGCAGAAGTTAGCAGACTCTAAAGAAGAAAATCTTAATCTGAAGAAAAAGGTAAGGGGTCTGGGACAATCCTTTATTATAACTTATATACTTTAATTTTAAACCTGTGTTTTTCTTTAAGTGGGGTAGAAGACAGGTAATATATATTTAATCATGGATCAAACAGTAACCAAAGCTATAATTAGTCAACGGGTGATATTCATTTGTTTTATGCCTACAACTGTGAGCTTAAACATTCTTAGTATGTATTTGTCTCCTAAATGTTTTATAAAATAATTGCATATTTTACACATTCACTGCTAAACCATGCTGTAAAGAATGATAAACTCACTGCATTCAGAAAAGTACTACAGAAGAGAAAGAGTTCTGGCCTTTTTACTTGCATGCTTGGTTTGTTTGTTTATTAAATTCGTTGTTCACTTATTTTGCCACGGCAACTCTAAGCGACATGCAATATTTTATGTGACTTACAATTTATTTTTACATGGGAAATTCAAACATAAGAACCTGTCCTGCAGTCTGCATTGGCACAGGAGCAGGTAGGGTGCATTGTGCAATTTCTCTGCACATGAATATAATCCATTAGGCAAAACTTTAACCAACCTGGGAATTACAGCAGTTCAGAAGTGATCAGTTATGCTTTAAACAACTGATTTCTTATATGTTGATTTCTACTCTTTATTGCTTTCCTCCTTCATGATCAAGAATCAAAACACAGTTTAAACTAATTCTTCCCCCTCTAAAGATCAATAGGATGCACAGCAGACATGATCCAGTAGACACTTATGAGCAGACCTTGCATGAAGAGATTTGTGAGCTAAGAGCGGAGTCCAGGAGACTGAGAGAAATCGGCCACCAGCTGAATGAGGAAAACCATAGGCTGAAAGAAGAGCTATGGGATGTAAAGAGGAAATATGAATGGCTCGTGCATACAGTTGCTGGCAAACAGGATGGTAAAGGAACCACCATTATGGTATATTGCTTGGGTTCTTACGATGATCAGTAAACAGCCCAGTATGTTGCTCCAGCAAAGATAGGAGGCCACATCTCATTAACAACATTAACACCAGTTACTTCTGAGCAATGACTTTATAGCACAGCTTCATGGCAGTGGCATAGCATGGGCAGGCACAGGGGCAGTTGTCCCAGGTGCATAATTGTTAGGAGTGCAAAATTTCAACACCTGAAGCTGCCTCAATACAGCTGCACAGTTCCGTCACTGGGCTCTGTTGAAAATGGCTCCTCCGTGCAAACTAGGAAGTGACCTCTGCAGACAATGGAATGACTCTTCTTGTCTCTGCAGCTGTGATCTTCTGGGTGATGCAGATGCCATTAGGCAGTTGAATGCACATGCATACTCTGTCCCTCTCTGTGTGGCCCCGGGCGCTGGCAACTCATGCTACGCCACCGCTCATGGAGCCCATTCTTCCGTATGGGTTCATCATGTGTCCACTGCAATATAATACAGGAGGAAGACTGACTATAACAGGCCCTTGTCCATCACTATTGTGCACTGACTGCTGTATAAAAAATAGCTGCTACTCGCCATGCAATCAGATAGACCTGTGCTGAGGTTTCTTAAGAGGATAAAGTGCATTCAACAGATTTTCAGTAATAATAATAATAATAATAATCACTGAAGATATAGTGACAATGAATTTGATTTCAACCACCAACTTAAATATGAATCCTATCATGGAGAAAAAGGTGTGAAATTTCTTTCATAAGCTGGATAAAGCAATAACTTGTAGTGGTTAGTGTAGCAAGTGAGGCTTTTATTGATGCATGTACAGAGATATACATCATCTCATCATTCTGGGTTGCCTCTGTGTTTGTGCCCAGAATGACTGTGTGTTCATTTAAAAAGATCTTGTCTCTAGTCATCAGGTACATCTTTATACCCTCAACAATTATCCCAAATATTTTATAAATTATCCGAGGCAAAGCTACAACATTAACAACAATACTACCACAGTGAAATTCACCAAAACCAATCTTTATTGGAATTCGAAATGCCGGAAGAGGTATTTGTTGATTAACTGTAAAGGTGATTAACCCTCAACAGGTAATTAATACTGTCAGAGTTGACGGTTAGCAAAGAGAGATCCAGCACTGCAGAAAAGGGACTTCAACTTTCTACTGCAGTCACAGCAATGCTGAATCATGGCAAATAGCTATAAAATAGCTTTCTTAAAACTAAAAGTGCTTGAAGATCAGTGCAACTAGCAGCAGTTTGTGTATTTATTTTACATTAAGTTCTTCCAATGAGTATCTAATGTTACTCATTTGATTACAGTTTATTTTAAATGTGGCATCTGTGATAAGTAAGACAATTCTGTTCCCAGCTATACTAAAGCCAAAGTGTATTTCTCACGTCTTAATTTAAAATAATAATAATAAAGCAGGAAGTTGCTCTTTCAGAAGACATTCAACCAACAAACGGAAAAGACATTTCACTTTTTGAAAATACAACATTTTAATAATTAAAGCATCATGCTTGATAAAAAATAGTTTTGTTTTAATAGACTGCATCAACAGTGATTTAAAAAGATTGACTGAATGAAATATTATTGCTTTATAATATCTAAAATATCTAAGCAGAATTTGATAATAAGCAAGGCTTTTATTTTTATCTAGAAAAGATACAAGAATGTTCTAGGAAAAATGCTTCTTCCCCATCATCCATAAATAGTGAATCTACAGAATTTTTGATTTCTGGATACTGTGACACAGGGCTAGCAAAAGAAAACAGAGACTTAAAAGGTATGGTAATTAAAATGTGCAATTGCACATTTTCTCATTTTGCCTTATTAGCACAGAAAAGAATAAAAAAGTATACTGCATGTTCCCATGAATCTTCATATGGAAAGAAAAATCACTTAACTGGTTTTCTGTTTTCAGCTTTCTTTTTATGCAGTCAGTGAAAAGTAAGATCTAATTGGCTGATTAGAGTTGTGAAATACTTCTTCCAGACATTCCTTGCCTTTGGATTTTATTCATTATTCTCTATGGCCTTTCCCCACAAAACATGCCAGATTTCAGTGGACCCAAAATATAGGAAAAATTCTGAGCTTGGGTGTTATTGCTTTTAGTAATGCATCTGCATGCTTTATTGGATTGGGATAAATTAAGAACCTCAAAAGTGTAGACTTCCTGCATTCGTCCAATATGGGGGAAAGGAACATTGGTCAACATACTGTTTTCAGTATTGGCAAAACAGCCACAAAATGTGATGGCTATGTAAGGATTTTACATTATCATAAAGGCATTCAGACAGACAACTGAAGAAAAGACTAACCTTGGAGCTGGGAGTCCAATTTTTTATTATTATTATTATTATTATTATTATTCTGCCATATGCCTGCAGGAATATAAAACCATAAAGTACATAATCAAAATAAAACAACAACCCAGTAAACAAACACACACACACACACACACACACCCCATATTTGTAAAAGGGCATAGGATGTCAATCAAATCAACCAAAGGCCTGGTTAAAGAGGAATGTTTTTGCCTGGCGCCTAAAGTTGTATAATGAAGGCACCAGGCAAACTTCCCTGGGGAGAGCATTTCACAGACAGGAGCCACTGCAGAGAAGGCCCATTCTTGTGTTGCCGCCCCCTGGACCTCTTGAGGAGGAGGCACACGAAGAAGGGCCTCAGAAGATTATCTCAGGGTTATATTATCTGACCATTCTTATCCTATCTATTCTTATCTGACCAATAGATTTATCTAGAGAAATTATTTTCATCCTTGGAGTTGTTACAATATATCTGTAGTGGTATATCTTATTATTTGAACGAATGTGCTTTTGGCAACTCCATACCATTTTCCCAAGAGCACAGAAATAACCAGGAAAGTCAAACCTTTAGCCCCGGGAGTTTATCAGGGCCTTCAAGAATCCCCAATACGTGCAATGACACCTCCAGGGCTATGAAGCAGACTAGCCAATGACGGAGGCCACATCAGTGTCTCTTCCCTTGTCCCCTTTCAGATTAGCAATATGGGTTCAAGAAGTGTGGCAAGTAAAGAGACGTTTGATCAAACTGAGTGCACTGGAGCAGGCTGTACAAATTACAGTGTTCTAGCGTTTTTCGTAAAAAAACAACAACCAAACAAACCATGGATTGATGCACTTTAATGGTTTCCAGGATAAATATCTAGCTTTTTACAACTTAAGTATCTGAGGTGAGATAAGGTTTTTTAGTTTTTTGCACACAAAATTATAGAATATTCCCTGAGCATCTGTTGGGCATCCTTGAACAAAATATTGCAACTAGATTTGATCCAAATTTTCGAGCAGCTTTTTAATGTTTTTTTAATCATATTTCATAAACCTTTTATTGGCATCACATACAACATCCAAAAAAAATCAATGCAGAATTAGCACTTCCCCAGTGGCACAAACATTTGCTAAAAGAAAGGAAGCAGAGCAGTCTATCGTCACATCTCTTGGTCTCCAGGGAGATCAGACATCTGCAGTGTAATTTTCCCCCCTTTTAATCAAGATGATGCATCTGAAGAGGTCACAGAGGTGAGCAGCAGCAACTTTCCTTGCATTACTCAACACAATCAAACAAGTCATGAGAACTATGATCAAAACATCTCAAGTTCATCTTCAAGTGATGTCTCTCAAGTGGACACTTGCAATAAATATTATCCAAACAGGTAAGAATTGAATGGACATGAATATGATTGTGTTGTAAATGTAGTTTTCTGCTGTAAAGGAAAAGGTTGAGACCCCACACTGTGTAGTACTGCCAACTTAATGAATGCAAAGAGGTCAAGTAACTCTTCAGCAACAGTCTAGCTAAAGCAGGAAAGCACTGAAACATGTCTGCTGGGCTTGAGCTCATCACAAGATCAAGGACTGACTTTCCCCTTTGCTCTGATTGTGTATAGATGTCAGCCAGCACATTAGATGAGATCAATCATGATTTTTTGCGCGCTCCAAGATGCGACAGCTAGGATTGTTTCAATTTATGGCTATAATGCTAGGCTCACTTCAGAAAGGTAGGGCTGTGAGAACTACGTGGAACTGAATGAGTGGCAGGTGTTGGATTGACAACTGTGGCTACACTGATTGCCCCAGCAAAACCACTGAATAGGAGGGGAAGCAGTAGCATAGTGGGTCCCTTAATGATAAGTAAGCCAAAACCAAGATAGGCACTAAAACATACCTAAATCTCCATCCAAGCCTACTGCATGATGGTTTTAACATTACAAATGACAGGAAAAGATCACCACCAAATATTATCTTTAGCACAGGGGAGGGGGACTCCTAACCCTTCAGGACTCCCCCTAGGTCACACACCTCACCAGCCCTACTCCACGCCCTGTAAGTAATTCTGCTGGAGTGGAATGTGCCCTTGAGTTGTGCTAATGCCCTTTGCTTGCCTGCTTGGTGCAATGGAGAGGGGCCTGTGCATGCAGAAGCCTTTGGCTTTGTGTGTCTGGAACGTGTCATATTTTATAAAGCATTGTTTCCATTGCTGCACCCACTTTTGCCTTTGGCCCTAACACCATGTGAATGCAGGCTTTGAAAAGTTGGCCACGAGGGAATATGGCCCTTTATTTCTGCAATTTCCACATGAAAAAGACAAAGCTATGTACAGTGAAAATCTCTTTCATTTCTATCCCACCCTTCATTAAACCTGGTGATCCTATGGCAAAACCGTAGAATAAAAGCATTTAAAAACAATGACCAATATTCTATTTCTGCCCAATATTCTATGTCTGACCAGGACCCTTCCCTGGCCCACATACAGCGGGTAGCATTTCAGATCTCTGCCTCCTCCTTTGCCTTTCTTATCTGTCTTGCAATCTCTCCTTTGCCTTTCTTATCTGTCCAATTTTGTTTCTGCAAAAAGTTGTTGGGAGATTCAGTCCCAAGTTTCCCCTGTCATGTCTAGTTTGTTCATAAGATATGTAGGATTCTTAGGTTATTACGAAGAGTCTGAATAATAAAGTTGTGCTGGAGTACAAAAAGAAAAGAAAAGGACTCTTACGTCTTTCAAAGGAAAGCTATTGATTTTCTACAACTTTTTATCCCAGGGTTTGTCTAGATAAGGCAGTACTAACAAGACGACCATTTGCACCCAGGAGTGTTACAGACTTGAAAGTTGGAAACCTAGTGAAATTTTCATGCCCAGCAGGAAAAATCAGCAAGGGAACTGTTAAATATTTGGGACCACTTTTGGGGAGAGAAGAGGACTACCTTGGAATAGAGCTGGAAGGGGATCAAATAGGAAGGCATGATGGAACTTTTCAAGGAACACGCTACTTTCTTTGGTAATGTTTACTCTTCTACCTGGCAATAGTATATTTGAGATCTTCCCTTCCCACCTCGAACCCAATTTCCCCCAGGGGCAGAAATAAAGCAATTTCACAGTCTTATTGTTCAACATTTTACCTTTACTGTGCATAATATGCAACCACAAATGGATCACAAATGTGTGTTGGCAAGTTTGTGGTTTTGAAGTATTGCGCAAAATACAACATTACAAAAGCTATACTACTCAATTGAATATATTACTGGTGAGGACAGGGTTCATGGCATGCTCCTTAGAATTAGGATAGTAACTAACAATAGCAGTAAGTTCACTTTTTATTGATGAGAGCTTCAGGATTTAGCTACTGTCTGTAGCAAATTGTGTTAAGCATTGATATCAGTGTAAATGCAAGCACCTTGCATCCTCCCACCTGTAAAAACTGGTGTGCAAGAGATGGAAAAAGCAAAGTATGTGGGAAATCCTATATCACCACCTCATCAAGACTAGAATTTCACTTTTTTTTGCACTTTATCAAACAGTAACCATGCCTTGTACTCCTAATTCGGAGTGATGGCAAATTAATGTGCTGTTATCAAACATTTAAAAAGCATTATTCTCACAGAGCTTTGTAAATGCACCATTTAAACATGTGTAAATGCTTTACGCCATCAACTACAAGGTATTAAATGTTTCACTCCCATAATTGTGGGAGTTTTGGAATTCCTTCCCTACAGAGGTGTCTGGCACCTTCATTATGCATTATTACTTATTTCTAGAACCCACTCTCGTCGTGATTGTAATTCGTTTTTAACTGTTTGTATCTCATCCTGTGACTGCCTGGTGAAGTGGGTAATAAATCTAAAAAAAAAGTTTTACTGGTGCTATTAAGCATTGCAATGGATGTAGGAGAAAAATCCTGAAAATGTGATGTTTTCCTGGCACTCTATATATGCCTGTTCCTGCCCACTTTCTGCCTCCAATCAATTATTTTACATCTATGTATTATAAATGTCTGAAAACTTACTTTATATAATGAACATTATGAAAATTCTGAAGAACAAATTGCTTCGTGCATCACTAGAGAGAAAAGCTTGTACTCAGAAATTCTATAGTTCAAAGTAGCTCTATAAACACGAGATGTGTGCATGAGCCCAAGATTCACCTTATATTTGTGCTTAGGTTATATATATATATATATGAGTTGTTCTTTCCACTTCAGTCTGTGCTTTGGGTTCAGAGGCACTTTATATAAAACAAATTCCTTCTTATGGTGAATCTAAAAATTACTTTTCCTTCTTTTTGGCAGAAGTTGCTGAAATTTGCAAGTGCATGAACCCTCTAGTTTTTCTTCAGACTGCATAAATCTTTGCAGAACTCCTCCAGACTAGATTAAGCCTTCCAGAGGCTTCTGTGGGGGATGTAAAAGGAACTCAAATTCTCCATAATCAGTATTAAGGCAATGCATTTGCTAGGCCAACTAAAACTCCAAAATCCATATTAGTTTAATATTTTCAAGTTAAGGGAAGCATGGGGGCTTGCATCTTGCTTTTTCATAACTTAAAATAATTAAGAGGGAGCTGAGTTGTGTATATTCTTGCTTGTGCACTTTTCAAAACATTAGCTGGCTCTGCTTTCCTGGAGTTTCTCCCAGAGTTTGTGGGGACAAAACTAGTACATAAAATACGAGTGCTTTTAAATTGCTGGAAACCTCAAGAGTTTTGTGCGACTGGAACAGTGCATATATCGCCTTTTAACTACAACCTATAACAGGAATAGCCAAAATAGTGGTTTCCAGATATTGCTAAGCTACAACTCTCAGCATCCCTGCTGAGCTGTAGTCCAACACCTAGAGGGACCATATTGGCCATCTCTAGCAATTCGTATCTCCATTCCAAGTCTGAACCATGCTGTGCTCTTCAAAATTTTAATACTAGCTTTACTTCCTGAGCAATGGCTGTAACTTCAGTGCTGCAGGGAGCGTTTATCTATCCCCTCAAATAACCCTGATATCTACTTTCAGCAATGCCTTATCATTTTCTGAGCCTTTCCTCAATTTATTTTTTCCTGTCTCTACCAGTGCTACAGTATACATCTCCACTATTGTATCTCCCAGAGTATAGGTGATAAAGTGGTGAAAGAGAAACTATCCTCAACAGCAAAGATATTCCACCCTATTTGGGGGGGGGGGGGGAGAGAGAGAGAGAGAGAGAGAGAGAGAGAGAGAGAGAGAGAGAGAGAGAGAGACTAAAGTCACAATTAAAAGATAGTGCCGGTCCTGGTAAAGGGTTTCCCACTAACAGAAAATTGTGCATTTTCCCCCTGTCATGCAGAAATATCTTTGTTGTCTTTAAATTGTGGCCTTTTAGAATCCAAACAGAAAACACTGTCCAGCAGCAGATTTCTGTTTGCATGACCATCAAAGTAACTTTAACCGAGTTTGTAACTCTTGTTGGTTAGTTAACTTTATGTCATAAAAAAGTCACGTCAAAGAACCATATCCACATTACTGACTTTCAAAATTTGTTTTCCAGTGCACCTAACAAAGGAGTTTTTGTTAACTTCAGCAAAATCATTATTGCCTGGGAATAACGATTCCACTACATCCTGAACAATGACTGCATGGACTTTAAAGCCTTCCAATATATTGTGCTTCTGCTGCAAAGAAGAAACAAAGTGTTTAGAACTCTGTTCATCAGTGTATTTCTTCCATTTTTATCAAGTTGTATTTGAGAATTTTCTAGTATTGTATTTTCTGTAAAATAAAACTAGTTGTACTATTACTGAAAATGCAAATAGCAAACATCTGTACTCAAGTCATAATAGTTATGAATTCCCCCAATGAACTGATTTAAAACAGTTTATTTTCCTTTCCATGTAGAGCAATCAAGCTTATGATTGCTTACAAATTTTTACAGACAATGGAAACACATGAACAAAGTGGTAAACAAATACAGCTGAAGTGATTTCCATGATTTTCCATTAGGAAAACTATGCAATCATAACCACAGATACAGTTGTTGTTGCTGCTCCCGCCACCCCCACTTAAAAAAAATGTACCTGAAGGCATGGCTAGGATAGCCTCTGTGTACAAGAAGTAGCCCAGGATAGCAAATGAGCTGAGGATAGCAAAAAATCTGGATTCTTCCACCATTCATAAATAGCTACAACGGACTAATACAGCTATCCCTCTGAAAATTAGAAAAATGCTTATCACAAACTTGCTGAATTGAATCTACCATGGTTGGGAGCACATTTGTAAACAACTCCCTTTTTGGGTTCACAGTTCACAGTACTGGTTATGAATATAATTTTTAGCTAGTTTTCAAGCTCTTCTAAATCAACTGTACCATTTCACCAGCCATAAGAGTGCCTGGCGAGAGTTGGAACCTTTTCCTGATAGCAGTAGTAAGAGAAAAGTCCTTCATCTAAGTACGAAGGAGCTGGTATATCTGACTAGGCATGAGAATTTATTATTCACTGGTAGTAAAAATGGACCTAGCTTACATTGTTTGGAATTTGATATTTATCAGCCAAAGGTTCAGAAGACATGGTTACATATATTTTAACCACCAAGCTCCTAATTCATTACTTGGCTTGAACTGGTACTTGGACCTGCTGGATCTATGATGAAATAGTGAAGTGACATCATAAAATGGCAACTATAGCAGTCCCAAGTATTCTAAACACGGATTTTGCCCAGCCCTAGCTAAGAGTCCTTTGGCTCTTGTGCTTCAGCTCAGATCATAGGCAAGGCACTGGGCTTATGTTACCTAAGGGAGACCAAAAAACAAGGCACCTGAAACAGCCCCAGCTGATTAACTTCAGCCCTCCCTTGCACTACTCATGTTAACATTATCTAAGTTACCCTCTGCCCTGTCCCAAACCACCTGCAAGTAACTTCTCATGGCAAACACTGAATCTAAAATGATTTTATGGTAATAGTGCCTTGGCTTGGTTCCTGTGTAAGACAGAACCATAGTTAAGGATACAGCCTGAGGGAGCAGATTTTTGCTAAAGAGGGCAAGATACTTTAGCTCACTGTGGATCTCAGCCATGCTGAAATGTTAGCTAGCATCAGTTCAGCAACCTATAGAAGCAGCTGTTGGTGTGCTTAGTTGCACCTTTTGACTGAAATGTGGAAGCAGCCTAGGAATTTGATATAGATGCATTTATGTAACTCCCATGCATGATCAAATGTGAAATATCTGCATTGCATATTAAAATGCAAGAGTTTCCTCTAGCAACTATAATTCAAAAACTTCCAATGTTCATAAACAATGAGACACCATTTCTGCAAGATGATATCCAGGTACCTAATTTCGACTTTTATGGAGTTCCACAGATTCACTGGAAACCGACAAGACCAAAACACGTTTTTTCTTCTTCATGGTGGAGATCCAAATTTAATGTAGTCACCAAACAAGATAGGTACTTATTTTCTGGTTAGAATGTGTGATACAGCAGTTGCTTACGGAGAAAGAATCCGCGTGAAGCTGATAGAGTAGATGACACAGCAAGAAGTATTTTAAAAGCTTTCTTACTACATATGGAAACAAATGCAGGATGTTACATTTTCTTAGTTTATTGATTTTTTTATTTTATTTTAGGAAACTGCAGCTCCCAGTATATGTCATTCCGAGGTCCCATGCATGCATAGCCTCTTAATGCCTTTACACATTTCATCTTGCAGTAATTGTTTCCATTCACAGCATACATAAATCTAGAATGTAAGGAAAACCCTATTTACAGGATTTCAAAAGATCGTGGTTTTTGTTTTATAGTGAAAAAAATTAACAGGACTTCAACAGAGCAAAAAGTATAGATCAGATACATTGGCTTTATCACAGATAACACAATTCAAAAGTTTGTTCAAAGGTCTTGAGAATTAGAATATTGCTTGACTCTTGGCCTTTGCTCGTTTCAAAAACAAGAAGACCTCTCAGTAATAACAGAAACAAGATGTCAATAGATCAAATACATGTCAACTTTGAACAATTATTTGGAAAAACAGATAGCACACAGAGGCAGCGTTGGCTATAATATGCATTTATTTCTGTGCACATTTTCAGCTCTCTGTAGACTCATAGCACCTGAGCAGGTGACAGAGGAATTGAGAGTCCGGCTGGATACTTCAATAGCTACACTGCAAAATTTTGTATTTCAAATTACATGTTTCAGGCTTCTTGTGTTTATCAAGCCAAGATCACAATACCATTAGCCATCAGCATGTTTAAACTTTTCATCATCTCTTTAAAATTAAAAAAAAAAATGTCTTCAAACAGACTAAATCCAAGAAATTTTAAAGAGATTTATAATCAAAGGGGTGGGGAAGTGAAGCATAACGCAACTGAAAGAAACATTGGCTTAGTAGTATGACTGAGACCAGCTCTTTAAAAAATATACTTGCTTCACACATCTGCCATAATGGGAAAAACACACATACCACAGACACACAAACACACTTCTCAATTTGATCTATTTCACAAAACATTTTCTTGTTGCTTTCTTAGCCCCTCCTTTCCTACACAAGCTAGCTTGATAGCAATATCATATATCCAAGTACAGGATTTAATTTTTGTATGCTATAGTATATTCCAATGTTTTCCACAAGCTATTCTATTGACTAAAACTTGGAGGAGCTTTTATATTTTATATGGAAAGGGAAATCGTTTTACCAGCAGTTAAATATAAAACAGGCATTTATAAACAGACATTTACTTGAGAAACTGGACAGTCTTGAATAACTAGCATCCAATAAGGGTACTCCCTATACTGACCCAAGTTCTATGGGCAAGGAAAAGACCAGCTGTTACTAAGAAGTAGTGCATTTTAAATATTCATGATGACCTCAAACGCCCATTACACACAGATGTGCACATTCGAAGTTGTATACACTGCACTGCATTTAGTATCATGGGGTCTTTCATACATTAACCAAAGGTTTTATGCAATCAACATTTATTCTGGCATATCCTAAACCCACTTTGGTTGGTGTCACCTATTCACAAGTGAATTCCACGTGGAAATTGATACCTAATGCTCGTATATAACTTCCAGATGAAAATTAGTTTTATTACCATCATCAGTTTTACAGTGTGGATATTTACAACAGTTTTGCAGTAGCTTTTTTGCAGCATATATACTAGTTTTGCTTTTCTTTGATTTTTTTTTTTTGCAGAATCAACGAGTGTAACTGATTAGTTTAACGTTTCTCCTAAGAATCAACATGACCACTAGCTACCATCTCCCCCACAACAAACTACGTTCTCACCTTCTACTCCACAAGTAAAACTATGAGTAAAAGGAAATAGGTCTCCATAACAACACCGTCACAGATCCACCATGCAGTACTGCAATTTATATATGTATCTTCCCTGTTATCACCCATGAGTCAGAAAATACTGTTCACACAATATGGAAATAATACGTGCAGTAGAGCATTCCCTACCCCCAAAAAAATGAAACAGGGAAAGCATAAAAGCACAGAGCTGTATGCTTACAGCAAAGACCCTGTAGGACTTACACTGACTGACTTCAGAAAGCATGCACTTATAGTGGATTGCACCCAGAAGTGATAGGTTAGCACTCCCCAACCAAAAACCATTCAAGTCACACAGGTGTGAAAAAGTGGTACATACCTTTCAAACATGCTCTCTACTCATAACTCAAATGACTTCAGTTTCCTCACCAATGGCAGCACCTAATAGTGCCAAACGGGAGCTTATGTTCAAAGAAGGCAAGAGGATCAATATGAAATCATGGCAAGTGTTACAAACACATGATGCAATTTAACTGAAAAACCCAATGCTTCTTATCTCTTTGTTTTTCCATTTCCTAAAAACAAAACAATTCCATAACTGAATTCTTAATTAGAGCAGCAGAATTCTTAAAATTTCATCAGGATGTTCAGCAGTCATATTTGTAAGTGTCAAAATCATGACTTTAGAAAAGAAATCTCAACATTGGTTCCTTTCATTTCACTGTGTTCCTTTGCTGTTCGATATAAATCAGTAAGATTTTACATACCAGATAAATTCCACTTTGCATGGACAACCTCTACATCTTATCATTACATGGGCAAGATGTGAAATTTGCTTGCACAAGGTGCAAGTATTTGGAGTAATATAATTGGAGAGTGCAAGAAATTACACACATTGTTCCAGTGCTTTATCAGTGAGGAAAACACAGTCTGACTGTTCTTGAACAGTTTTATTATAGAATGACTCAACTTCAAAACCAAGAAACCTTCACAAAAGAGTGCTTTATTTCAGCAACCTAGCACTCAAACAAATCAAACATCCTCTTTATAATAATCAGATGCATAAAAGTACCAGTACAATTCCACTTTGTTTTGTTTTGTTTTGTTTATGCCTATTAACTGCCCATTATTTTTTTATTAAAAAATGCATTTAAAGATCTGCTGCTCTTACTAATTAATACAGACTGGTTTATTGACAGTGTGCAAATAAACCTTTATTGAAGAGCTAATATTGATTACTGTTTTTCAGCTAAATCAGAATGGGGGCACAAAGTACCTTCTGTGCTGTAAACATAATGAATTCTTCACATAATTGGAAGCTGAAAAGGCCTAAGGAAAAGGGTGCAAACACTTCTCATACGTAACAATGGCTGAGCTCAAGTCTTCCAAAAAGAATTTGGAATAGTTCTGCATTTGGCATACGTCCACTCTACTGTCATCAAGCACAGTTTTAAGGGAACGTTGTTTATAAAAGCATAATTTACTTTTAGCTTTAAAACACAATGGCCTAATAAAAGCATGCAGCACTATTTTTTTCCTCTGTAATATGATATAATTACTTAATTACCAGTGTTAACATGACTTGGTGAGTGCTGTACAAGCAAAAGGGATTGTAAAATCACCTCTGATTGTACTCTATAAATAAGGCTCATACAGTACGTCTCCCTCCTCACCATGATCCACAATTTCAAAACAGCATTTGTGTAGAATTAAATTACCCTGAAAAAAGCAGCATTTACAAATATCCTTATTTTTTACTTTTTTGCCCCCCCACCTCCCCCCCCAAAGAAAAACACCTTCCTTCTTTTTCAGTAGTTTACAATCTGGAAACATAGGGAGTCTTTGTTTTCCAAACGGCTGTGGCCAGATTATCAGATTCTGGTTCTTCACAGTTTGTCTGGATACCTGTAACACTTCACACCACAAAGTAATAGTTCTATGCTTATAAAAATATATATATATATAAGGGCTACTACCCAGCAAATGTAATTATAGGGGCTAGAACAGCAGCAATCATCTGATTCCTTATACATTCTTCTTCACAGAGGGAATCCATTTTGGGTATCCTTTCAGTCTTGCTCAACGCAGTGGGATAAGAGTATTTTCCCCAAACTAATATTTAGTGCAGCATGAATGGAAGGGGGATTTCTCCCTTATAATTTGAAATAATTGGCTGGCAAACGCCTGGCAGATGACTGAAAGGTGTCTCATATATTCGTCTCCTATGGCTGTGTCCTCAAGAGCCTGTTTTTAATCCAAAGCAGACCTTTATGGATTCAGGCATACCGCGGCATTTCACATTGCTCACAGCGATTCATTGCTGGGTGGTTTAAAAAAGTACAGCTCTTACAATTCCACGGAGCTCCTTCAAAGTCTTCGTCTCTTGGCTGTGATCGTGGAGCTTGCTTGGAACTTCTCTGATGATCTACAGAGAAATTTTTTCTTTTAAACTCTTCAGTTTTAAAACACACCAAAGCCATGCATGATAATATAATAAGACTACTGAAGTTTTAACATTTTGGAACCACATTGTTATCCACCTCTGATTTTACCTTTGTTCCCAAGGGAGGCCAAAACACACAAAATATTTCAGTTATAAAGCGTTTCTTAGACATGGTCTACATCCCAGCATGATGAGGCTACGTCAGAGCATAGTATGGGACCCCAGTCTGGAAGATATCACTACTAAGGTGCAGGTTAACATTAAACACTAGCATTTACTTCTTGCTCTTCTTTGCAAGGAGGAGATGGACCAGGGCAGCTTCTGAATGTATAGCAAACATTACTCTGGTCCCCTAGATGTTCAGCATGATACAGAGCATTACCACTGCCATAACTTCATTATATCATTAATTATTCTATAGCACCTACAAATCCCTATACTGCATTACTTTCATACCTACTTCATACCTTATTGTTTCAGTCATGTGTGAGACCAATCTATTTACACCCATGTGAATTCAACCAGAATGAATTTGTCACAGTAAGATTTGGCGCAAAACCACAAAGTTAAGCCAAATATAATTTGCTTACTCAAGTGTCCTATGTTTTCCATGCTGTTCAAATTTTGCCACTAGATATCAAGAGAGGCTTTAACGTTGCCTCTCTTTCATGCTCTCAGTTCCTCACAAACGGCTTACTATAGTCACCTACCCTTACATTAGCAAGCATTTTTTAGGGTGATAGCAAAATGAATGTAGGGATGTAGTACATATGTCCAGTGTCTTCCATAAAAGGTTAAATGATGCAACATCAGTGTTTAAACATTCATGCTACACTGTCAAAGCACTATCAAATTACTCTAGCTAATACATGGCAGAAAGCCACAAACATTCTTTTGTGTATTATTTTAGCACTTGGCACCAAGTACTTTAGGGTTATATAATGTACACCCTCTATTCTTCTGAAAATATCCATAGGGCTGACTTATGGCAATCACATTTCACAGATTTATTTTTAAGCTGTGTTAGTTTTCCCAAATGACTGTAGGTTGTCCAATAGAGCCACGGTGACACGATGATAAGGGTTTAGGTGAACAGAAATTTCTGTAAGATGTGTCCAACTATAATGAACATGAAAAGCAGGGGAGAGGAAAGAAAAGAGACAGGAAGATTAATTGATTCATTATTTGATCACACGGTCATCAGAACTGGCCACCTGGGCTTTCACACTGCCAGTTCTCGCTGTGGTGTTTTCAGTTCCTGAATTTGTCCCTGCTACAAGAGGGGTTTTCCCAGTGGAGATACAAGAGGCAGATCACACTCAAATGTAAGGAAGGGAAGAAAGACAGTAACAATTCTGTAGTTGCAGAGTTGTATTTTTTTCTCCTAAGCAGACAAAATTGCAGCAGAAGTAACAGGGACAGATAGGGAGTAGGAAACTGCTGAGCAAAAGAAGAAACCAGTTAGGAGAAGGTGCTGCACTTAAATAACATAAAGGGGGAAATAAAAAAATTTGTACAAGCTGGGAAAATCATGGTACATAAAGCTGAAAGCGCAAAATCATCTTAATCAAGAAAGAGCTATCTTAAAAAAACAAAAAGGTGAACCTAAAATGTAAAGCTGATTGTCTGCTACTTTTCACAACATCCTACTTCATGCATAAACATAATCTAAATGTGTCATGAAATGGTCGTTTATACTGCTCTAACTATTACTGTATTCACAATACATTAGGCTAAGTGGTTTTTCCATACACCACTTGTACAGCATAAAATAATGAAAGGCAAAATATGTTTCTCAAGACAACGGTCTCAACAAATCTATTATTAGATATAACACACTGAAATACTAATACTAGGCATAAAAATTCAACAGCAGCGATCTACTAGAAACTAAATATTGAACATTTTATTAGCGACTCACCTTTTTTAAATGGCTTTGGTGGCACAACAGGACCAGGCTCTATATGATCATAAAAGTTAGTCATGGCTTTTGGGTCAAAGTTCCCTAAAACAGAAAAACAGAAAAATTATGCTCCCCATGGAACAAATAGTAACAAAAGTGACTAGCCTTAGTTCACATGCATGTTTTCAATATGAGAGATGTTGACAGCCTACACTGTCTCCTTCAGGTCTTTGTCTAGACTTACCTGTCATGAAAGTCTGTGGAATTTCCTCCTCACACCAGTGCACCTGGCACCTTCATTGTATAGCTTTCACTGTATGCTAAAAATGCACCTCTTTACCCTGGCCTTTGGCACCTGATATTAATAATTTTAGGACCCACCCTATTCTTCAGATTCTAAGTTATTTTAACGGATTTTAATATTGTATTCTTACCCTGCTATAACCTGCCTTGGGACCTTATGGTGAGTTAGCAAAGGAGAAATTTACTTTTTAAATCAATCAGTAAGTAAATAACGCTCTTTGAGGAGACTGTGTTTTCAGAGTGAAAAGGCTGTGTCTGTTTTGTAATTAAAAATGCAATTCCCTGGAACAGTGTCAGAATCAGCTTTTGCAAGTGCCCTTTTCAATTTATACTCCTTAATAAAAGGAACAAAAAAATAAAATAAAAACCACAACGTTTAGCAAAACTGAAATACCCAGCATCCAACAGCATAAATAACTGGCAAAGAGAAAACAACTGCAGGTTTATATCACTTTGCACTAGACATAGGACAGTCAAAACATGTCAGTAATGTGCCTGAAACCAGTCACATTCATTTGTGTATTGTTTGCTTTCCTTTGGGCCTCACTGGCAATGACACAGGGGGCGGGTCATCTGGGCAGCCCATGACCTCCATATACACTGCCCAGGCTTGTGCCCTGGAGAGATCACTTTGGTGATGCAAATGCTGCAAAAAACACCATGGTCTAAGGTACAAGCACTAGGGGTTGCCTTTGTCGGCAGGAGAGATCATCATGTCTCACTAGTCAGCTACTACTCACCCTTAAGCTGGGCCACCCCTGGTCACTAAAGTGCTGACCTGCCACTGTCCGACTGCTTCAGTGGGTACTGGAGTTCAGAGTATCACTTGACAAGCAGATTGAACTACAGCACCAGGCAAGAAAGAAAAGAAACAACCCTTCTTGTGCTTAGCAAGCCGGAACATCAGGACCACGTGTCCTGCTTTGTCCACTGACCTGCTGCAGGTCAACAACTCGCAGAAGATGGACATTATTGACCCTGAGCTGAAAACACTCAACAGTGACGTTGCCACTTTGCAGGAGACCAGACTCGCTTTGAATGGCAACCTCCAAGAAAAGATTTACACCCTTTTTCTGGCAAGGAAGGCATCCAGAAGAACCTTATATTAATGACATAGGCTTTGCAGTGAGGCACTGCCTTCTGTTTGCAATAGAACCACTAACCGAGGGCTCAGAATGCTTGCTTTCCCGCTGCCTCTCAATCACCACTGGTCTAGTTAACACCTTGAGCATTTATGCTTCCACTATGTGCTCTGACATACAGGCCAAGAACCTGTTCTATGAGGAATTAGACCAGGCTGCCAGGAGAGTTCCAGCCTCCAAACTCCTAATCACGCTGGGAAAATGCAATCCCAGAGTTGGGGAGGATCATCACACATGGGACAACTGCATCAGTCTCTACAGCCACAACAGGCTCTGGAACTCTCCAACAGTTTGACTTAACCCCTGAAGGCACACTTCTCTACTGTCTCCTGAGACAGGCAGATACCAACAACAATAACATTCAAATATACAGCTCAAAACAAACACATATTTTTGCAAGTATTTTAAAATATATACCTCTAGACTGAAGGAGATCTATTTCTTTCTGTGTACAGTCAACGTTTATCTGGAGCTGCCTGTTCTTGCTTCTCAATCTGGTCATCTCCTCAGGCTAGAAAGCAGAACCAAAAATAGAAACAGAAGTCAGCATAACCATTTTTGTTAAGCCATGCACATACATAAGTACAGTGAAATATTAATTTAGCTGTTCTTCCTCTCCTTATTTTTATGCAGATGGAACTGTGTAGTGTAAAAAGTTTGTGGGGTCCCTTGACCAGAACATTTCGAAAATGAGAACCAGTACGTTTCCACTGGTATAGTACTAAATTAGTGCAGACTTTTTTTCCAGGCAAAACATTATTTGCCAATTTATCAGCTTGGGAACTGAAATCAGGACATAAATTGCTGATTTAAATTATATTGATTTAAAATTAATAAATTCTGTATTGATCAGTAACAGGAGTTTCAGCACCATCACAGTAGTATGACTCCAAATGTATCTTGCAAATAAACCAAGACAGTTAAACAAGTTTCAAACCAATGTAGCATAGATGCACTTTAAAGTGATTATGTGTGGTTTTGTTTCATGATAAATAAAACTTGGTAAATTTCTTGAATGATACAGGCAAAGAATTAATTCCTGTACCTGTGAATCTCCACAAAATATAGATTTTAGGACAAGTGTGGGGTTAGTCCTCCAGATGTTTCTAAACTATAATCCCCATCATCCCTGGTCATTGGCCATGCTTGCTGGAGCTGTTGGGAGCTGTCATTCAGCAACATCTTAAAGGTCAAAGGTTCCCCACACCTGTTTTAGGATATCATAGTCAGATTAAGTTTCCTTGTCAGAAGGGAAAGAACCACCAATTTAGAAATTCACATAAAACATTTGGATGTTGAATGACATTGTCTCAAGAAAAGTTTATTATAGACTACAGCGTTTTAAAAATTTAAAATCAGTCACGTGCCCTATTCCTTTCACCTCTCCCTTCCTTTAAGTAAGACAGTGCTTCTACCAGGGTCACAAAGTTGTTTTTCCTATCATAGCTTCTTCCAGCCTGGGTTCTTATTCCCAGCTGATGAGACCACTACGCTGCTAACATGCAAACTGTTAGGGGAAAATCTACAGCTAATACCAAAGAAAACACTACCATGCTCTTTCTGGTCTGGGGAAAAGCATGGACCAGCTACCAGAATATGCTGATACCCAGCTGCTGAAGTGGACTGGTTACTGAACTTTTATCTGTCAGAATATGAATGATGTATAATATATATATGACATGACAGTGACAAACACTGTCATTAGGAGGGAACAACTTTAATATTTTAAAAGCTTCTTACTTACTGTCGGGATTGAGGTTGTGCAGCTTACTCTTCTCAGACGCCTTTGCATAAGATCGTGTTCCATGCCATTCACTTCAGCTTTGAGCTTTTCAAGCTCCTCATTTTCAAACTTCAGTTCCTTTGCTAGCCTCTCCATCCTTGCACGTTGGTGTAACAACAAGGCTAGTGTGGTATAGAGAACAAAGTCAGTGCGAATACACAAGACTGAGAAACCCAACTTGCAATTGGAATAGTATATACAGGTGAGCTTTTAAGAGCAGAAAGTGACTATAAACATGCAGCCAAACATCAGTGTAGAGATGTTTCATGCTAATGGAACTATACTTGTAGACGTAAAGTTCTTCCATCATAAAAATAATTATTTTAGACAGTAACTTGGATATTACCATTTCTGGCCACTGCTTCTTTTTTTTGTTCTTTGTCCGCTCAAAAATAAAAGGCACCTGTGCAGGATGAAATGGCAATCTAATTGTAACAGTGTACTGACAAGACTAAATCCTAAAAATCAAAAGGTATAAGACACTGGGCTACAAGATGATCTCCACTGCTTGCGACCAAGTTCACTTGATGCAATGGAACATATTACTATAGCAAATGCAATCTTTTCTTAAAAGCTGCTTTTACTCTTTGGAAAAGCAGTTTTAACCTAAAAGATTACAAAATCAGTGCTTTAATCAACTGCAGGAGCCTGTGACTAGATTAGGACATACAAATTAGTTAACAGAACATAACATATGAAGAGGCTGACCCTCCTTAACTGACTTTTAAAAAATTCATTGTAGAGTAGAAGTTTAACTACTGGACCCAATTCTAGATTTTGTAGTAATTCCCAACTCTCCATTTTTGTCCTTAGTGGGGGGAAATCAAGAGAGATTGCAAAGTAAAGGCATTTGCTTTAGAGAGTGGGTGGGATGAGAGAAAAGCACTCTACAAGCAGAGGGTCTATAAATTTCTGAAGACCCTTCTTTCTTGCTCTTTCCACATGGCTTCCAGAAATGCAATCTGCTGTGTTGAAGAAACTGATGACTCTTTTTGTAGTGTGCTGGAAATGCAGGGTTGCTCTTCCTAACTGTTCAAAGTACTCACACCGTCTGTCTTTAGGGAGAATTTGAGGTCTTGGGCTGCCTGCCAATTGAACAGCACCCAACTCCCTGGCAGCTCAGATGTTGCAGACAGCAGGAAAGCAGTTTCTTCCACTTGCTGCCAACTGCATTGTAGTGGTAGTGGGAGAAACTGAAGCACAGAGTCACAACATGGGAGCCCTTCAGCACAGCTATTCTTGACCATCCTCTGTTCCTCTGAAATATTCTGCAGCTTGTGTTACTTAAAATATGAGTACACAAGATTTCCCACAAAGCCTCCCTCCACATTATAAAGACATTTAGAAGAGGTCCTGTAAATTGAGCTGAATCCATACTTGCATTATTTCTCTGCTAAATGTCACAATTAGACATCTGTAGCATGGCCAATGGTTCATTCACAAAATGAATGAGGACAGTATGAACTGTGATATTACATTCCAGTGTTCGGTTTTGCAGCTTAATTATTTAGCACATTGTTACTCATTACTTTCTCTTGATACGTCCTCGTCATTCTGCATACTTCTCTCTCAAGTCTCCTCCAATCATCCTTAGCCAGCATTCTACTCTTTTATCTAAACACATATGCTCCTTTTCAAGTTTACATTGTAAGGAATGCTATACAACACTTGTGGTACTTAGTACTTGTGGTACTAAGGTACCACTTGTACCTCTTCCACAGGTTTGAGGGCAGAGTTGCCATACTTTGGAAGTCTTAATTTCTCCCCATGACTAGCAAGAGAAGTATAAACTGTGCAAACTAGTGTAAATTTTAGAACAGCTCATACAAAAGCAAGAGAAATACAGCAAGGGGGCTTAACTGGAATAATTTATACAAGTTACAGAAACTGGAATTATCTTGGCACAGGGTGTGGATTTCTTTTTAGTACAGAGTAAAACAATCCTGCACCTAGCCCAGAGCAAAAAACATAGTATGGGAATGAAGTAATACATCGGCAGTCCAATTTATCCATGAAATAGTATGCAAGTTCAAGAGTTAAAAAAATAATTAACTGCTTTGAGTTACAAACTCTGTATGTTTGTATAAACATCTCTGAGTGCTTTGGTAGAAGAGCAAGATGCAAGATACAATATATAGTTGTTCCTATGAAAGGCTTAGATTTCAATAGATAGAGTTAAATTAACTGAAGTTAGGTTCTACAGAAATCAAGTGGGACATATTAGTTATGATTTAAGTCCTGTAGATTTCAGTGACCTCAACAAAAGTAACTTAGCTTGGCTCTAACCATTGTCATGTTAGCCAGTGCCATGGTTTCAAACTATTCCACAGCTGAAAACAATACATCAAAGCTAGCTCTTCTTCCTTGTTATAAATTATATACAAATTTTGATTCATACTGAGCTATGCCAACAGGTCCATCTATGCTAGCGTTGTCAACCTGCTAAACAGGAATGCTTTAGGAGATCAGACAGAAATTTGTTGGTGTTATGCTATCTTAGGGCTCTAAACTGGAGATCTGAGAAGTAGGGTAAAACCAAACAACTATATAAACTCTGCCATATTTTGTTTTTTAAAAAACATGTTTAGATCACCAGACACAATAATGCTTCCAAAACTATGTGTACATCTAGCCCAATATTGAAGATAGGTCCAGTATCTGAAAGATTGCCTCTTCCCATGTTATTTACCCAGACCCTGAGGTCATCTTCAGAGGCCCTTCTCTGGCTGCCATCTCCAGGAGAGATATGGCATACTAGCTATGGAATGCCCTCCCCAAAAAGGTTCGCCTAGCACCTTCTTTACTATCTTTTCAACGCTAGATAAATACCTTTTTATCTCTGCAGTCCTTTTAAATCTGTTGGTGCAAAGTTTGCTTTGGTTTTTACGGTTTTATTTTCTGCTCTATCATGCCGAATCAGATTGTATCATCATTTTTATTATTTAGGATTTTTAACTTGTGTTTTTTTTAAAATTAGTGAATCGCCCTATTTGTTTTTAGGGCAGCTTATAGATGTTGAAAATAAATAATAAAATATTGCCTACTCTGACTAGCAGGTCACAGATAGAGGCCTTTCACATCAGCTGGTATCTGATACTTTTAACCGGGGTTGTCAGGGAATTGACTCAGGGACATTCGACATGCAAGTCAGGTTTTCTACCACTGAGCTACTCCCCAGTTACAGAGCTACAGTCATCCCAAACCAAATTTATCAAGGGCCCAGATCCATTTGTCTCCTTTCTCTTTGCTAGGTAACAAACATTATTGTCAACATTCCTATGCAGCCTTGGAAAAGTAGCTCATCATACAATTGGAAGCTTAAATAGGTTTCAAAAGCACTCCACAATAATGCACCTTTATGAATGTTCTCTCTCTCCACATCAACTATGGTGTTTTTGCTAAAACATCTAGTTCCTTAGCAGATGTACTTCAAAAACATGAAAAAATTAAAAGGCTTCAGTAACACACTTCAAAAAATTTTGAACTGCAGATAAACCCATCTTCAATCCAAAAACTTCAATCAGTTTTGACATTACACAGGAGTTTGCACTGACAAAGCCTCAACAGCATGTGATGTTATTGCACTACTTGCTCTGTAAATTCTAACCCTGCACAGTAAGTCTAGTACACTAAGATAAGCAGGACTGTGTTGGCTCTATATTGGCAGAAGTTACTCTAGGGTGGTATTCAGTCAATTCAGTTTAGCGTATCCATTCCTCCCCCTAGACCATTTCTCTGCTAATTAGGTTATGCATTATATGGCATCAACAACTGTTTCTTCTGAACCACATTGTATCAATGCAATATACTGCAACATCGTCCCACACTACAGTGGCAAAGTAGCCCTTAAGCTACATCCTGACACCTCCTTTGCTGCTGCAGACACAATGAACTTCCAAAGTATAAGCTCATTCTATCTTCTCTCTTACGAAACAAGATAATATATATTTGTCATTAATGAATCCCGATAAAATAACCATGGCTTAAGAATTTGAAAGACTGTTAGTAGTTTAGAAACCAAAGCACGGAGGATGTACCACAGTGCAAATAATTTTTTTCGATAATTACTGCAACATGCAATTCAATAAGTTTACCTTGAGTATAAGCATAGTCATCGGACCCAGAACTGGAGCTCCTCTGATACTTATGGCTTCCTCTTTCACATCCAGATCCTGGTACAACTGAAATAGGCTGAATTGGTTCTGGTGCTGCAGAATGCTCTTCTTGGTCCACTAAATTTAAAAGGTTCTCAGCTGGTGCTCTGCCTACGGTGATTTTAAAAACTGCTGGATTTGGCTGAGATACCATGACCCGAGGTGACTGAGTAAGCACACCCGTAGGTCCAGCTGGCTGTGTATATGTTATATATAAAGGATTAACACTATAAGGAGGTTTGGGCTGACCTGACATACTTCTGGAAGGAGAACTTGAAGGAGGAGTAGCAGGTGCGTACAGTGGGTGCTGATTCCGTTGGGAAGGTGGGTTACTTATAGGTGAAGGGCTCCTATTCATGGTAGTCCCAGGTCTTTGTGGTGGCTCAACGGTAATTTCTATCTTGTTCATGGAGCTTTTGGATAAGCTAGGTCCACCATATGGAAGATAAGATACTGAGTGTCCACTTGGTTTCTGATATGTTTGGGGTGTTTGTTGATATGAATGGGGTAGCACAGTTGAAGGACTAGGAGGCATAAACACATGGGAACTTTGATGGCCCAACGGGCTAGGCTGAACTTGATGCTGAGGAGAGCCAAAAGGAGAAGGACACTGAGAAGCAGGCGGCGACTGAAAAGGTGACTGAGGAATCTGGGGCTGTTTTGGAGAATACTGAGAAGGCTGATAGTTTTGTTGGTGCGGATAAACAGGCAGTGGATGTGGACTATAATGGGGCACTGGGCCTTGTGGCGATGAATGCCACTGTGCACTTTGAGTAGGAGTCTGTCGTCCTGAAGAACTTTGAGATGTCTGCCTAATATAGAGAGATCCAGGATTCCCGTAAGGATTGCTTGGAATTGGAGGAAGAATTTGTAAAGCTCTGGGTACAGTCTGTCCAGATGGGAGGTTCTGCGACACTGTAACAGTTATAGGGTTTGTGCTATACCGAGGTATGTGCATATACGCAGGAGGAGGCGGGCCTTGCATAGCAGATGTATTCATTCCAGGTTGTATGGAAGAAGGTTGCTGAGGTGGTTGCAAAGGAGGAGTAGCTGCGTTTCTATTCTGGTCATTCATAAAAAATGGATTGTAGTTGGGAGAAGCTGCCACAACAGCTGGAGCAGAGTGTGGTTCTTGAACTAAGCATATCAGTTGTTTACCTGCTGTGTGTTGTGGATCAATATGTCCATCACTTGAACTATGTACCAGTGTACGACCACCATTAAGTTGAGCTCCATCCCCTCCATGATAGCTGGTGTGAGGATGGATGCCGAGGTTAATATGCAGATGGCGATTCCTGTTCAAACGAGTGTCATCTGGGTGGTACTCCATGTATAGGTATTTGTTACTCTCCTGTGCAAGAGCTCGACAACAAGCATCAAGGTTGTTGTTGTTCTAGTAATAAGAAATAGAAAACATGAAGGGTTTAAAATTAAATAAATGAGTCTGACAAGCAATAATGTAGTTCCATATGCATACATGTCAACATACCTATAAAGCCTAGTTTGAACATCGTATTTCAGTTAAGACTCTCACCTGAATTAAGGAGCATTAGTTGAATGATCCTCTTTTTGTACTCAATTAAAGCTGCAGCATTTGTATATAAACAAAGGTTTTAAAGAAGGTACACTTTACATCCAGGTCCTGGGATCAAATGGAGCCCTCTGGGCCTCTCCATCTGACCCTCAGGACTCTCCTCAGGCCACTCTTCCCACCAGTCACTCCCTCCTCAAGTAATTTGCCTTGTTGGATACTTCAACTGTGATAACGTCTCATTTGCCTGGATAGAGAGTTGAGTGTGTAGTTAAAAAAGCATGGCTGGAATGTAGCCTACTGTACAAAAATAAGAGTTATTATTATCTGTCATACCACTGAATTTTTGCCTCTGGCCCACAAAGAAAAACAGTGCTTGAACTGAAGAGGGGAAAAAACTTAGGCAGTAGCCACCATCTCAGAAGAGTTTCTCCTCCTGGTGTGAGATTGAAGACTGCTTCTTCTAATTCTGGGCTAAATAGTCTCTCAGGTACTTTCAGGAGGCTATCTACCCCCTGCAAAAGTGCAGGGGAGGGGGAAGCAAATTTCTCAAATTTTAAGAGGGATGACTTACCTTAGTTAATTTTGCAAGTTGGCTAAAGCCCTTCCCTTTTCCAGAACGTTTTAAAAAGCCTCATGCTTGCTTATAGCAGCAGCAAGATTCAGCACTTCTTAAGATACACAAGTGGTAGGCTACTATGGAACCCTGCTGAGGCTGCAAGGGGCTATGAGGCTTTTTTTACAAGTACAGGAAAGGGGAAGAATGTCTTATTCACCACAAAGGTAAGCCAACCTCCACCCCAACATTTTGGGGAAGCGTACCTCCTCCCCTCCCCAAATTTTAAAATCCATTTTCTTTTCTCCCCCACCACCATAATTTCAGCCCAGCTCCAGTTTCTTCTAAAATTACACCTGCCAATCATAGCCAGGAAACAAAATCATCACATGTTTCTTCGGCACGCATTGTTTCATTTAAAAAAAATATAAACATGTCAATAAAAGGGCTGCGTTATGGGAACATTAGAAATAAGATTTTCAGTGAAAATATTGCCTATCCAAACCCCCTTTCCTGAATAAGCTTCCCACTGTTTACAACATTTATTCTCTCTCTCTTTTAATAACTGATGGGAAAGGTTAAATGTTGTCCTTATTTGTAGCTTGAAAGTGAGGAAACAAGAGCATGTGGGAGACATACAATGTTCAAGCATCTCTTAACATCTCTAAAAGCAATAACTACACTGGTCAAAAAACATTTGGAGGGATATATTAAATGATTCCTAATAATGCAAGCTTTAAAATCTACCCTTTGTTGATATCTAATGAAACCTCTTACATTTATTGACATTCTCTTCAAATTGTGATCAACAGGATTCAACACATTGAAGTTTGCTAAGTGCAGAATACTGAGATCTACACTCTGCTGTCTTGGGTTTCAAGGAATCTGCCAATACAACCTCCAGTGAGATGCCTCTTCCTAGCCGCCTGTTGTGCATGTGTCTTTACTTTAAAGGAGTGTTTTTTCTTCAATATTGTTTTATTCCTATGGTTTTGTTCCCTTTTCCATGTGCAAGACTATAGCAAAGTCTTATAATTTTATCATGAACCATTATGTTTTTTTATTTTGCTTTTCCCAGAAAATGTTAATTTGCAATACTGTCAGAGGTCAGTGGAATACCGTATTTTTCTGTGTATACCCCCCCCCCCCCGTGTATAAGACGCTCCCTATCACTAAGTCAAACAAATATTTGGAAATTCTAAAGCTTTACCTGGAGCATGAAATACCTGAATTTTAGGATGGGGAGTTCCATAGGGTCATTGCCCACCACATTCCCACCCTTCAAGATGGGGAAAGATGGTTGGTGACAGGTTTGTAGGCTTCATCCATAAGATCTGGAGGCTCCTGACCATCCACTACCCCAGTATCCACAAGAGCTATAGCTCCCAAAGTATTGTTTTTGATAAGCTCAATGGTAGGAGCACCAAGATCTTAAGGATCAGGCCTACACAGCTTCTGACATTACCAGACTGGTTTCCTGAACACTTCATTGAGGGAGAGGGAATAGGGAGAATCCGTGGAAAGGTCTGGTAAAGAATTCCCCAGATATGCCAACATTCCAAGCTTAAATCATAATACTCTGTGTCAAACAAAATTTTGCTCCTTACTGAAGGGTAGAAAAATTAAAATAAGTATTTGGAAATGTGTTTGCCAAGTAGCTAAGCAGCCTCAATCTTTCTACTGAGGCCTCAAACCAGTGCATTCATTGTTTCTTCAGGCCATTCCTGGCTCTTGCAACTGCCTACCTACAGAACCTTTTCTTACTGTCTTGGCATCAAAAGCACACACCTTTCTTATTCTGGCATTGTTCCCATATGAAATCACTTAAATGTGTTCAGGGTAGTATTACTCAACACACACACACACACAAAAAACAAAAACGTAACAGGTATCTTACTGTGAGAGAATTCCACCTTAGGAGCTTACACTACAGGGAGGAAATCCCTTATTTGCTTTAAACATTTCCCCTTTCCTCTGCAAGTCATTGAAAGTCTCCAATGCAAATTGTTTAGTGATATTTGCACAACACTATTTTACTTTATGTAGGAATACTTGGTTTAAAATCTTATCACAGCTAAACAGCACAAGAACTACCAAGAGGCTGGTGCCATATTGGAATGAGGATGATTTTAAAAGGACCCAGGCATCCTCATCTTCCATTCCTCCAGATTGCTGATTACATGCCTATACTTATTTGCCACACATTTTATTTCTTTCTGCTTCCCCCATGGGCATTGTGTGTTCTACTTAAAATAATATATTGATAATAAAATACAATTATTTCAATTAGAACACAAAATGCCCTGTGGATGACTAGAGGAAAATAAAAATGCATAGGTAGATAGATAATAGATAGATAGATAGATAGATAGATAGATAACATTTAAGAGCTTAACCATTGTTTTAACCTCGCTGATCTCAACAGGACACAACCTGTACCTGTGCTAATTAGATGCAATAGGATTTTAAACTAAATTAAAGTGGTATGAGTAGAATCTATTTTATTAGTGAAAGATATGTTAACAGTGGTTTTCAACCAGTGCACCATGGCACCCTGGGGCACTTCAGATGGTGGTCAGGTGCGCCATGCGCAGCCCTGGCCTCCTTCCCCTCCTCTGGTGCCCTCTCAAGTCTCTGCCTCCAAAGGCTTCCACAGCGGTTTCTTACACTGGCCCTGGCTACAAGTTCTCTAGGTGAATGCTGCTACAAGGGCAGGGCAGGAGGTGCTGGTTGCCAGGAGCTGAGGTGGCCTTGGAGTGAGTAAGTAAGCAAGCAAGCAAGCAAGCAAGCAGGCGAGGATTCCTGAGGAGAGGTGTCCCAAAGGGGTGAGGGGCTGACCGCTCAGCAGGCAAGGGGCAACATAAATAAGCTCCTGAGACTTGAAATGCATTTCCCCACAGGGGAGCCACAGAAAGAATATAGTTGGTCAAGGGAGCCACAGACTCAAAATAGTTGGAAATCTTTGTGTCAACATATAATGAAGTATGCTATGGGAAGCCTGAAGACCTAGCTTGGAATTAAGTTTTCACCCTCAACCCCACAAAAAAAGCCTTTATCTTTTAGAAACAAAGAGGATGAAATTGTGTGTGGATCTTACTAGCATATGACAATGAACTCTTTTCAAAGAGAAACCACTGTTTTATCTCTTACCTGGAGCATGCACTGTGACACCACACTCTCTGGGATCTCAGGGAAATGTTGCCGGAGGTCATGGAGTACCTGCATGTCGAGTTGCTGGCTGCTCTGTGCCATGTCAGACTGATGTTAGTCTCAAGACTCTAAGAAAATAGCAGTCAACAGGCTTCCCAGTGGCTATGCTCTTCTGATGCTTTTGGCATCTTCTATAAATACAAATACAATAAAATGGAGAAATAGTTTAACATGATTTAGACAATCACACAAAAACATATACATATCTGATGGACATATGAATATCAAAGTCTCAGATTATTATTTCATAAGGCCATGACTTTCATCACTCAATGCCACAGTGAAGAGTAATTACAACATATACTCTATAGGACTGTACTTGAAAACAACTTTCTTTTCCTAGACTTGGGACAGGAATCTTCAAATAAATGAGACATGAGCAAGCTTGTCCCTCCCAACAGTAACTTTCTTAATTATGCTTCTTCTAGCAAGAGAGCTTGGGACCAGTACATCTCTACCATCCTCACCTTTAGATCTCTCTTCAGTTCAAAATAGAAGAGGAACTACATAGCAAATCACACTCTGAACATTCACTTCAAAACTAACATGAATAGTTACTTGGATTTTCCCAAATTAATGGCAAGCAGAGGTGGGTGACCCATGTATCTGAAAACATTGCTAAATGTACCTTGGCTAACATGCTAAATGTACCTTGCGTATTTGGTAAGCTGGTAAGTAAATGTTTGAAGTATTTATGCTTATGACATACTGTATTCATTTTATAGTATATATAATGTTACATATATCAAACTTCTTAATTCTGTCCTATCCTTTCATTTTAAAGTTAAGTACATGTATGTAACCCAGATAAACGAGAAACTTAGTACAGTAAATGAAGCTTTGCAGAAGCAATCCAACCTTGAAGATAAGGAGCCTTTGTAACTGCTTAGTGACCACATAAGTAGAATTGATACATTTGCAGGGGTGGGGAATGTGAATGGTTATTCCCTTTCAAAGGTTGGAAGCAAACAAGAAAGCTGGGACTAGTCGCTATGAGGTGTGAAAATCAAGCTGCAACTGTGATGCATGTAACCTGGACTTTGCTACTTTAATATGCAGAGAATCTAGGCCTACATAATGGATGTTCCCATGTGTGTGAAGACCTGGATTCTGGCAATGGATAATGTTGTTTCTGCAGACTTATGGTATCCTGGATCCCGAGATATAGGGCTTTGTTCTCCATTTTGTACCTGTATAAAGACAGTTCTCTCTCAGTGCCAATTCCAAGAAGCCCACACAGCGAACCCTCAAAGAAGCAATGTGTCTGCCGCACTTCCTTCTCTCATGCCTCCCCCTTTTCCTATTTTCACTTGTTACAAGGGTCCCTAGCCAGGATCCTGTGTGTGAGCATTACCCCATCCTTGGTATTGGTGTGGATGAGGGCTAGTCTGCTTAGGTAGGATAACTCCTTCCATCCAATTTCTAGTCCCCATTTCTCCATGAGGGAGAGGATGCACTAGCTGTGGAAAACTTGGTCAAGTAGTAATTTTGTTATTGGTCTGTTTGTGTGTCTATATATTCACTGGCAAAGTAAGATCCCAGGCTGTAGATGTTTGTCTTTGCATCCCATTGCACAGAGAGATCCCAGGATGTGTCTCAGGCCTGATCACCTTGGAACACACAGCAACGCTGTTTAATATGTTAGCACTCCAGTTCTGACCCCCAAACTGGACCATAACATAAAGATAGCTGCATTGTATAGTATAATGCATAGTTCAATCCTTCCACCTCAGTTAGGGAAGAAAGCATACTGCAACATTTACATCTGACAGTAGAGAGAGATAATCTTTATAAATGTAAAAATCTCACTGGAATGAAATTTGGCTGGCCATACACTCATGCTGTCAGCATTGCCACTAACATTCAAATACAGTGGTACCTCGGGTTACATACGCTTCAGGTTACATACGCTTCAGGTTACACACTCCGCTAACCCAGAAATAGTGCTTCAGGTTAAGAACTTTGCTTCAGAATAAGAACAGAAATTGGGCTCCAGCGGCACGGTGGCAGCAGGAGGCCCCATTAGCTAAAGTGGTGCTTCAGGTTAAGAACAGTTCCAGGTTAAGTACGGACCTCCGGAATGAATTAAGTACTTAACCCAAGGTACCACTGTTATTCAAACCCCGGTTTTAGCATTTGCTGAAGTGGTGAAGTGTTACACTTATGCAGTTCAAGAATTCAGACAGAAGATCGCAGATTTGACAGTTAGAACTGTTTTCTCTACCCCTGTCCAACAAAAAATAATATGCTCCATGTCCATCTCTCATTCACACACTTTGTCTCCCAAACATGCACTTGAAAGATACTTTTTTGCAAAATCAGGAAGAAATAGTTGACACAGTCTAATGTAAAACTCATTTATTTTAAGCACTGAATTTTTCAGGCAAGACTACAATTAGTATTTTGTTACTGGAGAATCTTCACAAATATGCCTGCTTCCCAACACCAGAATTGTACAAGAAATGTATAAGCTAAATGCAGCCGTTTTCAAACAGCTTATTCTTGAATGTTTTGGCTCCCGAATACCACAAACCTGGACGTGACTGTTCCAGTTTGTGAACTATTTTTTGAAGTCCGATGGTACTTTCGATTGGCTGCATGAGCTTCCAGCAGCCAATCAGAAGCCATGCTTTGGTTTCCAAACATTTTGGAAGTCAAACGGACTTCCGGAACGGATTCCGTTTGACTTCCAAGGTATGACTGTAACTACAAATATGAAACAGAGGCATACAAATCCACAAAGATAGATTTTAAAATAAGAGGATAATGAAGAAATTATCCATTGATTGCTTCTCTGCTTATTTATGAATGCTACATTCTGTTCCAGAATAGCGCAGAACATGGGTTCAGAAAATACTGTACACCTGATTACTGTTAGAAGTGATCCAAATCCTACAATGTAAGTGGTAAAGTATAACTGTGCGAGCTGGTCCTCAGAAGCCATGATCACAGCAATCCCAAAAAATTACTAAAAGCAGGCAACGGTGTAGATACAACTTGTGGCACTCGTTCAAACTACCACTGTCATGTTCCTCATGATAGTTCACTAATGTGACTCCAGATACTATTCTGCAGTGTGAAAATAAAAGAGTTGTATTGCTTTAGCTTTTCCAGGCCAAGTGTTGCCTCACTTATAGTAAGAGGTGCACCATATAGAGTTTGACAGCTAGCATGCAAAGACAGCCCCATGAAGAGGCTGCTGCACAGCCAGCTTAAAATTCCAGTTCCATGTTCAGTCCTACTGCTCTACAACAAATGGTCAAACAGAATCTGAAGTCAGGATGTAGATTGCTTTCACAAGCAAGAAATCATAGGACAGTTTTGCAGGCTGTGTAGAGTTAGTGGCGGATTACCTACAACAAACCATATATTCCCTTTTTCCAGCATCTCCAGAACTGTTCCCTGCTACATCACATCCATCCTTCACTTACCACACAACAGCATCTCTATATGCATTGCCCAGGTTCCTACAAAGATGACACCACCACCTCTCTCCACTACTGGAGAATTAGAAAGGGGAGGGGAAATCTAACATCCTATTACTAACTGCCCAACCAATAATAAATTACTGTTTTTATACTACTTCAATCACATACAAATAGGTTCAGATGTTGCCATGGTTACCTGGTTAGCTTAAAAGCTACATGGGGTCTAAAGTTGAGAATCCAATTTCCAGTCTTTTTTAAAACAACAACAACAACAACAACAACAACAACACACAATTATTGATTTTTTAACAAATACAAATACAAGAACCATCAAACACTCATCCAGGTGTACAGCTAATGGTGTTTCTTCTATCCATTGACTTTAGACATAAGCTTACACATTTAATGTTCAAACATATTACTGAACATACCATCTCCACTAAGAAGACTGATCAGTTGGTACAACAAGGTCTTGTTTTGGGTCATTAACATAGTTAAAGAAAAGGGTGCACATTTCTTGGAAGGTGTCCCTTTCTGTTATAACTTTAACTGCTCTTCTGTGTCTGGTGAGATGCTCAGACATTGCTGGATCCCAGTTATTATTTTCACATATGTTCAGCGGTATTTCAGTCTGGTTCTTCCATTGTTAAGATATTGCTAATCATGCTGCAGTCAGTAAGAAGCCTACATTTTCTTTGTGGTACAGAGTGGAGTCCAAGTCTATGCCCAAAGATAGTAGGGCTAAAGCAGGTTTTGGGGTAAGATGTTAGCTTGTAATTGTGGATATAATGGAGACAACTCTACTCCATGATGGAAGAAAGGCAGGGTAGAAAATAAATTTTTCAAATGTAAGGCAATCTGCAGCATTAAATAATGATAATTATGACACTGAAATTCAAAATGCACTTCTGCATTTAGAGGATGTGGCGTCTTCATGAGAGGATTATACAAGGCCTTCAACACGTGTGAATTGCTACTTGCCTTCTTCTGGTGACTTCTAGTCTGATTTTGAGATACTAGTATACTAGAAGCAAGTAACTTGATTCTGCTTTCTTTTGACCTGGCCCCTTCCTTGTGGCCAACTTTTTCATCTTACCCCTCAATGGACATACTCTTACAGACTGGGGAAACATGCACCTTATTGCTCTGCCTTGCTGGAAAATAAAACAGACAGAAGATGGTAGGACAAAAACTGCAAAAGACCTATTGTGGGTACCAAAGCCTTTAAAAAAACACCATCTGAATGTTTGAGTGAGAACCCCAGAAGAAAGTGCATTACAACTGGGTACAGTACATCTAGGGGGATGCGGGTGGCGCTGTGGGTTAAACCACAGAGCATAGGACTTGCCGATCAGAAGGTCGGCGGTTCGAATCCCCGCAACAGGGTGAGCTCCCATTGCTCGGTCCCAGCTCTTGCCAACCTAGCATTTTGAAAGCACGTCAAAATGCCCTGCTTCAAGAGAAGCTGCTTAGTCATGCTGGCCACATGACCTGGAAGCTATACGCCGGCTCCCTCAGCCAATAAAGCGAGATGAGCGCCGCAACCCCAGAGTCGGTCACGACTGGACCTAATGGTTGGGGTCCCTTTACCTTTCCCTTACACCCAATTTGCAATTTTGCTTGTACAAAACTAAGACACTTGAAGTTTTAAAACTGATAAATATGCCAAATAGTACAATAAGTATTACAGAAGTTTCAATTCCCATTATTTCTGCTTTTACACAGTTTAAAGACTTCCAGAAATTTTATATCTCTGGCTAGCACTCTAGAATTTACTAAAAGATAGAGAGACAATGCCTTAAAACAGTTGTTTCTAGTTTACACTCATCATTGCATATCTATTTTATTGTAAACAGCAGCTGATATATTTTGCTTTTAATTTATCTAACTCTTTTATTTTGAAATTAATAGACTGGTTCAAGATGTATTATTGTGTTCCTATGAAATGGAATATGTGAAGATTACAGAAGATAATACTTTTCACTGACTGACAGGGCATTAGAAGATAACCTAGAAAACCCCCAGTTTACAGTGCTTGGGAGCAGCTGGCCAGAAAGTTTGTTATACTGCTCTGCTTGGCAGAAATTCTTCACTGAAAGTGAAAAAGGTCTCACAAGACACAGGGCTAAAGATATAATGCTTCATGTGGAGAAATCTTAGTTAAAAGATTATTCAGTTTTCAAAAGGATTCATTTTATTCTTTATTGTCGCCTTTTGAATGTCCCAAGCGAATCTTGCTTCCACTTCAATTCACACATCAAAAGTGGCACAGATGGCATCATACATCTATCAAAACACAGAAGTTAAACTGCAATTTTTACTACACTTCCAATATGATTATCAGTGCTTATCTCCATCTCAAAGTAGGTTTCCTAAATGTATCAAATTCTAGATTTGGTATTACATTATACATATATTTATAAAGTTATATCCATGCTTTCTCTTGCCTCTACACTGGTAGAAACAATATACATAAGCACTTGGGATGGAATAATACATAATTAGAATAATTTTTTATTGTTCACTACTGTGCTTGCCTCCATACCTTTGTCCCCATGGACTTCTTGAACATTTATTAAAATCTGTCAAATAACCTAATGGTTTTTCTGCCTGCTGTAACAATTGTCAAGTACTATGCTAGGCAATGTGTGATTTTTATTGGTATTTTTACAAATATTCTATGGAAAACTTAAATGAAGCCTGCGGACCACTGGTGGTTCACAGACTACAGCTTGGAAACCCCTATACTACAGTTTATAATTTTATAGATCTAATCGTAGGGGTTGAAGGTCTCTGTAATCCAGGTAGTGCTTCTGTTGTAAGGAAATCACATATATCTACCACTGAGTACAATATCACTAGGGAAATGCAGTTTTTTCCTAGCTAATGTACTAAATGTAGCAATTGCAACAGTGCAACAAAAAACATGGCTGTGCAAGTTCCAAAGTCACCTACAATGTAACACACTCACATTACAGGCAACAAGTATTACAACTCACATCGCCTTCCACCTGCCTCATATTTTTTAAAAGTTTTATCATCATAATTTTACTTTTACAGGTGGCGCATTATTCCACTGCATCACCACAGTGGAAAATCCCTTTATCACAACCAGAGGCATATAAGCATTTTCTTTGGGTTACTTAGGCATGAAAACATTACAAACACTGATTCTCTCTACTCCGTCTCCTTTGTGCCACAAATAACTACCAGAGGTACATATGGGCAGGAAGGCTAGTTGTTTTGTTGCCTTATTTGTATAGTTGGTTTACCCAGAAGAGAAACAAAATAAAAAAGCCAAACAGGCGACACAGTTTCCCATCTACAACAATGCCCTGACATTTCATAGCTTTTTGAGTTTGTAGTGAAGACCAGTTCTCCTGAAGCAAGGCTACCCTGGCTTCTTAATTATATATGAATGCAGTACACACAAGTAGCTCTTGGCCCAGACTAGCACAAGTATGGCATAAAAAACCCACAGAAAGAAACTAACACCTGAATGGTCTTACTCAATCTTTTGAACATATACACTCTAAAATTTGCCTACACCAAACAAAATATAAAAATATTTAGCAAGAATAAGTTTCAGTACACTGCCAATGCCTTGCTACCACTCAAGACTGTCTATCTTCAAAGCTGCCAAAACCAAAGCAGCAGCATCATACTGCAGTCACCCTGCTGAGGAGACATGCCAAAAAAAAAAGGCAGCAGAAGCAGCTATTACATATGCAATTACTTGCAACAGTAACAAAGTAATAATTGTAGCACTGCTCATATCTCTGCCATACAAATACGGTACATGCAAGGTGTGGCATATCCAAGCAACCTGAAAGCAGCCTCCAAAACAGACAAAAAGTTTTCCTGAGCATGTAGGTGTAAGAGAAAAGACTCACACCCTATTGAAGTTTCACCCTGTCTGTGATTTAATCATTCAAAACCAAGCAACACAGGTCCAAAAGTGTGCCTGTTGTGTGCACACAAGGGGATGGACACCTGACCCCTTAACATTGGTCCTCGATTAACAGGCCTCAAAAACAGGTTCCTCATCACCCAGAATACACCTCCTTTCTTCAGTCCCCAGTTCATCTATAAATTGATTACCAACTTCATGAACACCATGCTAAATTTGTAAGATGAAAACAGATAAAGAACAGGGGAATAAAGTTTATGCTCTGCCTTTCATTTACAACATATTTTTAAGCAGGTGCCAGGACACACTGGGTATCCCCCCCCCCAACCCATACAAGGTTTTAATCCACCCCAGTAGCCCATCCACTGTTGCAGCCTTTTGTTTGTGGAGTGGGGGGGGGTCGTCCTTTCAAGGCATATGAGTCCCCACCCCAAGCATTGCCCCTCAAGTCACCACTTTGAACCCTTTCTGCCTGCTTACTGGACACACAGCCAGCCTGCCCCCCCCCCTCACCCGCCTTGCCATGTTTTGCCAACAATCCCTCCACACCTCTCTATCTCACACACACACGCACACGCACCCCGGCCCTCCCCCCACCCCTCTCACCGCTCGCGGGGGGGCCGGTTCCAGCAGCACCATCTCGCGTTCCCCTCCCATCCGGCCCCTGGGCGTTGGGGGCAGCAGAGGAGGCCAAGCCCCCCGTCGCTTCCGGGGTGTGTTTGTGTGTGTGTGGAGTGGGGCAACTCCCCCCCCCTTTCCGTCTGCGTGAGGAGAGGGGGGCGTCTCCGGGTGGTACCGGCAGAGTGCAGACCGAGCGGGGGGCGGAGGGGGAGAGTGTGGGAAGGGGCGGGTCAGCGCACTAGACAGGGCCGTGAAGCGTTTCCGGGACCTCGCCCGCCCCGCCCGCCCACTGCCAGGCAGAAGAATTCGACAGGGGATTCTCGAGCAAAGGCCCGACTGGCTGAAAGAAAGGGAGGGGCGGGACCAAGCCCGGCCAGCTGCAGCTCCTCCTCCTCCTCTTGACAGAGATGTTGGGGAGGGGGGGAGGCCCAGTCGCCGCCGCTGCTTCCGAACAGACTTCACTTCCGGTCCCAGATTGGACTTCCAGGAATCCTCCATGTGCGGGGCAGGAGTAGTGGGAATTTGGGGGACGGCTTGGTTAAAACAGAGAACGTCGCTCCTTCGCTCTTTTCTACCTCGTAGGAGGTAGAAAAGGAGCCTAGGTTTTAAAAGAAACACGGGTATTGTGCCATAATTCTCCTCAGATTCAAGGCTTTCCTCGCTGGCAAGTCGCCGGCGACTCTTGGAAAAGCCTCGTGTCAGGTAGAGATCCAACAGATAGCGAGGCAGCAAAGGGAAGTGTCGTTCGTCCGTTCCCCCACCCCCGCTTGTCTTTTTAAGAAAACGCTCTTTGCCGCAGCGCTTTGAAACAACGGTTTCCCTCAGAGTAGAAAAGAAGCTTCGTAAAGTTGAAAAGGGGACATGAAGTCTGTACACGCCTAAATCCTCACGACAGACAGAAATTCATCAGGGGTAGCCTTCTCCATCTGTAAAGGTACAGAAGAAACCTTTCCCCTCCAATAATGTGTTAAATCCGGCGGGGGCAACCCGTTTTGTTATGATAGAAGGCATCATTGTTTTAAAGCATATTCACGAAAGCTGTTTTTAAATTTTATTTTGCACTTATCCTACGCCCCACCCTTACCTAGAAGTGAGCCTCACTGAATTCAATAGGACTTAAGAATGGAAACGGCTAAGGTGGCATTGTTGTTTATTTACTTATGGCATTTTAGCATTTTAGCTAAAATGGTTCTCGGAGCAGCTTTCCAAAACCAGCCAGTGTTGATCCCTATGCATTTCCACTACACTTGGCCGGGGAGGGCGGGGAGAGATATGCAGCCAGTAACCGGAAATGCAGATTGAAACCCATCACGACTGGGGCCCTTTTAGCCGCCAGTCTCTTGTACTCTGAACATGAATCGCTGAAAAAGTATCGCGAGAGTATGGCGGAGACACTCGATCAGCTGAGAAACAGTGGACAAGAGGTCGTTTAAAAGACGGGCGATGACCGAGCAACTCAGAGCAGCGTGAGGAGACGGCGTCTGTCCGAATCCCGGGGCTGTAGGGCTGGTTCTGCGAAAGCGGGACTCGATCTGGAAGGGAGCTCGTAGTTTCTAGGAATCTTGGCTTCGGAAGCTTATAGCGGGGTTATGCGGTCCCTCGCTGTCGGGACTACAAATCCCGTCAGGCTTTGCGATAAGCGGGTTGAATATGCGTAGCCTGCTGGGAGGGGGGAGGGGAGAGAGGCTGCGGATTCGGCTGTTGAGAGGGAGGTTTGCTGCGTTTATGCTGAGCAGCAGCAGCAACAACAACAACTCGTTGCCTTAGTATTTCCTGGCGCTCACGTCCGTGGCTTGTATTGTTCATGACGTGTTTCCATTCATTCGTGTGGTTCTGCAGGAAGCAGAGAGCAGATGTGTCTGCGGCTGCTTTTTCCTCTTCAGTGTTCCTGCAGAGCCTCCTCTTTCCTCCCTGCAAAGGCATTTAATATTTTTGCGCTGCAGCTCCCACCATCCTTTGAACACTGGCCTTGCTGGCTGGGGCTGACGGGAGTTGGAGACCAACATCATCTGAGGGCACCAAGTCCCCCAACATTGCCTTTATTGCTCCTGAAAAAAAGGACAGCTCCCCTTGCATAATTTCTATTTTCTCTCCTATCCTAAAGCGATGGGTTGGTGCCCTTATAATATTTTAAGATGAACAGCCTTGCCTAGATAATGGACTAGATGAGAGCTAACAAACTGAAGCTCAATTCAGATAAGAATTAGACACTTTTAGGTGCCAGGCAAAAATGTTCCTTTTTAACCTGACCTTTGGCTGATTGACATCCAATACCCTTTTAAACGTGCTGTGGAAGGGGGATTATTGGGTTGTCTTTGTTCTTATTTTAGTATGCATTTTGTGTGTTTTTTATATTGTAATTTTTTGTTGTGAACCACCCTGAGATCTACCTGTATACAGTAGTCTACAAATTTAATAAATAATAATATTGTGTTTACAATAGATGGCATTGAAGGCAGCCATACCTACATAGAATGTTCTTGTAACCCTTCTCCTCTCGCTGCCCCCAACCTTCTTTCTTAATAATTGCTGCATACAAATGATCACCATTATTGTTCTACCTTCAGTGCAAACATCTAGGAAGCTTATGAAGGAGACGCCAACTAAGGGCCAGCTTACACATGTGGTTCAGGTACCATAATTAAGCTACAGGCTTTCTAGGTAACTGAAAGTAGTTTCTGATGAAATGTGTGTTGCATTATATAACTTTATTCAGTGCTATTATTCTAGGAAAAGAGATGCCGGACTAGCCAGGAATGCCTCCCTTGTTCTCTTATAATGGCAATGGCACCCACCTGAGAGGTGCCGGAACTGGGTTCCAGTGAGTTCCAGCTGGAAAATAAAGCCCTGACTTTATTCAAAACAATCAACCGGCCCTACTGCAAATCCTCTTTTACTATATCTCTTTTCAGATTAACTTTCCTTCCCCTTTTCGTCCTCTCTTCCAACTATCCTTTATCCAAAGATGACATTTCACTGTTCCTTCCTATCTTACATCCTTCATCTCTCGGGGATGTTTCAGAATGAAATAGCACCTCATTGATCATGCAACATTTCAAATGGAAAATTCTACACGAGATCTTCAGAGGCACTGGCTTATGCTTTAGCTCCATCTTTTAAAACTGTGCTGCAGAAGTTTCTGGCATGAAATTAAAAGAGTTTCAGGTGTGAGTTAGGAACTGCAAGATTGGAACAGGAGAAGAACGTTGGTACAAGGAACACCAGGGGGGCAGTGAGGGTGACTACTGAAGTGAGAAACAAATATTTGTAATTAACATGGAGCCCATACCCTGGTATCAGTAATTAGAGCAGGAAGACACTTTGTGGCCATAACAGCTGGGTTTGTGCTATATCAGCCCATTATTTTAATGAAGGCCATTTGAAGAAGTGGCTGGGGCAGGAATGTCTGGTTAGCATCTACTGGGTTTGCTCAGAAAAATGCCTTGTAAATGAATTCTGTAATCCTGTAATCACACTGGCCATATCCTTCAGCACATCCTTAGTTTTTCCATTAAGGGTCATTCAGACCTTGGAATAAGGAATGGACACTAAGGATATCTGCATTAATCCAAAAATCTAATGCAAATTGCAAAGGGAAAAACACTGGGTAGACCATGAGAGAAATAGTTAATTCCTGCCTGTCATGGTCCCAATCTTGCTCCCCTCAATGACAGCTATTTGCATTTTTATAAAATGTACAATTAAATGCAACAATGCATTTAACATCATGTCTAGTTTGGCCCAGTTGGAAGTTCAGCTGGACATAAGCCAAGAGAAGATATATGAGCAAGATTAAAATATTGTCTTGTGTCTGCAGAGTCTGTGAAGAAAAATAGCAGGGAAGCTGCACAGGACATAGACTACTGAGCTTCACTGTCTTGCATTTGCCACATGTTGCTGTCTTCCGTCCACTTCAGGTAACTCGGTGGCAGAAAATTACCTGCCTTGGTAAAAAGGAAGAGATAATAGCTAGTTATCAGTTCTGCTCCAGGCAGTGATTTCAGCTACAGTGGTACCGCGGGTTAAGTACTTAATTCATTCCGGAGGTCCGTTCTTAACCTGAAACTGTTCTTAACCTGAAGCACCACTTTAGCTAATGGGACCTCCTGCTGCTGCCGCGCTGTTGGAGCACGATTTCTGTTCTTATCCTGAAGCAAAGTTGTTAACCTGAAGCACTATTTCTGGGTTAGCGGAGTCTGTAACCTGAAGCATATGTAACCTGAAGCATATGTAACCCAAGGTACCACTGTATATAGATTTCTTGCCCCAAATGGGAGAAAATGTAGGCATGAGTTCAGGTTCCTGCAAGGGAAACAAAATCAAACAAGTCCAGGTAAGGTAACATTGATAAGAGAAAGTCCAAAGCTGTGAAGCTCAGACTGAAGTGTCATACAAGCAAGATCAATTTTTGGTATAGTGGCAAGCTGTAGCTCCGCCTCCAATAAGCAAAGACCCTTCGTGTTAAAGAGGCCTGGCTTGCTTCAGTAGCTCCTGACTTAGAAGTTGCATGGGAGACTATGGTTCAGCTGGGCGTTTCTGGGATCATCTGGAGTGCATGACCACCTTGTGTCAGTAAGGTGCTGCCAGCACTGGTTCCTGTTCTGCTGGATCTTCCTGGGCAGGACAGATGTCAGGAGTCAGTTCTGCTGGCAACTCTCTCTTCCACTCAGATACTATCTTCAAATCCTTGGCCTCATCCGCTGATGATGGAGAGTCAGATTCCAGGGTCACGACATTATCCAACAAGAAGCTTAAAACGATTAATTATGCAAGAGCAAAGTACCACTATCTCCATGTGGAAAGTGAGCTAAACAAATAGCAATAAATATGGTGATAATTGTGCATCCTTCACATTTAAGGATTTAAGCTGTAATGTTTAGTTTGCAGGTGAACATTTTCACATTGTTAATTATTTCACCTGCAGTAATTCAGAGATGGTGGACAGTATAATGATATAGTACTGAAGCATTCTATCAAAGTAAATGAGTCCAAGTAGCTGACACAAGGTGTATTTTGCTCAGCCACAGTGTGATGCTTTGCTAAGTCAGGAAAATCTGGAACTTTATAGCACATATATGAGGACATAAATAAGGTTGGACGTAAGTGTCTTATTCTGAAGTGCTGACAGCACTCCAAGGAGACCACTTTTGTTTTCCATATTCTGAAACAGACTCTAATTACATTCCATAACAAATTAAAGAGAAAAGTAAATTGCCTCCACATAAAACACAGGAAACTGAAAAGTCTGCTCTTGCCCTATCTTCTTACTCATCACACTCTTGGACTGCAAGCGCCAAATGCATTCATGGAGCTAGTAATGAGACATTCCCCATTGTTTCTATTAGATTTTATGAGGTGGAAACCCGGATAGTAGTTACAAAATTGGTTCTATAACCATTAGCCACATCCTCTCCAGTTCCCCATCTTTCCCTCCCCATTTCACACTTCAGCTCATATAATACAATCAGGTAACAGGACTGTGCAACTCAACTTGTTATTCCAGTAATTACTTTCTGTTCATCAAAGAGACACAATTAACAAATGAACTCACACAATATCCTTTACCTAACTAGGTAACATAGACACCTGTATCTCTTTTGCCATTGTTCTTTTATCCATGGCACCAGACAGAGTTACAAGTGCTTGAATCCAGCTTGCTGGCTCCCACAGACATATGGCTGGCCACTCGGAGAACAGGATGCTGGGTTAAATGGGCCATTGGCTTGATCCAGCAGACCCTACTGATGTTCTTGGAGTCTCAGCGGATAATTCCACAGCAGCGAGTCCCCGCTGATCACGAACTGTGCATGTAACATGGGAGTAGGAGAAGAACATTGCATAGCATTAGAGATATCACAGGTACACAGGTGTTGGACATTTGGATACTCCATAGATACCCCTCAGTATCTATGACTTGAATTGCACCCAATGTTATGGGACTGCAAGGATACACACACAAAGGAAGTTTCCCTACTGAAGCCCCTAAAAGGGTTTACGTCTCAATAAAGGCATATGGTGGAGGGCTGTGGTAGGACAGGGAAATCAGGCAGATGCAGACTGCATGAGTGAAGCGCTTACAAAGGCAGATTTAGGGGAGCGCAACCAGTTCGCCTGCAGTGGGTGCCATGCCAGGAGGACACGACAGGGGGCACCACAACAGTGATGAACAACAGAAGGCAAGAGGCGGGGGGGACGACACTAAATTTGGTGTTGCACAGGGTACCACTGAAATTTTAAAGCCCAAAGTCTGCCACTGGCTCCTACTCTTGGAAACTGTTTCCACCTTATTCCCCTCCCTCCCACTGTACCTCCTTGCCCTGCATCTTAGGCCTTTCCTGAAGATTCCCTGACCCTCAGGAGGGGGAGGGGAGGGGGAGGGGGGAAATTCCCCTATGTGGGCAACATTGAACATTACTGGATTTAACTATCATAGGGATATATTCACTGGAGGAGCAATCACCTTTTCCCAGTGACAGATGCCAATGAAAAAATGAAATAAGCTAGGAGAAGAACTGCTTTGAAGGAAGTTACACAAGTTAGTAAATACTACACGCATTGGTTTCCTTTGAATTCCACTTTTAAGAGTCTGTTAAAATGAAGCTCCTGTATATCTTATTTGTGAATGTTATTGATATTGGTCAACTATGTGGTTTATTACAAAACTTCTTTTTTAAAAATGTAAGTAGCCAAGCAGTTATGTGTGTTTTTTGGAAACACCTTATTTGCCTTTCTAGTACCAGCATCTTTTCATATTAAGGTGGTCAGAAAATTCCTGGCTTCCCACTAGATAAATTGCTTGCTTGTTTTGAAGGAGTTGCAGAAGTAAATTATTTGAGTCCTGGAGCCAATTTTGATCACCAGGGGTTCAGATCAGTTAACTATCTTTAAGAGTGCAATTCTATAACCACTTGCTTAGGAGAAAGCTCAGTTGAATTCAGTTAAGCTTAATTCTGGGTACACTTGTAAAGGATTGTGCTGTTGGTGAGTCCAAGCCTTCTGTAGAATGTATTTCTCAAACTACTGAGTAACTACTGCCTTCTGAAATTATGAAGCCAAAAGTGAACCAAAGTTGGAGCTTTGATACTTCCTTTCTACAAAATTATATTACCTTAATTCCAGGGTCTATATTGCACCAGCCTTTAAGATGCAGGGAAACTAAATCAGAAATGTACATTAAAAGCATATTTTTAAAAGGGAAATTTAATTGTGAGTGGCATTCTGCACATAGATTATGGAATTAAAAATCATATACCTGCTCTTTTGACCGTAGTGTACAACCTGTGCTGTGACACGAGTGCCTGAACAGATTTGAAAGCCTTTCAAACCTGACAGCCTGGCCATGATATACTTTTGGCTTTGCTGACACTAATGCGACATGTCATAAAATGTAGGAGCCCTCAGGTGTTTTCTCCTTTTTTTAGAGCCTAATGCCTTTTGCAACAGCGTTTGTGACTCTACATAAATTCTAGTACAGCAGGCACCTACATGGTGACTGCACTGTATTCAGTGATAGACTAATGGCACCTTGGGAACTTAACCACCCTGGTAGTGATCCTGGTAGTGGGTGATCTGGTCATTAGGGACATAAATAGCTAGGTGTGTGACGGGCATTGTTGATGAATTAAAAACTGGTCCTGATAGCATCTGCTTGAGAGTTATTAGAAGAATTCAGATGGGAAATTGCTGATCATCTAACATTATCATTACATGCCACCCCAATCTCTTGAGTGCTGAGAGATTCCAAGGGTTCCAAGCACTGACCCAGGCTCTGGTTTCCTTGGAATGAGGGTCAACAGAGACTGTGGCATACAGGAATGCTGAGATCCATCTGTTTTGGGAGACAATGGAAGAGTTTGTCGTTGGCAGGTTGCAATGCCTTGGTGTGGCTGTAGAGACTGATGCGGGAGAGACGTTTTGCAGCAGCAGGGGCAGATGAAGGCATTCAGTTGTGCTGCTCCAGATGCGCCATGGCGTTTCTTCTCTCTGTGCTCCTCCCAGAGGTTGTTTCTCCTCTGGTCCATAGCAATGTATCCATAGCAGTGACCAGAGGTGTCCAGGATATATGGTTTGTTTACACATATATGCAACCTGAGCATAAGCTGGAGGGGCTCCTAGCATTAACACCCCAAGAGATTTTGCTTCTTTCTTAGTCACAGCACTGGATTCCAGCACAGATCAAACAAGGCTCTGTGCCTCAACTTTCTGCTCAGCTCATGCACAACTGCACTGTTCTTCTGACTACCAGCCAGGTGAGAGGGAAGGCCCACCCATTTGCCCTATGGCACAGAACAACTTCTTTGGTAAGGCTAATCATGGTGCATATATAGTTCAGCAATAGAATCCTGTATTAGATTTTAACACTTGCTGGGTACAGGATCCCGAGAAATGGAAGGAACTCAGGGCATTATGCAGGCTGAATCCCCAAAACCTGCAGTAATATGTAACTTGTTCCTAAGATCAGCTTCTGTACTAGAAGAACTAGAATGTAATGGGTTTAAAAATAAATAAATAATGGAACCCTGGGGAAGGTATTTCACGCTGGAAGTCACAGGCCAGTTAACTTAATATCTGTTCTGGTGAAAGTGGTGGAAATAATGGCTTAAAATTGTATTACCAAGCACATAGAAGAAGAAGTCTTTCTATAGCAGATTTTTGAACAAATGAAAAATAAATAAATGAAGAAAAGTCCATTTTTACTTCAGCATCTTAAACTATACTACATACACCTGATTAAAGGCTCTATTTTGGATAGGTTGATTGGAATTGAAGGTAGAAAAGTGAATGAATGTTACCTACACATCTGAGACCAATACAGTAAAGTGTGGGAAAAGTCAATGAATGCACAGAACCACACTACAGATGAAACAAGTGTCTACTACCTAGATCTATGTCACAGAACAGAGGTTTTATAGGACATGTGAGTATTCTTTCTTTATCCTGTTTCCCTAGCTCAGCATGCAGTAAAGGATTAAGAGCTCAGTGCTGTATGTAATTTGGTAGTTGTTGCAAAGGTGCTTTCAGCCTTCCTCCAGAGAGAAAACTATATATAGGATTTCTATTAAAGGCCAACACTTCTACAGCCTTATTAGAATTAGTGATGTTGGTGAAGTTCCTAGTTTGGCACATGAATCTTATCAACTTCTAATGCTCAGCTCTGACTTAAGGCAAGCACTGAGGGATACTAAGGTTCATATTCTGGTCATAGAACAGACTAGGAGAGACACAAAGAGGGCTGAGCTCAGTTTTTGAGCTCTGTACATCTACAGAATTTAGGGAGGTTGGTTGCTTCTCTCTGGGGTGAGGTAGTGGAATTTGCTGATTGAATGTTTAAGCCAAGGATCGCTAACCTTTTTGGGGTCCTGGGCACATCTGCAGTTTGGAAGGAGCGCCCAGGGTACCACCATCACTTCTTTCTCCCCAGGTCATTTCTCCTCTCTTTCAGGCAAACAGAAGGAGAGAAAGAACACAAAACACATTATTACTTTTCCAAGGGGTCTGGACAAAAATCAAATTCAGCAGAATTAAAATGGATCATCTTCAGATTCCAACATGGAATCCCTCAAATATCACCATCATATTAAATTTGACATTGATAGACTGCCCACACATTTGCTGCTTGACAACTCCAAAATCACTGTTGCAAAGCACAGATCCTCATGGATCTTCATGATTTTTACATTGAATAACAACAAGTAAGGTAACACAACTGTCAACACAGATCTACCCTATGATTTGATGGTGGCTTTGAATCAATCTCTTGTAAAAATGAAGCTCCATGTTTTCATGCCATGGCAGTGCTGTAAAGACCAGATCTGTGATCAGGGGGAGTCCTCAAAGGCGCCATTGTGCTCCTTGGCACCATTTTGATGACCCAACTTTAAGCTGTGTAGCTCTACTTATGCTCAGCCTATGCCTTTGTAAATAAACTCAAATAGCACAAAATGCTATAAACCTCTACTGACCTCCTTCTAAAGGAAATCTTATTTGATTGATGGTCAACCAAAAGATGGCAAGATCCTAGTTTGAGGCAGATAAGTCCTAGCACAAAGATCCTTATAATTTTAAAGAAATATATAAACCTTAATATGATGCAATTACTATCCATCTAGAATAAGTAAAGTAGTGAAAAAACTGACACATGAAAATAATGAGGAGAATTCAAGGATGCTATACAATGTCTGGAGTAAGAAGAAAATAACTTCCAGGCAGCATGCACTCATGATACCACAGGGCTGATGGGAGATGGAAAGAAGTCCATGAGCTATAATCTTATGGTGTAGTTGTAGCTTCTTTGTTGATTTTTGCAAGCAGAATGACAGGTTTTAAAGAAAAGCACATTGCTATTTTGTCCCTACTTGTGGTGAAAGAGCTTGTGCATTCCATTATCTATGCCACCAAGTTCATAAAATGTAACTTATCAGCTACAAATAGCAGAATACACCATATCCTCCACTATTCCCCATTTCTACCAGATAAGCAATCTACAGAGCAAGACAGAGAAGCAAATGTAGGCTCATTATTCTTCAGGAGAGTAGTTCTCAATTTTGTACTGTATGTGTTGAGGATCTTCGTACTCTTGTGCTTATCACACAGTTGCTAGCACTGATTAAATTACGCAGTTTACAGAAGGGTGCATGCAACATTACAAAAAGATGGTAATAACATTTTTAATTTATCTGTAAGGACAACTTTAACGCAATAATAATTCTGTAGTTCATTTATCTAAATGGGGACCTTATCACATGAGTGATGAGAAGTCAAAATACTGAGAGTGGATAGATCTTAACTCACATGATGGATGGGCAATTCCACACAGTATGACAGCCCCTTGTCTCAGGTCTCTGCTCAGTAACAGAGAAAAATGTTTCTGGAGTGAACGTTGATCACAGTAGAAAGAGAGAATTTCTTCTAGCTTATTATGCTCTCTTCTCTCTGGCAAAAGCCATTTATAACACCAGAGACACACAAGACCTCCTGGAGATATAAAACATGTTATTTAAGGGGTTACACTAAAATATTACACAATTAATCAATCTCTATTTAAAGATGAGAAGCATAACACCTAAAAAGTCCACCACATATTGAGTGGAAACTTATATAAGGCTTCCAAGATGCAAAACCTTTCAGTTTTAAATTTTATAGCCCTCATATTTGTAGAAAGAAATACTGAAAATATCATTGTGCTATATTAGTTCAAAAAATTAGGAAACCATTTTTTAAAATCTGAAAAATGGAGTGATTTCAAAGCAGCCACCAAAATTACAGAGGCACGACATACTCTTGGTTAACCAAATTGTCTGATATGTTACAGTCAGGTTCTACCCATATAGAGTCAATGAAAAAACAATAATTTTTAGTAATATTTTTATTATTTACCGTATTTTTCGCCCTATAGGACGCACCGGCCCATAGGATGCACCTAGATTTTGGAGGGGGGGGAATAAAGGGGAAAAAAATTATTCCCCCCCAGGTGTGGGGCTGGGGCGAGGGAAGCTCAGGCTTCCCCCTCCCCCAGCCCCCAGAACGGGACCCAGAGCGATGCTGAAGCTGCGTGCAGCTTTGGCATCGCTCTGGGAGCTTGCGGGGCTGGAGGAGTGCTGCGCCTCCTGTTGTCCCCCGAGTTTGCGGGGCTGGCGACGGGGAGGAGCAGGCTTCTCCCCCCCACCAACCTTCTAACCAAGTCGGGGGACAGCGGGAAAGGCGCACTGCGCCTCCCCGCTGTCCCCCGAGCTTGTGGGGCTGGCGGTGGGGCTCTCCTGAAGCCTGGAGAGCGAGAGGGGTTGGTGCGCACCGACCCCTCTCATTCTCCAGGCTTCAGCGAAAGCCTGCATTTGCCCCATAGGACGCACACACATTTCCCCTTCATTTTTGGAGGGGAAAAAGTGCGTCCTATAGGGCGAAAAATACGGTATACTGCACCCATCTGGTTGGGAATCCATGGCATCTATGTTTCAGGAATGGCCAGTGTCTACTAATTCAAACCTCCTGCCAACCTAGCAGTTCGAAAGCACATCAAAGTGCAAGTAAATAAATAGGTACCACTCTGGTGGGAAGGTAAACAGTGTTTCTGTGCTCTGCTCTGGTTCGCCAGATCCGGAATGACCGGGAAGCTGTATGCCGGCTCCCTCGGCCAATAAAGCAAGACGAGCGCCGCAACCCCAGAGTCAGTCACGACTGGACCTAATGGTCAGGGGTCCCTTTACCTTTACTAATTCAAACAGCTAGAGAAAAATATTGCAGGGGGAAATGGTCCCACTGGAACTAGTCAAGAATAGATTCTGCATATGAATATGTATGAACAAGTGCTTGAGGATTTATCTGGAATCAGCTAAAATGCTTGAGAGAATCAGCTTACAGTTTCTCCTCTTACCTTGGGGCAAGAATTGCAAGCCCATGTGAAACAGAAAAAAAGTATTCAAGTGGTTTATAGCACAGCTGTAATTTCCCTTTTTTGGTTTACCTGAGTAGGAGTCTAAAGGCATTTGGAAGCCACGGCATTTGGAATTCACATTGAATTCCTCAACAAGGTTTGGACTTTATGAATACAGCAGAGGCACCTTATTTCTAAAGTCACATTTCAGGTAAAATGGGGACAGCGCTGTTAGGAACAAGGAAATGAAAACATAGTTGAAAATAGTGAGATAATAATAATAATAATAATAATAATAATAATAATAATAATAATATCTTTATTGTCATTGCCCCCTTCGGGGACAACGGAATTACTTGACTGCTCCATAAAAACACTAATTAAACAATACAGTATAATACAGCAAGGGAGATTAGATGACTTTCAAAGTCCGGGCTTCCCATTCAGGGCCGAGATCGCTCTGGAGAAGAAGCTGTTCTTAAGACGGTTCATTCTTGTCTTCATTGTCCTGTATCTCCGTCCCGACGGCAAGAGCTCGAAGAGACAGTGACCAGGATGCGATGGATCTTTTACTATGTCCAGTGCCTTCCTATGGCACCTTGTGGCATAAATCTGCTCTAAGGTGGAGAGTGGGCAGCCAACAATGCTCTCTGCTGCCTTAACAACCCTGTACAACCCCATCCTGTCCTGGGTAGTACAGTTTCTGTACCACACACATAAGCCATAAGTGAGCACGCTCTCAATGGCACAGTGATAGAAGGCAAGCAGCAGCAATCTTCTGTTCAAGGGGTGTGGGGGACAGAGGAAACTTTGTTTTGTTCATACCTTATTAAAAATTAAAAAAATTCTTTATATATATAAAAAGAAAATAGTGAGCTAATACCTAGCCTAGCCTTTGCCAAGCTGGTGCTGTTCAGAGGCTTTGGTCTACAACTCAATTGTACAAAATGGCCGACATCACAACACAAAATCAAATTGAAAACCCCAGCAGCCTTCAACTCTCCAGCACCATCTCTTCATTAGGAATCAGGCACTGTGAAGTTACTCTGGAATTTTTCTACTTCTTGAAAAGTGGGGGAATTGAAATTAAATTTAACCATCAGTGTTAAATGCTTTTGTTTATTTAATCAATATGTGTGCTGCCTTTCAGTTGAGACAATGTAAAAATAAAACAGCAGGTTGAAAATTAGCAGCAACAAAACCTCTCAAATTAAAAGGCTAGGAAAATAAAGCTATGCTCCTAACCATTACTGCCTTCAATAAATCCTGCTGATTCCAAATTATTTATTTGTTGTACATTTCCACTTGTTTGATGTTCTCTTCTGCCTTAGTCAAACTCCATCTGAGGAACCACACCCCATTCTGGGCACCAACAATTTAAGAAGGGTATTGATAAGCTGGAATGTGTGCAGAGGGCAGCAACAAAGATGATAAAGGGTGTGGAAACCAAGCCTTATGAAGGATGGTTGAGGGAATTGGGTATGTTTAGCCAACAGAGGTGACAGAGTTGAGAGGAGATGATAGCCATCTTCAAATATCTGAAAGGCTTTAATATGGGAGATAAAGCATGCTTGTTTTCTCCTGCTCCAGAGGGTAGTACCTGAACCAGTGAGCTCAATTTACAAGGAAGGAGATTCCAACTAAGTATTAGGAAGAACTTTCTGCCAGTAAGAGCTGTTCAATAGTGGAACAGATTCCCTCAGAAGATGGTGGACTCTACTTCATTGGAGGTTTTAAAGCAGAGGTTGGATGGCCATTTGTCATGGATGCTTTGTGATTCCTGCATTGCAGGGGGTTGGAGTAGTCGACGCTTGGGCTCCCTTCCATCTTTACAATTCTTTGATTTTGTGTGGTACAATGAGAATCTTAGGTAACTAAGAAATTTAAGCTGTATATAGAAATGCAGGCTAAGTGTTTTTAACAGGGCTTCTCTTGAAAGGAACTCTGAATTGTAGCTCAGCATGAGCTTTCACTTATTTCTAAATGCAGTGATCTTAAGTGGTACTAATGATGTCCAAACTTTTTTCAAAGAGGGCTAGATTTGATGAAGTGAAGGGCTGTAAGGACCAAAGTTGATCTTTTATAAGGATTGAAGTTGTTGAGGTTTTTTGGGATTTTACCCCAGGAAATAAACTGCCACAGGGGCCGGATTAAACGGACTGGCAGGCCAGATTAGGCCCCCGAAACGGATTTTGGACATGCCTGCCCTATACTAAAGCCTCTCAATCCTCGGTAAGTGATGCCTGCTCCTTAAGAGAAAGTCCAGTTGAGTTGAATGGGACTCACTTCCAAGTAAGCTAGGTTAGTCTATATGGCCATTTACTCCTGGTTTGTGGTTTCACGGTGAAATAATGCTACAATAAACACATCAACCATACAGTACTTACACATTTAGAAGTGCATCCATATGACAATACTGATTTTTGTCTCGCCTAGTAAATGAATACCCTTAGCAAAATTGACACAGTGTTCCGTAAGTGCCAGAAGAAGCAACAGTACTAACCTGCTTTCCAAACCTGTACGAAGCTTTTTCGCGTTAGGATTTGTAGTCATTCCCCACCCCCGGAAAATAATCGTTTATTTCTGTGGCCACCAGGAGGCGCAGCCCAGCCTCCTAATCGCGTCTCAACTTCGTATCTGTTATCAAAGCGGTGGCGGGAGGAGGAGGAGGATTGCTTCTAGTTTACACCACCTATTTGCTTGACTCGTGCTTGGCTGCTGCTTTTGTAGTATGAAGTTAAGCACTTCCATATTGATTGAAATTAATAATATTTTTAAAACAGCAACAGCACTAAGGCAATTTGTTTCCTGATCGCATAAAATTGGGGGTGGGTTAAACAAACGGCAAAACTAAATCTGCTAATAATAATTCTTCTGTTTTGATCGGTTATTTACATTGTTTTTACCCTTCCTTGGGAGCAAGCCCCATTGAACATGAAGGGATTTACATGTGCGTAATCACTGCACTGCAATGCAGAAGACAGACTGAAGTCAACAGGAGACAAGCCCCATCCTTGCAAGGCAGGATTGGCCACTGAACTGGAATTAAAACTTTTTGCCGCCATGTTGACCACTCAAGTGTGGGGCATTCCAGGGGGAATGCTTGAAAGAACTCTATGGCCAGTGGGACACTCTGGGAATCCCACTCAGTGGTTCTTGAGGGCTCTGCTTCCTCTTCCGTTTCTAGAGCGGGCCTACTAATCCAGCTGAAGCAGATGAAAGTTAATAGTGTTGTCAGGTGAGGCAAAGTGTATTATTAAGCAGGGCGCTTAGGTCTGCAAAGGAAGAAAGTTTGTGGTGAGCACCCTGTATGTGTTCTACATTTCAGCCTGCAAATAAGGAATATAAACAGCGGGAGGTAAGTTAAAAATGAATTTCTAAAATGTTCCAAACTAAATGTTAACAGGAGTTCTTAATTCTGGGCTATTTAGAGCTAAAAGTTGCGGAGCCTGTGCTTGCTGGTATTAATGGTTTTTATTCAGCCACATGTAATGGAAGATGCCTTTCCCTTCTATAGTGCCTGTATGTCTGACCGAATTAGCTGATAGTCAAAATAAAAAATTCCTTCCAGTAGCACCTTAAAGAGTACTGGAAGGAATTTTTTATTTTGACTATGGCAGACCAACACGGCTACCTATCTACTACTCGAATTAGCTGATGTCTAGTTTCCATTCAAGGCTATTTCTTCTGTTAGGCTTCTTCTCTTGTTTTGTTCATGAGGGAGGACCAGACTTGGTTTTTGGAAGGAACGAGTGAGGTCTGCAACAGAATGTTGCTGCATGAAGTTGCCTCTTCAGTGTTCCTGCCCACGGCCTTTTCCAGGGCATCCAACACGCCACCTTCCACTCTGGTTTTTCCTGCTCTCCATGACGGTGGTCGCTGAGCATGTTCAGTCCTCATTTGGCTGTTTAGAACTGGGTTTTCCCACTCCTCTGCCCCTCCCCTCCATTTTTTATATATTTGTACAAACCTCAGAGGTCCCCATAGTATGCTGATGCCTCCCTTGTTTTTGTTTTTTTTTTGGGGTGGAGTGGGGTATTTAGGTTACATAAGGTTAGGCACATGAAGAATTATTAGTGTACATATTAGTATTATTGTAATAGAAAAGCCATGGTCAAGAATCACAATGGTGGAATTTGGCTTATCTCTTGGTTTGGGAGATTTGTGAGGCTATCAAACATAATAACCAAAGACATTCTTTAGAAACCTCCTATATTTCATGCCCACTTTGGAGACAAAACTGTGTAAGTTATTTAATGATTGAGGCCATATTCTGCTTTAAGTTGAGATACAACTTTCTCTGTATGTGTGTGTTTTCATATATACTTTCAGATCCTTTAGCAATGTAAAACAGAGGGGTATTTGATTTTGCCAGTGTGGGAATATGTGATATATGTTTGCATTTATGATTTCAATAGTAAAAACAATTAGCTAAGTAAGCTATTTCTACTAGAGAGTGGAAAATTAGTTGCACTGTCACATTAAAATAAGCTAGGCACCTGCATTGTTAAAGGGGTCAAGAAGCAGGCTTGTTATCTGTTTGTGGGACCTGAAAACTCCATCCTCCCTTAGGCTGCTATCTGATGCCCACTTATCCTGAAAAGTCATAGGCTATGATTTGGGAGCTTTGCTAATTGCAGTTAGGGACCAACAATGCAATCCTATTCATGTCTACTCAAAAGTAAGTCCTGCTGAATTCAGTGGGCTTTACTGCCAGGTAAATGTCATCCTTGGCACCCTATAGTTAAGCACTGTTTGGAAGAAGGAACCAGCTGAAGACAGGGTCTCTCCACCCAGGAACATCTGCACATATCTCTGCCGGTCCATTTTTCCAAGCTAGCTCCTAATAAATCTGATTGAGTTCCATTTTGCAAAAAAAGGTTGCACAATTGGTTACAAAGTCTCCCCCCTCCTCCCCATGATAGGAAGGTTTATTTTTAACTAAAATCACTTCTGGATTTATTGTTTGGAATGAGTACCAGCAGGAGCCATTTGATGTAAAAAAGACATTTGAGATTAAGCTACATGAAACGTTCGTTGAACTACATTTTTAAAGGAATGTTTCATCAGTGTTAGAGACTTATCTTTTGTACACTACCTGACGACTTGGTAGATAGTGTTTCATGACTAAATTTCTTTTGGAAATGCTGGGAAAGTACAGCATTTAATCTTGCACAAGTTTGGTTCCAGAATATACTGTCGCCGGAATAAATGCAAATGTGATTAACTTCATACCTCCTGTTTGAGACAGACGTAAAGCATTACAGTCTTATATTTAACACCAGAAGAAGATTTAATCAATAAAATATTTGTTTGATAAATCATATATGCAAATGCTCAGATTATATTAAGGTGCTGAAAAGCTGACCAAAGTATTTGTTAGACTTTTGAGAACTTTGTTCTTGAAAGAGACAAATACTGAAAATATTATTTCACTCTCGAAGTCAGGGATGGAAAACCTGTGGTCCTTCAAATGCTAGCAACAACTCTCACCTCTTTCTATTGGTTATGCTTGCGGGGACTGATAGGAATTGGAATTAAACAACATCTGGAGGGCCATAGGTTCTCTATCCCTGGTCTAAGCAATGTTTTATTTGCTGTTGTGATTATCTTCTGAGTTTCATGGAGCTAGATTGTTCTAAAAGGTTTCTGTACTAATAAGAACTGTTGTTTTCAAAGGCAAAAATGACATATCAATACTTTAAATAATACTGACTTTTAAGTGATGTTAGACACCAGAAAATAATACTTATCTGTGTGTCTTTGCAGTGTAATATCTCTATTAGCTCTAAAACACAGCAACCAAGGATGTTTCAGGCCTCTTACCAGAAGAGGTAGCATACAAGTTGGATTAATTAGAAGAAAATTATATCTGGAATTGCCAGACTGTTCTTCTGTCACTGGCACTAGCCTTTCAGGTAGATGCCATGGCAGGGAAGCTGTATGTGGGCTCCTTGGAAGAGGAAAGCCATAATCACACTGAAAATGTGAATTCTGCTTTTTAATTTCAGGAGGGGAATCAAATTTCAAGGAAAGCTGGAACACAGAATAAGCTACCAATGTTCAAGGCCAGGTATGACTTCCTGCTTATCCTCCAGTTTATGACTTTGACATGGATCAGATACATTCACTCAGAGCTGATCACCTTTTGGGTTGGTTCTTTTTGCCAGAGTCATCTAGATCCATTATTGTGTAAATAGCACTTGCAGCTAGAGTTGGCAGCTTTTTTTCTGGAAGGACACGTGTGCTTCTAATAGCTACTCAACAGACAGGTATTTAGCCGGCGGATCTTTTGTATAATGTTATGTGCTACGTTTTCATCCAGAGAACGACCAAAGCAGAAAACAGGAGAGAAAGAACTGGAAAACATTGACAAAGTAAAATCCACATTAATTAAACTACAACAGCAACCACCAAAGAACAATTAGTAGTGGTTCCTTGGCAGAAGTCAGCCAGATAGCTATGCTGAAATATGCAACACACAGGAGGTGACCTTGGACTAGCCAATCTCTTGGTCTCACCAATGAGATTGTCTTATGTTACAGGAATGTTTCTAAGGATTTGTGGGATAAAGTACGTGAGTCTTTTTGAATGCTCTAAAAGTTCTATAAAAGCGTGAATGGTTTTTTAAAAAAATGATTGACACCTTAAAGGAATGTAGCCAGCCTACAAACTTGATATCTGGGAAATGCCTTGATTGTGTTGTGGCTGCTCTGAGTATAGCACATTGTGGACAAGTGGAAAGGTTGGAAGGTAGTATTGCCTTTGGAACTAGGTGAGCCTTTAATTTGGATGCCAGAGGCCTGAATGTGGGCCGCTGTTGATAGGGAAGTTGAGGCAGTCAGCCTTGGGTTGCAGTTTTTAGAACATAGTTATTGTATTTTATAGCCTTTGGGCCCTCCTGCTTTCTTTGTACTTGAATGTATGTGTTATGTTTTCCAGCTGAGGATAGCACTTCATAAATCTGAAGACTTATGATATTATGAATGTTTCACATGGGGTTGTGCTGTATCTGTTCAGAAGTAAGCCCCTTTGAGATCAGTGGGACTTACCTCCAGGCACATTTTTGTGTAGGATTGTATCTATAGTCTTTAAGATGCTACAGGACTCTTTTTATATATGTATGTCTGCCATAACAGACAAATCTAGCTGCCATCTACCTCTCTCTAGAATTGGTTTATTCTTCTATTTTACTATGGTGGGCACTTTTGGGATTTCCTGCCTCCTCCAGCAAAATCTCTTGAGCCATGTCTGGTATTGAGCCAGGAACTGGTGGTACTGTTATTAAGTACCTTCCTAATTTCTCATTGCCATCTGTTTACTTGTCTGCTACTTTCCCACAGAATTGTGTCCAAAGTGGCTTGCAACCTACAAAATGAAATATTAAAAATATATTGCAAAGAATTGCAAATTTCCATAGTATCAACCAAAAAATCCAAAGAACCCCAAATCCACAAAACATAGTATAAAACAATACAAATGATCTAACTTAACAGCTTAAAACTAAACTAAAAATTTCTTCAACTTGATTCCAGCCTTGTATGTTGTTGTTTTTTTTGAAGAGCAGAAATGGTTAAGAAAAAGTGGAATTCCTCACCTCCGATTCCATTTCTTTCAAGAATTCACTGTACATTTATCCAAACCTTGCTGTGTAATGAGTTATTGATTTCTACCATTTGGCCACTCTGTTATATGTACACACACACATGAACTCAACTAAAGAACCCATTCAGTGAGTGGGGGCAAGTTCAGAGTAATTACACAGCTGTTCTTTAATGCTGAAAATTATCTCTATTGTGTCTGGGCTCTTAATGGCTGCAAAAGTAACAAATGTGAATAGCTTTAAGGAAAGCGACATGATGAACAACTTCCATTTTGGAGAGAGCAGCACACGTAATATAAACACCAGCTAAAATTCAGCACTGAAGGGGAGGATAGCACAAAGGCCGAAGTGCAATCAGTGCTGCTGTGAGTACCCGCCTTCCAGCAGCTCAATCAGCACTTTGATATTGCAGCATCCTTTTCTGAGCCCTGCAAAAACCAGAAGGAATAGCAAATTGGCTTCAGCTTAAGGTGATGCGTGGGCTAAAAGCACACACATATTTTTTTAAAAAAATGCTTAGCATATATTGTACACTTAAGAACAACACATAATGCTTGAGCGCCGCAACCCCAGAGTCGTCCGTGACTGGACTTAACAGTAAGGGGTCTCTTTACCTTTTTAAACAGAAAATGGCCAAGGGCTAATCTGCTGTTCTTGCTGCTAGCTACCAATTTTTATTCTACTGAAAGCAGGGTATGTGTGTGTGCTAAAAGTATGTACCCTAAGCTTATCTGCATTGTAAAATGATGGTTCATATTTGTCATATATTAGTTGCTTTGCAAATTTCCATCTGAAAGTGGACTAGGCCACAGCAGAATGCAAGCAGGCTTCTATCTTCTTCACTTCCTTGCAAAGCTGTACTTTCAACAACTACCTTACATGTAGATGTTTAGCAGGTAATGCTTTCCTGGCATCCAGATGTAGTGATTAGAAGATAATCACAGGAGCATGACAAGGGAGAGTTGGTAGGCTTGCAGTGCCACCCTATGTGTGTCTATTCAGAAGTAAATACCATGGAGTTTAAGGGGACTTATTCCCAGGTAAGTGTGTATGCTAAAGATTGCAGCCTTAGCCTATAATACTTAACAAATTCACCAAACATTAAGTCATGTTGAACTCAGTAGGACTCAGTTTCTTGGTAAATGTTCTTCAAAATGCATAAAAAAAGAGAACAGACATGAATTCATCTTCTAAAGGCAGAGCTTTGCTAAGTTTCTATTTCTATTTTTCTTTCTTATTCCACTTACAAAAGCTGGAGACCAGGGCAACATTTTAAAGTTAAATAAGCCAGCAAGAGTTGTTAGTGCATTTACCATTACACAGATCTCCTCCTCCCTCCCTTATTACATACACAAGATGATATACACTGTGTAATGGTAATATTTTCCTGGGAAAACAAGTTCATAGGAAAATAATACAGCTCTTCTCAAACATTTACTCAGATGACCTGCAGCAAAGCGATATGATATGGGGAAAGAATTTTAAGTAGCACCTGTAGTCAACAGTATATTTAAATGCTTTTTTCCTCCCAGAGATGAATGGATCCTCACTGGTAAAAGAGAGAGGCCAATCCTATGCAAATATTGGATATATATTTTTTCCTCAGCATGGAGCCATCAACTGCATTTTAGGTGTCAAGAATTTTAAGAACTAGAAATGAGCAGGGGAGAGTAAAGCCACCTGCTTACAGAAAAATGCTAAACATGTTTTAGGCAGCTCCATAGAATTATCTATGGTGTTGGGGCCCATCTTAGCCATTAAGATGGTTGTGCACATTTCAAAGCAACCTATGTAGAGTATGCAGGAGCAGTCACAACGATAATGTTTGTTGTTCCTGCTGTTGCAATTTGTACACCTCTTTAAGTGCTGTTTGCAATATAATTTGCAGTCTTTTTTTTAACAAGTATCTAAAAGTTAAGCATTTTCTTCACTTCTTTGTTGGAAGTGAGTTCAAAAAAGTTTATTTTCATTGTAATCAATACTGTGGTTTCTAAAGTGTATGGCACCCAGGGCAGCATCCCAGAAGATCACCCAAACACTTGGAGAGGTCTATCTAGAATAAAAATATTAGTGGTTTTTTTAGTTTTTTTTTAGTGATTTTCCATTTTTATGGTAACAACAATAAACAAGCAACAGTAAACATGAAAAAACTGCAAAGTAACCACAGTGCCATTTGTCAACATTTCATTCCTGAGATTAATTTAGTAGATTCCCTTGTGTCAAAGGTGGGTTCTGAACATTGCTCTTTTGTTGTATGAAATCAAGTACAGTATTATAGGGGTTTGAATTCCACTAAAATCAACACCTAATTGTACTACACCTCCCTGAAAAGACATCAGTGTTTGAAATGTGCTTTTTAGGAAGGGGACTTGCCTTTCACTGGGCAGTAAACAGAAGATATAGTTAGGGTTGTAGAGTTAAGCTCCCCTTTGGCATCTTGGGGAGCAAAGTTCAACAAGTGTGAAATAAAGATTACAACCCCCTTGCTTTGGAAGATCCTGCAGAGCTGTACATCATAGCCTCGTAAACACAGAACCTTATCAATGGATTTTTTTTACTACGCATCTTTGCAAACATATAAAACCAGTTTTTTCTTCTTTTTGGAGCAAAGACTCCATTCTATGGTGCTTGACAGGGTTGCCCATGCCATATACCAGTACATTGAAGTGCCCTTTTAAATGTGTCCTTCAGGATTCCATATGGTAGGATCTGTTAACGAGTGACATCATGCTAATGCGAGGTCCTCCTGTCATTCTGCTCCTTGAAAGGCAGACCTTGGGAGAGAGGATTTGAAACTGGATAATAAGCATAGTAATGCGGTTAATCAACTAACTTACTTTAACAAACATTTGAACACTTAACAGTGAAACAACAAAACCAGGTTGCACCACAAATGGTGGAGGGAGTAGGGTTCTTCTCTCCCCCTTGGGCCATTCTTACTGGCAACCAACAAATGGAGGGCTATCAGTAAACCAACCATAATGAATGAATAGACCCTCTCCAAGTAGCGTCCAATTCCAAGGCTGCATATTGATCACTCATAGAGTAATTTCCAGTTTTACAAAAGTATAGGGAGCTGTCAATATAAACTGGGCTGATTTTAAAGCTCTTTGCAAGATCAGGTCTTGTATTGGATCTCTCCCGTGTTGTCAGGGGTTCAGGAGCAGAGGCACAGGAGAGGGAGGAAACAGAGAGCGAGGGGGAGGAATCCGAAGGTAATATGAGCGACGACAGCGGACCGAGATCTCCGAGTCTTTCCAGTGAGTCGGAAAATTCTCAGAAAGGGGCGCCAGTGGTCAGAGCAAGGGGGGCGCCCAGGGGAACACCCCAGGAAGAAGGGACCAGAGGGGGTTCAGAGAGCAGCAGTTGGAAATCGGGAGTCCCAGGTATTGGGATCGGGCGGCTCTCCGCAAGAGGGAGGACAGGAGTCAGAAGTGGCCACACCTCCATCGGAGAGCGAGGAAACGGTCAAGAGGAAGGTTGAAGGCTGCGCGCGCGCGCCAAGTTCAAATGCACAGGAAGGCGGCGCAGTAAGCAGCCCGGATAGAGAGCCAGGTCCTAAAGCCCGCCGCAAAGAGGGAGAAGAGTCGGGGGGGTCAGCGTCAGAAGAGTCCAGGAAGGAAGAGACCACGGGGGGTAGAGGGACCCAGAGGAGAAAGGAAAGAAGGAAGAGGTGGAGCAAGGCGAGAGTATTAAGTTGGTGTACAGGGGGCGGAGACTCAGACGGAGCTTCGCCGGTCTAGCTTCTAAGACGTAGAGCTGCACGCTCCGGCTTTGGAATGGAAACTGTAACTCAATAAAGACTTTTGTACAGTACTGCTGGCTAGCGTGGTCCTCTGTGAGCTGGGACCTGGAAGCGGCTCTGACACGTGTGGTTTTCTGGCTCCAGCAATGTGGTGCATTTCTGTTCTCTGGAAACAGTGTTTTTTCAATGCTTTAGAGGATCCTCGCTTTTCCTGCCATCATAAATCAGCTTCATCTTCTGATGAATCATCTGCATTTCCCGCTTTGTCAGTTTCATGCAAGCCTAGTAGATGCATGGTGTTGAGAACCTCTGCATGCATGAAGGCTCTATGCTGTATACCGTCAATTATAACAATGTTGGAAGGGATACCCTCATCTGTATTTAGCCCTTGCCTTTGAAAGCTGCTCAGTATATATTTTGAATGCTTTTATCCACTTTAAAGTTGCAGGGCACAAATAATGTGAAATAATTATGCGATTTCTCTCCCATTCCAAACTGTCAACTTCTTGTAGCTTTTTCAAAATGGCCTCTTTTGTCACCAGGCCACTATGTTGTTTGATTGCAAGTGTTGGCTGCTCCTGTGTGCAACTTCAATATCGGTTTTAGTAGGATTCATATTTGGTAGTACAAGATCAAATCATGAAATTATAAAGGTTAGTAAATCTGCTTCCAGGGATTCAGTCATATTGTGTGCTTTTGAGGCTCAAGCAGCACAGATTATTGTCCGCTTCTTCACATTGGGACTTGGCTATCTCTTGTGTAAGAGGTGAGCTTTTTTGATTTTCACAGCATATTTGGCTGAGATGTCAAAGGCTTCATCTGCAGTTTCACTACTGCTGGCAGTTGAGTATCAGTTTGATCCAGTCTTCTTTCCGTCTGGGTAATGGCTGCCTTCCATTCTGTAGTGAGATCCTGGCAAATATCCTTGTGGAGTTTGTCTAACTGGGCTGTCAGTTTGGTTAGCATGAAGGTGGCTGCAGCTTCATTTCTTTTAGACAGCTTGGTCTGCTTAGCTTTCATTGATGGGACCTTGTCATCTTCCCACTCAGCGTCCAAAGCAAGATGTCCAGGCTCTGTAGTGGAATTAGATCGTCTTTCTGTGTGTTGTCACTTGCCCAAGGGCATACTCAGGAGGGGAGGAAAGCTAAAATTCAGTTTTTTGAGGTTTAAGTAGGTGTTCAATTAATTAATTGTGCTTAGAGGAGTGGACCAGAGGATTTAAACCATGATATTTATTACTATTATTATTATTAAAAATAATTTTTATTAAATATTTTTCTTGTTTACAAAAGCACATGCATTGTCTCTTTCTTCAGGTTGTGCTTTCTACAGATCAGTTACATTTGTTGTGAGACATTGGTGTTATATGCAGTATAGGGTTGGGAAGAAAAGGGGGGGAGACAGGAGAGAGGGGTGGTGGGGTGGTAAAGCTTATGTTCTTTTACTTTGTGTATGTGTGGGGGTTTTGTGTCAGCGTCACTTGGGTAGGTTCTCTTTCTATTTGCTTGTTATGTTTCCTTGGTGGTGAGAGAGGTTGGGGTGGCCTAGGGTGTGGTTGATTGTCTTTGGTTGGCTGCAGTGGGATTTGTTTGTGCCTGTGGGGGGGGGTTGTTGGTTTAAGTTAGCCATATTGAATCCTATGTTGTCGGTGGGTTTTTGTTTTTGTCTTGGTGGGCTGCATGTGTGATAAAGGGGAGCCATACCGGTGTGTAGGCATTCTCTTCTATTTGCCCCTGTGTTAGTTTGTCTATTGGTTAGCTTTTATAGCAAGGCTCTTTCCCATACTACTTGATACCAGTCTTCCTTGTTTATTCCTGACAGGACACTCTAGTGTCTGGCTGCTGAGAGTAGGTGGCTTATGAGCTCTTTGTAGTGTGACTAGGCATTGTGATCTTGGAAGATGTTCAGTAATGTCAGTTCTGGGGTGACTTCTACTATCTGTTTAGTTATTTTGCTTATTTCTTGTATGACTGCTGTCCAGAAGAGTTGGATTTTGGGGCATTCTCATCACATGTGGAGGTATGTGCTAGTGAAAGCTCATGTCATCTTCCTTTTAATGTTTAAAGGGGCACAAAATGAAATGAAGGTCCAGCCTTGCATCAGCTTTCAGAAGGGTATTATTGGAAGATTGGTTTCAGTAAGCCTAATTGAACAAAAATAAGATTCTGCAAATCCACTTGTACTACCTAGCAGCTATATTTGTGTGGCCATAGACTTCTGCATGTGTATCTATGGGTGGATGAGAATTGGAAATTGCTCAAGTGCTGTCTGTGTGATTTCCCCAATCCAATGAGGCAGGGCTGCTGTGCTTAATGCCCCCTGTCTCCCAATTAGCTGAAATCCAGTGATTAGGTGTTTGTGAGGATTCAGTTCCCTGCTCCTCCCCTCCCCTCTCCCATCATCAACAGCTGTATGTTATAATTTTGGCTTTTTGAAAACAGCTGTGCACCTAGTGTCAACATTTCTCCCCACTATGAATTCACTATGTTCTTTGCTGGTAGTGTTACCTCATCCTCCATCCTCCACCCCAAATATTTGTTTTTTAACACACAACCTGACACACAGAAATTATTAAATAGGGGAAGCTTTTCCCAGCACTTATTTTACTGTAATAGGTCAGTGCACTAAATGTCTGGTAGAGCTGTATTTTCCGGTAAATTTGTTTTGTTTTGTAATTCAGTTGTTCACAGTGGCAAAATTGCTTTGGGGCATTAGCACAAATGAAGCTGTCTTGGCTGGCTGTGAAATATGGCATGCTAGAGTTGTTAATCCCTGTTAAGGTGCTGGTCTCAAAGGCACACCACATGCGGAGGGCTCAGCATATCATAGGACAGGGCTAAATGTGCCCCTTTTTCCTTATCTTAATGACTCAGTGGAATTAAAATGTCATAGATATGAAATATCTTATGTTGAGGGCAAGTTCACAGACTTAGCTAACACTGCATACGAAAACATCTTACAGTCATGACCCTAATGACATTTGACTAGCAACAACTTCCACAAAAATCAGTGGGATAAGAAGAGTCCTGCTGGAGCAGACCAAATGTCTAATTTAGGTTCAGCATTCTGTTTTCCACAGTGGTCAAACAGATGCCTTTGGGAAGCCCACAGGCAGGATGTGGCGGGGGGGGGGAGGACACCTCTCCTGCAGTTGTTCACAGCAACTGGAAGTAGCATATAGTCGCCACATAATTGTCCCTCTCTGCCTGTGTGCATTTGCATTTTACTGTATTTTTTTGTTGTGTGCTGAATGTGTGCCTAATGTATTGCACACACTTAACGCAGGCTTTCTGAAGATTGTCATGATTTGCCTCTTCACAGTACCTCCCATCTTCTATTAAACAGCTCAGCTGGGCCACCTGCTACCTGCACTGTTTGCTTGTCTGCTGGCTGTTCCTTGCACTGGAGGTGGTGTGGTTGCCCTTCAGCCAAGCAAATTGCAGCAAGACAACAGTCTTTTGTATACAAAAATGTATTTTAGTGAACTGTATATATAAATAAAGATATAAAGGGGTAAATGTTCACATTTCCTGAAGGGCTATGCCTATGGGTCGCGGGTCACCTCTGGGCTCTCAGAATAGGTGTTTCCTTATCCCCTTGCTTTTCATCCCACTTATGCAGTTCAAGTTTTTTCTTGTGCTAAGTGGCTTTACAGGGCCATTGTGTCCCAGAAACAAGGCACTAGTGATCCTTTTGCTTGGATGCTGAACCCTTCCAGTGCCTGCTCTTAGCAATACTTACGGTATCTGCCTACTTAGTGGCTTATTCAAGTCAGGCCTTAAGACTAAGAGAATCAAATAAATGCTGGGAGATGTTTGGTCAGGTACATATGATTTGCTCGTGTTGGGAAGTATATGATTTTGGAGAAATGTAACCAAAGATGAAAGGCAACGTATACTGAAATAACTATGATAATGAGTATTCTATGTAGAGACACAACCATCTCTGACAAGATAATTACTACTTGAGGTGGCTCCATGTTTGATAACTTGCGAACTTGGTTACCACAGCAGACAACCTGCAATATCAGACTTGTCACCTTGGCGAAAGAAAATTAATGAATATTTAATGTCTCAGACCCAGCAATGACAGAAAGTATTTTCTAGCTCTTGAAGGTCAAAGTCAGAGTTTGTGAAGTACCACCAGCAAGTAATGGCTCTAGGTTATTATTCTACCTCAAACAAGCTTTATACATGCAAGCTTTGTAGCCTTCACATCATTTTGAGGTAATAGCATATAGGTATAGATTGGTGTGTGTGTGTGTGTGTGTGAGAGAGAGAGAGAGAGCGCGCGCAAGAGAGCGCAAGAGAGCGCAAAGCACAGTGTATGACTTGTTGCGTTGGATTTATGTATGCATCACAACATATATAACGTCCATTAAGCATGAGTCCATTGAAATTAGCTGTCATCCTAAATTGGGATAGCTTGCAGAAGTGCCTTTAATAAACACTGGATAACCTCTTTCCCACTAATGTCACTGGATGATGTAGCTGCTCTGCACACTCCAGAATAAAGCCAAGAATGTTCTTATACCTCTGCTTATAGAATCATAGAATTGTGTAGTTGAAAGGATCCCAAGGGTCATCTTGTCCAGCCCCCTGCAATGTAGAAATCACAGCTAAATACTTCTTGACAGATGGTCATCCAACCTCTGTTTAAAATCCTCCAATGAAGTTCAGAAAGTTCTTCCTAAGGTTTAGTTGGATCTCCTTTCTTGTAATTTGGATCTATTGGTTTGGGTCCTACCCTCTGGAGCAGCAGAAAACAAGCTTGCTCCAGCTCCCATGTGACAGCCCTTCCGATATTTTAAGAAGACTGTCATATCTCCTCTCAGTCTCCTCTGTTTCAAGCTAAAAATACCCAGATCCCTCAACCATTCCTCATAAAGCTTGGTTTCAAGACCCTTTTATCATTTTGGTTGCTTTCTTCTGCACATGTTCCAGTTTGTCAATATCCTTCTTGAAATGTGCCCCAAACTGGGCACAGTACTCCAGGTGGGCTGTGACCAAGGCATACTAGGTTGGTACTATTACCGTACTTCCCTTGATAAGCATCCCCTCAATTCTTTCATCCAAGTCATTTATAAAGAAGTTGAGCAACACAGTGCCCAGGACAGGACCGTGTAGCACTCCACTTATCCCTTTTTTCAAAGATGATGAGGAACCTATGGTGAGCACTCTCTGGTCACCATCTGGTCACTCTCGGTCAGTCCACCAACTACAAATCCATCTCACAGTAACATCATCTAGCCCACATTTTACCAGCTTCTCCACAAGAATATCATGGGGGACTTAGTCAGAAGCCTTTCTGAAATCAAGATATAGTACACCCTCAGCATTTCCCTGATCCACCAAGCTTGCAAATTCTATTTTTTTAAAAAAAATAATATTAGTCTGACACGACTTGTTTTTTAGAAACCCATGTTGGCTCTCAGTAATCACAGCAACCTTTTCTAAGTGCTCACAAACCCACTGTTTAATATTTGTTGTAGGAACTTTCTCGGTATTGATGTTAAGCTGACTGGTTGGTTGTTGCTGCGTCCTCTCCCCTGCCGTGTACCTTTTTGGAGATGGGGACAACATTTTCCCACTTTAGTATACCGTATTTTTCGCTCTATAACACGCACCTGACCATAACACGCACATCGTTTTTAGAGGAGGAAAACAAGGGAAAAAATATTCTGAATGAAACAGTGGACGTATCATTTTTGTGCTTCATGCTGTGGCCACAGACATGTGATCTGATGGTGAATTTGGGGTGACCCAATGCAAAAATCCTGAGAATCCCTGTGGATCCATGCTTTGTAACCACGTTTTTGCACCATTGCAGCCCCAGGCAACAGTGGGTGCGTGATTTTTTTGGGGGGGGACAGGCTGTAGCCATGGACATGCTATGTGCTCTGATGGTGAATTTTGGCTGACCCAATGCAAAGATCCTGAGGATCCATGTGGATCCATGCTTTGTAACCACGTTTTTGCACCATTGCAGCCCCAGGCAACAATGGGTGTGTGATTTTGGGGGGGCAGGCTGTAGCCATGGACATGCTATGTGCTCTGATGGTGAATTTGGGGTGACCCAATGCAAAGATCCTGAGGATCCATGTGGATCCATGCTTTGTAACCACGTTTTTGCACCATTGCAGCCCCAGGCAACAATGGGTGTGTGATTTTGGGGGGGCAGGCTGTAGCCATGGACATGCTGTGTGCTCTGATGGTGAATTTGGGGTGACCCAATGCAAAGATCCTGAGGATCCATGTGGATCCATGCTTTGTAACCACATTTTAAGTGGGGAGGGAAGGAAAAACACAGAAGGCTAAGAATGCAGGAGAGGGCTATAACGTGAGGAAAGGAAGGCAAAAGTTTCCCCCCACCCACCCACACAAGCCAGCCACTGTTTAAGGATTTCATCCTTTTAAATGGAAGAAAGCATATTTGAATGCTGTGTGTCTCCAAAAACAAAAAGCAGGAAGTCAAATCAGAATTTTAAGCCGAACCTGTAATCTCTCTTCCCTTCACAAACATTTTTCCCTCCGGAGCAGGGACAGGATAGAGCGACGCTCTGCTTTCCTCTCTTCTTGCCTGGAGGGGAGGGGCTTTCCCTGCTCTTTGTTCCGTTTGAGCAAACACAGCAACGAAACAGAGCAGGGTGGGCAGTAAGACCCTGAGGCAGAATGCAGGAAAGCAACAGCTTCCTCTCTCACGGAGCTCCCTTCTCCCTGAAGCGCGGTTTGATTTTTGCCTTATTTTTCGGCTCCAGGGACCACACATTCGCTGCATAACACGCACAGACATTTTCCCTTCCTTTTTAGGAGAAAAAATCTGCGTGTTATAGAGCGAAAAATACGGTATATTATATAAATATATATAATGTCTAAATGCTTATACATTTGAAGACTCTAGCCTTCAGTTGTAGTCCTTAACTCCTTCAGTTGCATCTGTACTACATAAATGAAAATAAGAGTCTTCTGATACATATTTCGTTAAAATACATTTTCTTTACTAGAAATCTGTTCAGTTCAATATTATTTAAAGTGAATACGGTAAATGTTTATTGTGCCCCATTGTTTGTATGATTTGTAAAGCAAGCTATACAAAATTCAAATTTGCACCCATTCTTCATAATCGGCATGGGAAGGAAACATGGTATGTGTTTGGTACTGGAAAGGGCTGTTTATAGCTGCCTGATAAAGCTTTTATTGTGCTTGCTTTTGAACACACACATGTACCCATTTATCCTTTTGAAGAATTTTAACAATACTGAAATGCCATAGTTATAATAAAAGCTCAGAAACAGCAAGAAACAGCACCCTGGGAAGATACTACCTATTATGACAGTTATTTAAAGATGGAGTTGCTTTTCTAGCAACACTTGTTCTATCAATAAATTATTGAACCAAGCAGATGCAACTTTTTTGTACTTAAAAATGCTGACAGTTAATGTTTGCTAAAAATGGGTTATGGCTTCTTTTCTTCTCTTCTTTCTGACCTTGTTCATAATCAAGTGGCTCATTCCCACCAAGCAGGGGGGTGGGGAGTAGAGGCTTGGATTGAAGCTGATGGTCACTGGGTAATTCAGAGGTCAAGTCCTTGGTTATTGCAGATGAAAATTTTCAAGTCCCTAATTAAGAAGCCTTGCTGATTTAAGGATCTTGCAAAAAGAGTGTGTGCATAATGAATAACCTACCACTAATAGTGGAAATGATTGCTTGATGATTCCTGTTGCCCCCTTTTATTAAATTACTGTCTCAGGAATGTAACCAAGGCAATGAAAAATAATGAGTTGGATGTTGAGTCTTTTGCATATTTGTGATGTCCCAGTTATTTTTTTCCCAATCAAAAAAAGTATGCTTTAGGTGAGGGAAGCTTTATCTGCAACCTGTAATAGAATAACAAGCTATAGTAGGACAAGATAGGGAAGCAGGGAGAGGTTAGGCAATGAATGAATACTGAGGATGGGGAGAGGAGAATTGGGAAGGTTAAGGGAAGGTGTTCTGTGTGATAGGTCTTGAACAAAGATGTGAAGAAAGGACAGGTTATTCAGGGCATAGACAGCAACACAGTAGGTGGGTGAATTCATCTGTCATTTTGCTAATTAGCTTGATTACAATGGATTATGGATTATCTTTAGATATGTTAAGAATGCTGGATTCTGAAACAACCATAATGCAGATAAGGGGCACTATGTAAAATTGATTCTCAACTGGAAATGGAGCACAGAGTATCATTTCCTAAATGATGACTTCTTTTTACAATTTAACATTTTATTTTTTTATTACATCTTTTAGAGCTACATTTTCAGACCATGCTTGGAAGAATATGTAAGGATATCTATAAAAATAAACCAAATTAACAAACTCTATTTGTGGTCAACAAGTGCTAAAGGTATTCTCTCTCTCAAGTTTTGTAAGCTTGTTCTCTTAAGTTTGCCATCAACTATGTTGACATAGAGAGGCACTCTCCTGATCTTAGGAAGCAGCAGGACAGTACTGTTGTGATATGGCATGTACAGTGAACATATCAGTGAATCACTCACTCCCAGTGGCCCCACTTACTTGCCTTCAGTAGACTTGACATGTGTAAAAACACTATACAGCCGTACCTTGGTTTTTGAACAGCTTAGTTCTTGAACGTTTTGGCTTGTGAACTATTTTTGGAAGCTGAATGTCTGACAGGGCTTCCACGGCTTCCGAATGTTTTGGAAGTCGAATGGACTTCTGGAACGGATTCCATTCGACTTCCAAGGTATGACTGTACATGTGGCTGGGGGGAAATGTGTCCTTTGTAGGTTTCTGGGCTTCTGTGTCTTTCTTATCAGGACGCTACTATGGCTTGTACAAAAGCCAAAGAACATCTTGTGCTTTTGTCAACGAGGAGGCACAATACCACATAATATAATCCCTCTTAAAACAGATTATCCAGCTGTGTCATAGTGAGTCTCTGCAAACCAAGACAACATGTGAACTATTTGGCATACATCTATGTATTTTTACTATTTTATCATGATTTATGACCTATCTTCATGACCTATTTTTAAAAGCCAGGATTTTTTAAAAAGTCTTTTAAAAAGTCTCTCTGTGTGTGATTCAGCCACTGATAGATGTTGTCATGCATTGGGTTACGATCCTCTTTGTGGCCCAGCTTCTCTGCACTTAAAACAGCTGTGTTAAACACAGAAAATGAAATTTGACTGATAAAGCTTCCTATCACTACATCTGTACATCTCTATTCTAAGAAAACCCTCACTATCTGAATTTATACTTGGCATTTTCCTGTTAAAGGTGCAGGAATCTTGCCAGAAAAAAAGATGGTAATCTTAAGTAAGCCTTGGATATGTGGCATGATAACACATGGCAGTTTATGTGGAGCGATAATCCAGCTACTGTAAACTTTACAAATGATGGAAATAGAAGGGTATGCAACAAAGGGCTTTACTTGAACAGGGAATCTCTTGCAAATCTATCTAATAATGGCTACTCTAGGTTTTTATTCCTTTTGTGCTTTTTGTAGGTGTGCTTCTCTCTCTCTCTGCAACAACTATTCAGGGAACACTTTTTTTACTAAGATGAATTACTGTCGCCATATCTGACTGACTAACCCATTCTCAGTATGGATATGTCACCAATATTGAATGGTGGTTGCAGTAACAGCAGTAGCAGCCTGTGTGATGGTGCGGATCTGCCCTCAGTTTACCTGGACAGGGTTGGAACTAGGCAGGGCAGATACCAGATCTTCTAGCTGTTGATCGCAGATTATTCCCACTAAAACATTAATTTCTCAGACTCTGACTTGCTTCCTCTCCTGAGTGGCACACTTGTTTTAAACAACTGTTTAATGTTTTATGTGAACCAGGCCAGTGTGTTGTTTTTCTCATCCTGCCAAGTTTGCTGCAATTTGCTAGCCATATTGAGTGTCTTTTTAAATGCAGAAATTCAGGGCGTACATACTGTAGGTATGTGCTACAATTTATAGTAAAGTTTCCATATTTATCTTCTCAATAACTGGTGAGATGTTGATCTTGTCTCCACTTCCTCAGTTTTCTGGATATATGGTAAAAATGTCCCCCACTGCTTAGCAGGATGTTACAGAGGCCTAATACAGATGACCAACTTGACAAGTGGAAGTTTTATTGCCACAGATTCGCTTGGTCATTGAAATTAAAGAAAGTGTGATTAAAATTGTTTTTCCTGCCATGTGTGTGAAAAATTTGGGGTAATATCAAGTGTAAGGCTCCCCCATATTAGCCATTCACAGCTAATATGTGGTGTAGTGGTTAAGAGCGGTAGTCACGTAATCTGGGGAACCGGGTTCGCGTCTCCGCTCCTCCACATGCAGCTGCTGGGTGACCTTGGGCCAGTCACACTTCTTTGAAGTCTCTCAGCCCCACTCACCTCACAGTGTGTTTGTTGTGGGGGAGGAAGGGAAGGGAAAGGAAGGGAAAGGAGATTGTTAGCCGCTTTGAGACTCCTGAAGGGGAGTGAAAGGTGGGATATCAAATCCAAACTCCTCCTCCTCCTCCTCCTCTTCTTCTTCTTCTTCTTCTTCTTCTTCTTCTTCTTCTTATCAAGTTGTATGTAAAAAGTGCCAAACTGCCACATGATAAATAGTTGCTAATTTATGCTCTCTTTTATCCTATGATTCAGCTTCATTCCAATTAAAATTTCCAAAACAGCATGGACAACATCACCCATCCTATACGGCATTGGATTAATAGACAATAACTGAGTTTGAAAGACCTTGTGTTTGAAAGCACAAGCCCTTTTTGTATGCACAATGTCATTGCACAAAATGCCTCAGATTGTCATTATAGTTTCAAAAAGCCCATTTTCTCATTTTTATTATAATTGCTAACCACAAGGTGGCACACATCTTCTGTTTTAAATGCCAATAGGTGACTACCCCAAGAAGCTAACTTGCCATTCTTCCACACTATAGCACTAGCTGTTTGGTATTAGTAACACTAAACAACACAGCAAAACATGGCTGAGTGTCACAACAAAATGTTGATGCATATCAGTAGTTCAAATCCAAACATCGGCTGACTTATTTGATGTGTGGTATATTTATCTATGAAATAGATGTAAGACTGCTCCTAGTTTCCTGCCTTGTTATGGTTGTAAACTATCTTTATTGATTTTTGCTGGTTTATTGTGTTTTAGAAGATGTTGTAAATGATATTTTGGTCTGCAGCCCCTATAAGCCCCAGCATAATTGTTTATAAATGTTTACACCCAAAATTAATGGACCTGTGACCATGGTCCCAAGACACAAATCCTGTTACTTTAAAAGTGTGTGTGTGCATGTGTCAACTTGCTTGACTTATTTTTGCTATTTTTGCTCTAGAATTTATGGGATATAAATAAAAGAAACCACAACAAAGGCTCTTAAATTGCTTTATATTAAGATGACACAATCCTGAGTATTTCCTATATATCAACCTTCCTGTGAACCATGTCCTTCTCTGTTGAAATTCTCCTCCACCTCAAATATTGAAATGACCCAAACCTGGTATAATATTGCTGCTATACCATTCTTGACTTGAGTTTGCTTAGGGGCATTTTGCAAAACCCTAGCCAAAAGAGCTGCTGAGATTAATGATGATGTCTTGTGTGCATGACCTTTGTATTCTAAATAAATTGTTGGTGCTGCTTCGCCACCTCTCCACCTTGTTCCAACTGAGGTTATGTCAACTTAATGTTTTTCACCGTAAGTCAGTATACCTTGCAGCAGGAAGCATTGCTGTTAGAATCCATTCCAGTTCTTCTTTGGGCCATCCTTTCTCTCTCTCTTTCTCTCTCTCCCCCTTTCAACCCAAAAGAACAGCTGTTCCTATAACTCTTTCTTTTGTGATCTTAATAGATGGTGTATAAAGGGAACAAGGAAGTTCTGTTAGTTGTGCCAGTTGCCAAAGTGTTCATAGGAGACTATGACAGACAAAATCTTAGGTAAAGGATGTTGTCAATTTCAAAATATTAGCTATTTTATCCTTACTCTCAAACCACCCTGTTTCATGTGTTAGTCAAGGACGCATGCTAGGATTGTACCTTGGTGGATGTGGAAATGTCAATTTTCCAGGGCATGGTTTTAAAGAGTCACTGTGCTACATACGCATTCGTTTTGTCTAAAGCACACCTTTGTGCCTCTGAACAGTTGAAAATTGTGTATTAGATTGACATCACACCTTTAAGCAATCTCTTTCTCCTTGCAGTCATCCTTCTGTTTTGGGAACAAAAGTCAAAGCAGGTCAGTTCTTTGTGTTCATTATTCTGACTCACGAGGTTTCCCCAGCTTGTAATGCCACAGTGGACACTGGCACATTCTGTTGTCATACAGGGAATCTAATTGGGAAGAAATATGATTTCTGTTTTTCTCTGTGTGTTAAAGCTGAGCAAGTAATCTGTAACCCTGGGAAACCAAGAGCTTTTGCCAGGAGGCTAAAAAACACATATAAAGATAAAGTTAGCAAACATCCTGGGAGAAATGTGTGCAGTTCAGTCACACAGCAAATTCAGAAATACCACAACCTCGTTTGTGCCATTATAAAAGGGAATATATGTCATGCGCAAATAAATGGCTCAGAACAGCCATGTTTTAATAGGACTACTTTTTGTGATGTATTTTAAGTCTTGTACACCATATGATCTCTTCTCTGAATTACTGATGGCAGTTAATTTGAAGCTGTATTGGAACCTGAAATAGAGTTATCACAGGCTATCCTTTCCTGCTTTATCTGTCTTGATATTATTATCATTTGCTTCTCTGGTACCCATGGAAACAGCCATTAAGATAGCCACTTTCTCAAGGAAGAGAGTGTTGTTAATGTCTGACATTTATCCAGCTGTGTAGCTTAGGATAAAATTTTACAGGGTTTTAAGATCAATCCATAACTCTGCCTTGAAGTATGTGTAGGAACTAGAATCCATCCAGAAATACAAGATAAAGCAGGAGAAGATTTCTAATTTCCATGCTGCTAGCAGGCACATGGAAAGCTAAATGTTGTTTAAGAATAGATTGTTGTTTTAAATCTGCTCCCTTATACTTACATTTATTTACTTATATGTGAACGGATTTCTGCGGCTTCATAATTGCATTAGTAATAAGATCATTTTGTTTATCACCAACATTTTTTTAAAAAATGGTACATGTCACAGCCTGTCTTAGACGATTTCACTAAGGATGCATTGCTAACAGATATCTCCCAGTCCCTCTGGACCCAGTGGAACTTCAATTCTATACATGACGACTAGGATGTTGCCACTTGTCTAAGTAAGAAGCACTTCCTGCCTCTTTCTCACACTCAAACTTATCCTCTTTGATTTCCCAAAGTCTTGTGTTTGGGCTGTTTTTCTTCAGAAAACACATGGGGGCTCAAATAATTGAATGCATCTCCCTACAAAAATTCCCTTCACATTGAAAATAAGATGTAGAGGATAACATTCTTTCTGACATCTAACCTTTTGGCTATAGGATATTTTGTTTGAGTAGAGTGAGAAATGGAGCAGTGAGCAGTTTCCTATAGCCCAGACAGAGGTTTACCACTTCGGCAAGAGCTATGTGTTTGTGTCAGAAGCGCAAAGCAATAACTGCATTTGAATGTTGTGGTTTGTTTTGTATTAGGCTGATCATATTTAGATGACAGTGCCAGGTGAAACCGTTCTTATCCTGGGGTGCACTTTTGCTAATGGGGTCTCCCGCTGTGTGCGCCCCTCTGGTGCACGATTTCTGTTTGCATCCTGGGGCAAAGTTCGCAACCAGGAGCAGCTCCTTCCGGGTTAGCAGAGCTCGTAACCAGAAGCGTTCGTAACCAGAGGTACCACTGTATATATTTTTAAATGTTTTTTAAAAAGCATTTTCACAGTGTTTTATTATATATGTCTAGATTCAGCCCTTACCCTTCTTATGTTTCTCTTCATTGATTAGGCTATGGGACATTTTCCTATCTAGCTTCATTGTGGCTGCATATCTCCCTTTTTCTTGAAAAAGCTTTTGCTCTTCCACACTTTTTGATGGGTCTTAGGTAGTGCTATGCTGTTCTCTGTTCCTAAGTGATGAAGAATCTGCTGCTACTCTGACCACTTGGTTGAGACTGTCACTGACCAGGCTTGTTTGCTACTAGCTCTATTATTTTCATGGTGTTCCTTTTGTTTATGTTTGGAATTCTGCTTTGCAGCCTCATACCTTATTTGGTTCAAGCCCACCCCCACCCTAAAAAACTCCCAGTAACATCCCAAGGCCACTCAGCATTTAGCAATCAAATTTAATTAAAACATACCTGCATTTCCAAGATATGGAGGTCCAAAGCCAGCATAGTTTTGCCCTCTGAGGTCCATCAGTCTTTTATAAGGATTCCCAATAACAGTTATCCAAATGTTACCTTCCTTTCTGGTCTCCCATCAGAATCTTTTTAAGTTGCTGGGTCTCACAAAGGCCTACTCTGAAGCTAAGTGATTTAAGGATAATGTATCTTATCATTATGATATGGTACAATCTGACGATCAACCATACAAAGCTAGCCTTGCTATTAAAAAAATCAAAAGCTCATTCTAGGAATGATTTTCCTCTTCCACAGTCTGCTTTGGCAGTGCCTCATTCACCAAACAAAGAGCTTTTGTCTCATTTTGATGAGAACTTTCTTCTTTTTTGCATGCAAGATTAATGGAAGGGTTTGTTACATGTCATCTCCACCAATGTGTCCATGGGAAAATTAAAGTATAAACCTTGTAACATCTTGATAGAAGTGATGAAAAGGAAGCATTTTGTCCACCTACAGACTATTTTGTTGCCAGTATGGATGTTCGTCTGTTAGCATGTGCTGTGACTGCCAGCATTCTATATCCAGAATCAATAACAAAAGACTTAAAGCAATAAATATATTTTGGGTACCATTTATTTGGTTTTGCAACTTTTAACATTTTTAAAGCATTTATCCAACAGAAAAGCATAGGTTATGAAAAGCTATCATACCTATAAGTGGAACCCTGTCAGTATGCGGTTCAATATCCTGGTCTCACAGTAACCAGCTAGATGCCTGTGGGAAGCCTGCAAGCAGAAGCTGAGGGCTGCATAACCCTCTTTGCTTATGATACCTGGCACCTGGTATTCAGAGGCATAATGCCTCTGTTAGTGGAGGTAGAACGTAGCCATTGTGGCCTGTAGCCATTGATAGTCGTATTCTCCATGAATTTGCCTAATTCCTTTTAAAGACATTCTAAACTCCCAAGTCGATGACCACCACAATGCCTTGTGGTAGGGAATTTCAGTTTAAATATATGCTGTGTCCAAAAATACTTCATCCACATATGCCAATAGAATAGCTTTTCTAGTTGCAGAAACGTATGCTGAGTTGCCACAGATTCACCCTTCCATTTTAAAAAGGTAGAAGGACCAAAACTAGAAATCTTGTTATTGTTCCTTAAATCATTTTTATGTATCACTTAAAAAACCACATTCCTCTATACCTGGTGTGGATTATGTGTATTTCTCCTTCTGCAGTGGCATAACCAACGAATCACTGTTTGGAGACTAGTACATAGTGTTTATTTTAAGATATTCAGATGTATGATACTTCATGTGTTTGTATATGTGCAGCTGATTGAAGCAATGTTTCTTTTTGATAATATGTATCACACAGTGATTCTTAAATCTGCTCAGTGCAACAGAGACATTGTAAAACCAGATGCAGATGTATATGGACTGTGAGTCAGCGGCTCTGCCAATATTTTTGTTGCTGTTCACAATGGCGAGGTAATTGCATTATCAATCTTGTTAGTCTAGGGGCACCTAGGGCTTCATTCTCGCTTTGACTGTGTGGGGGCTCATGTCCAAACGCTGCACAAGCCCATGGCAGCAGGGAGAAGAGGGCTCTAAAAAAATGCAATGGGAGGGATCGAGCTCAGTGATAGAGCATTGCTTCCAGAGGGCCCCGGTTCACTCCTGGAATCTTTACTCAGATTAGATTGAGGACTAACAGTTGCTAAGAATCACAAAGAGGAAAGTACTAGTGCTTTTGTGCCCTGTTTTAAACATAGGCTTGTGACTAGCCATTGTGAAGACAGTGGGACTAGATATGGAACTTTAGTCTGTTGTTGAAGAGTGGTCCTTGTATTATTATATTCTTACAGCAGGTGCTGTAAAAAGCCTCTGCTTGAGACCTCGAAGAGTTGCTGTCAGATTGTTTTATTTGTTTAAAATACTTATATTCTGTGTATACAAACTGATGTACAGACGTAGAGCTCCTTCATAGGCTGGCTGTATGCACAAATAGAAGGAATGTGACCACTGTGCATTAGTCGAGAACAGGGCTAGCACTTGTTATTTCACTCTATATGTGTGTCTAAACTCTACTATCAACACAGTTCTGAGCAACCTTGAGAACAAATCCATTTTTTTAATTGCCTACATTGTTCCAATTTATAAATAAATTGAGCAGGAGTATATTCTTGCTTGTTGCCTTTGGATTACTATACTGTGAAGGAATTTTTGAAAAAATGATGATAGTTGGGCTATTTTCAATGTGTGATCTTTAGTGTTCCAACCCCAAGGAGGGGAAAAGTTGCTCCCAGTTTCTCGCAATCAAGTTCTAAGCAAAGCCATCCTTGAGTTTGTTTGGAAAGGAGCTGAAATATGTCTTGTCTGAGAATGCAGCAACACCTGTATGTAAACTTTCAAGAATGTCTGCTTGAGAGGTGAAAATTATGAGGCGAGATGGATGAAAGCAGAAGCAGTTCTAGTGATATGAATTTTAAGGAGTGCTTCACAGAAGGAAAGTATTCATGGCTTGAACTGAACCTTGTTTACATCCAAACCAGGCAGTTTTCATTAAATAGCTTTCTGATATGAGGTTTATGTCCTTATAGCTTATAAACCAACTGTTGTGAAAAAGAAAAAGGAAAAGACATCAAAGCATTCTTAACCCCTCCCCTCCCAGGCACTACCGTTTGGCTTTTGGCCACAAAGCCTTTAACTGCAGGGTATTTTAATAGCACTGTAGAAAGACGTGAATTCAAGAATGGATAAGGTGGCATTCTGCCCAGCTGAAATCTATAAAGCCAGTCTAACTGAGAAAAAGAGCCACAAGTTAAATGCTGGACAATCAGTAAAAATGCCCCACACTTATTTTTATAACATAATTGCGTGCTTTATTGATATACACAGTAAAGCAGTATATAATACAATAAGTAAGGCATATATTTGGTGAAATTTGATATGTTGTGAAAAATGCAGTAAAACTGAAGTTTATAAAAATAATTAGTAAATGTTACAGTGTAGATGTTAGAACACAATAGATTATGATACCAAAGTAATAAACCAGTACTGGATAACAATGGTATAACATGCCAAATGATAGTTAGTTAGTTAGTCAGTTACACTGATAAATGTATTACAGTTTAATAGTTTGTGGATATAAGGAACATGAAATATTCCCAAAGAAATGCTTAAAAAGCAGCAATAAAGCTCTTAAAGTCTTTAAATACTTTTGACAGACTCACTTCAAAACTAATGTCTATGAAGGGGGGAAAATGAAAACCCTGATGAAAACAACCGTGCACTTTATTAGTTTCCAAATGTCTAAAGAGAACTTTAAACTTAAAGGCATAAATGAACAAACCCCACCCCATAGATTCTGCACTTTCCTATGAGAATATGCAGGATGCTTATTGATGAATACTGGTACAATCCAGCCTAGTATGGGTCAAGTGCCTGCTCATGAGGTAATGGCCCCTCCCCTCAGCATGCATCCTTTTGGAAAAACATATCCCTGGGCAAGATGGAGAGCTTGGTGCCGACAAACTTCCATTCACAATCATGGTTGAGGGAGACTGGTGTAGCAACAGGGCTCTTAGACCTCAGTGTGTGGGCACTGTGCTCACACCAGGATAGATTGCATCCAAAGTTCTTTAAAAAACAGTTTGAAAATGTATGTTTGGGGCTTCTTTTGCAAGTTATTACATTTTTAAACTTCTTGTTGTTAAGATGATAAGACCTGTTCACACAATGGACAAGTGGTGATGATGTAATATCTTCTGTATATAATTGTCAGGAACACCACAAAACCAAAGTGAGGTAGAAATAACATGACTACCCATGTTTAATGTTAACTAGCATTAAAAATAAAATATTTTTCCCCAAGTTTAATTACACTTCGTACAAGAAGAGGTAACAGATTTTACTCTTGCAAAGTATTAATGTAGATTAGATTGATGAAATTCTGTTTTCAGACAATGGAATTAAAGGCTGGCGGAAGGGAAGGGAATGAAATGGTAAAGCTTTTGTTAACAGCACCTCAAAATTTTATAGTAGTAAACCTGAGGAGCTGTTATGTAACATCTATTTTCTGTTATCCCTCTCCTGAGTCATTGTTAATTGTGCGGTATTATTTGTAGAAAGACCTAGGGAGGAACAAAATTACCGGCTATTGTCTTGGATGACCAGCCTCCCATGAAGCAGTGTGGCTACTTTTAACTGTTGATAGAACTGAAGCTGATATAATTGCTCCATGCTATTTCCTGTTTAATTGAAATGTTGTGGCTCCTTGGAATTTGCTGCAAGGCAGATCTCTAGTGACCATCTTGTTTTTAAGAGACTAGGCAATTCTCAATGCTTAAAAATACTGCTACTATAACAATTAAAATTAAATATTAATAATATGAGTAATCAAACTTTCAGGATGGAAGCAGATCACAGGTCGGTCACTATTTGTATTCAAGTTCTCAACACACACACCCCTCAAAAAAAAAAAAAACCCACAAAGATGCAGGGTATATCACTAAAGGTGGCATCACAGGGTATAAAAGCAAATCAAGACTTCTGCTTTGAAGCATTAAGGTGCTGGCCAGTGTCAGAGACAGAATACCGGATGATAAAGTCCAAAGGTATAATCCGGTGAGGCAATTCCTATTTTGTGTTTACTAACAACATTCGGGTTCATAGAAGTGGAGGAAACAGCAGGAGCAGAGAATACTGATTCAATTTGTCTTTTTTTATTGTTGCAAGCTCTGAAGATAGCATTTGTCATGTAATGTGCTCTTTCATATTATTGCCAACTAGCTGGATAAATTCCTGTAAGACTTAATTTCTACTTGGAAGGAGGTAGAAAAGCTACCTCTACTGGAAGTTCAGGACAATATTATTTTTTTAAGCCAGTGCTAGTCAGACGCAAAACAATGAGAAATGTATGTTAATAGTTTTGGTGTTTCAGAAATTCTCTCTGATTCATAAGGAAAAGAACACAGAACATGAATTATGTCTGATACAATTACAGAGCTCAAATGATGCTAAACAAATGCACTGCCTCTTTTTTGTTTTTTATAGGGATTTATATAAACTTTTTTTTTATAAAGCACACTTTGTTTACAATCTTTCTTTATAATGGTTATAAATTTTTTTTAAACAACCCAAAATGCGTTCCATATAAAGAAATGGCAAGTTATTTAGCTATCAAGATTTTACATGTAGTTTTCTTATAATTTTTTTGTACAATTGCATAGACGTGTAAAACCTGCCATTGTTAACAAAACAATAACAGACTTAAGAAACTACTGAAATCTACAGTATAGTACCACTACCCTTCACAAAAATATAATTTGTTTTCATGTAAACTCTTACAGTCTAATCCTTTTGTCATATGAATATTATAAAAACCATGCGGGTACGCCTGAAGTTGTAAAACACATCTTGCTATTCTAACACCTTGTTGTCGGTCATCATGGTCACTAACGTTTCCATTGCTCGGCCCAAGTCATCTGCCATGTGGAAAAGGCTGCCTACATTGTGGCCTGTAAAACAAAGGAAAAGATTTCACAGATGAAGCTGTCCTTGGTGTACTGCAACTGCTTTTGAAGATTGCCACACATACTTCTTAAAAGAAAAGTGAGTTAGGTACCTTAATATAAAATGATACACACTTCCATGCAAGGACAAGTGTCAATTATTAGTCATATACATATATATATTTGCAGAACCACTAGCAAAGCTGTGTGAAACCTGCAGAGCTTTTTAGCCAGCACCACACTAAATTCTTAAATGACAGACATAGCAAATCAATTTCAAAGGCACATGCATGAAAACCCTTGGCAAAAACTGCAAAATTAAATGTGCATGTGAAAGACTTTGCTACACAAGTGGTTGCAAATGAATCAATTAAAGTGAATAACAGCTAACCTGATCAATCATAATCAACCCAAACAGCTTGACTAGGGAACTTGCCAAAGCGCTAATTGATGTTAATGAGAGTAAGGTCCTGGATGAAACCTCCATTGGAGACCAAATTGAAGAGTTAAACCAACCTACATAAATTCACTGAATCTTTTAAAATACTGTTGCTAATGGAAGGAAGCTAGTTGCATGAACTCTATTATCATGGGGGCAAGAAAAGCTGGAAGTGCCAGGTTACGTTAGCTATTGTTAGCAGCACTGCAGTAATACTCTTTTCATGATTTATGTTGTTAAGAAATCCCATTTGATGGAATGTTTGCTTTTTAGCTAGGTTGTAACTTATCTGAATCCATTCCTAACAAAAATGTATCTTAATAATATGCAAGTCATCACACTGCAAAGATAGCAGGCATAAAATGGGTAGGTGTACAGCAACTTAGAGCAATATTTTCTTTAATCAGTGTGTATCTCTGCAGTTCTTCCAATCTTGGTTTTCAGACCGCGTTGGTGTCCTGCCCAAAATGGGAATGACTACAAGGCCAACAGAAATCCTCTGTTTTTCTAAGAATGCTTTTGTTCTGCTGGTTTACTGCTAAATGGGCAACACAAGAAGAGCAGCACTCTTTTGTGCTGTCCTTCTGTTCCCAACATTCAGGATGGGCTATGATAGCCTTCTGTAGTGTTCTGCTTGCAGCTCTTTGAGATGGGTCATGTTCAGACATAGTCACTTCTTGAATGAGTTAGGATTTGGGATGGAATCTTTACTTTTCTCAAAGGGTCTAAAAACAAAGATTTAATGCAACAGAAATAAAGCAATAATAAAGCAAAAACTGAATTAAGCTATTATGACATATGCAGGTAACACATTAGCATTTAAACAAAATAAAACTGAACTATAAAGAGCTTTGGACAAATCAGATCTTTTTCCACCTCTGAAAAGAAAACAAATTTTGTACCTGGCAGACTTAACCATGAAGGACCCTTGCCACTATGTGATTTACCTGTAGAGATGCTGGTAACTAGAGAAGAGCCACTGATAATGTTCTTAGCATTCAGGAATGTTTGCATGGAAGGTGATGGTGCTGACAGCTGTCACCATAATCAACAAAGAACAACTAGTGGGCCACAGGATTGAAACTGGTGCTTAATTGTTTGTGTCTCTGAAGGCGATGGTGCACAGCTAGTCTACAGGTTATGGCCATCCTGTGGAGGCTGCTTCAAATTGAGAGCTCCTATGTGATTGGACCCTCCACTAAACTGTAATGGTTCATCTACCCTGGCAAAACAGCATAAATGATCCTTAGAATATTGATGGAATAGATTAGAGTAAAAGTGATAGTCATTTTTACAAAAGAAGGTAGAAATTAGTCTCTTTAAGCGAGAACTGAACAACTCAATAACTTTCGCCTTGGACTGTTAACCTGGCACCTTTACATGTACAGGCAATTCTTGTTTTGCGTGGGAGTTCCATGTGTAAGCCTACTCTGTCCCTTTTTGTGATGTTTCCGTGATGTTTTGGGGCTACTTCCAGGATTGGCACCGTGTGTGTGTGCGCACGCGATTGCACGTTATTAAGATGTGCCTAAACTGGGAGTTGCCTGTAATAAGTTCTCACAGTGTGTGAAAGATGTTGTTTCCCCATCCCCAATACATATATAAGGCACTGAAAGCACCAAAAATATTTCTTGTTTAAAAAAAGTAAATACATAAGATCAGATCTATTTTAAAAAACCTTTTTGTTTAAACAGAAGAAATGTGACATGTTTATATGCTTATATACAGCAGAACATCAAAGTAAATGTATCACTTTTGGGTGGTAGCAGTAATTTGCCATATAGCTCCCTCCCTGGTCATGGGAGGGCACTGTCTTTCTTGTACAGTACTTTGCTTTGAGGGAGCCCTCAGTGTTGATATCTTAATCTGGGGCTGGCCAGCAGTTGTGTATCATTAGAGGACTCCCTCCCTTCCCCAAATTTGTAATGTGCCAGTTAAGTTACATTTTGCCCCACCTCCTCACAGATAATATTGTGGATGGTAGCTTAATCATTATGGGTTTCCCAGTTGATGGAATGACTGCCATCAGACACAGCTGTGCACTGCATACAGCACACTTTGTCCTCCAGATGTGTCCTCCAGATGTTTCAGACCACAGCTTCAGCATTAGAAGAAGAGGAGGAGGAGTTTGGATTTGATATACTGCTTTATCACTACCCAAAGGGGTCTCAAAGCGGCTAACATTCTCCTTTCCCTTCCTCCCCCACAACAAACACTCTGTGAGGTGAGTGGGGCTGAGAGACTTCAAAGAAGTGTGACTAGCCCAAGGTCACTCAGCAGCTGCATGTAGAGGAGCAGAGACGTGAACCCAGTTCCCCAGATTACGAGTCTACCACTCTTAACCACTACACCACACTGGCTTTAAATGGGAGAGGCAAGCTGCATCAGGCATCTCCTGACCCTGAACTGTGATGGCTGGTCATTATAAGATGGTTGGTGGCCAAGTTTTGATTTTGATTTTCCTTTTACCTCCCTGTCCCCTTTTGCTTGAGTACTGTAATTTTTTAGAGTGCAAGCCTGGAGGTAGAGATTGTCTTGTTTTGGTTGTATGTAAGCTGCTCTGGAGGCATTTTGGGCTGAAGAGTATAGGGTACAAATGTGGCAAATAAATAAACACCTACCTAAATGGGAACAAATTTTAAAATTCTTCCTATACAAGAGAAATTGGCTTCATATTTGTCTAACATAGATTCAAGACAACTATGTTGCAAGTGAATTTCTGAATGTTGTAGTCTTCTGTAAGGCTGTTCATCTTCCACCACATTGTTTGGATAACAGTTTAACATTCAAATGCTTCTGAAAATGTTTTTAAGATAATAAATGAACTATTTTCAGTTCATTTGTACTTTATAGAAAGTGAAAAAAATCTGTTTTTCTCTCTGATCCTCAATTCCAGAGCATACAAACTTTTTCTGTGTCTTTGTATCATTAAAACAATTAACTTTAGCTCCATATGTTCTTATAACCAGCCTGTGAAGTAAATATGGTTATGGGATTCAAAATGAGATAAAGGGTTGCCCAATGCCACTCAGCAGAGTGCATAGCTGAACTGCATTTAAATCTGTCCCTCCCACATGAAAATGCAGGATTTTGTTCACATTGGTTTCCATATCCTGTACTGCCTTAAACAGCATAGTGGATGTTATTGACATTCTGTTTGGTGTAATGCTGAACTTGCAAACCAGAGGAATACTTTATATTGCTTATATATCACAACCTATAAATACAATATTTGTAACCTGTATTGTAGCCAAGAACTTAAGAAGGTCTCAGACTTTAATCTAAAGCCAAATGATAACTTCACACCTTATGAACCATAAAGATTTTATGGCAACATTTTCATCTTTATTCCCTTTGCCAAGTAAATGTCCTTTGGAAGGGCCTAACAGAGAAAAAGCATTCCTTCCAATTCTGATGTCAACTGAATGTTGAGAGGCATTGCATATTAGACCACAACTGTTAAATGTACCTAGCAACACACATGCTGCGCCACAAACGCCAGACAAAAAAAGAGGATGCAGCCAACAGGAAGCTATTGCAGTAGGCATCAGACACACTAACCTCTCTCACTGGCTTTCCAGAGGCATTTCTTCCTTTAGTAACAGAAGTAGTTTGGTATCAGAAAGAAAAAGGGAAAAACACAAATACAGAAATACTTCAGTGTTTATTCTGGAGCTGAATTCAGAGCATTGTTTTTTAAATAAGCCAAAAGACTACAGTGCATAAAAATGCATAAAATGTCCCTTGTAGGTCATCAGTGTAAAGTAATAAAAATCCATATCTTCTGATTAAAATGCAGAGAGCCTGAGATAATAAATTTACTAGAAGAAAAATAATAGATTGGAATAGATTTGCTCAGTATGTGTTGATTAGTCATCATCCTTTGTTCTAAAATATTTTATTACCCACAGAAGAACCTGTGATAGTATTTGATTTATTATTAAGAGTGATCCACCTTAGCACTATTACATACTGAAAAACAATAAAACTTTTGCAATACCAAATTAAGACTGAGAATAATATGCACAAAGAATGTAATCTTAGCTGAAAACATTTCGCACACCGTTAGTTCACTGTTGTAAAATAATAATATGCAGACTACATAATAGGTTGTTGAGCCATTAATAATGTATAGTATTTCTTGTAAAGGAAGGGGAGAGGGGATTCAATGTAGTAGACAGACAAATTTCTCTCTATCTTTCCACTAAGGCTGGGCAATACACCTTGGTTGTTGACCGCTTCAGAAGCTGAACAAATCAGAAGCCAAATGCCGACAACCCAGAAATGAATGCTTCCGTTTTCGAATGCGCCTCAAACGGCTTCCAAGGTACGTTTCTCCATTTTTAAAAAGGAATTTGCCGAATGGAAGTCAAATGATCTTGTGGAACAGATTACGTTTTACATCCAAGGTTCCACTGTATCTGGTTTTCAACATCGTGATACATCACCATATTCCAATATATCACAATGTCTGAAATAAGGAGGAAGATATAAAAATAAGGAGACAAGATCACAGCACAGAGGCTTTGGCATGAGGAACAGTGTGCCAAGGTTCCAACCCAGCCAGGAAATGCAGCTGATTGATTCTGCGCCCCACCTCCCTCTGGATGCACACCCACAGGTTCCTCCATTGTACCCATGAGGAGGGTGTTAGCTTCTTCCTTCCTTCCTCTCCAGTTCCCTCTTGGGACAACTTCCATTGCAACTGCCCAGCCACGATCCCACCACATCGTGGCACAAAAGGAACCACAGGGCAGGATGGGTGAAGAAGGCTTGCAAGAGAGAGGGAGGGAAAGGGGAAAAGAAAATGTAGAGGAGGGAGGCAGAGAGAGAGGGCTTGGTGAAAGAGATAGAGGGAGATACCTAGCCCGAGAGAACAAACATAAGAATCCCGGGGGGAAACCAACAACCTCCCTCTGCCTACAGAGAAAGCAGATTATAATTGGCTCTACTTAATTATACTCCAAGGGCAGTGGGTGGCGCTGTGGTCTAAACCACTGAGCCTAGGGCTTGCCAATTGGCAGTTTGAATCCCTGCGACGGGGTCAGCCCCTGTTGTTCGGTCCCAGCTCCTGCCCACCTAGCAGTTCAAAAGCACGTCAAAGTGCAAGTAAATGCCCCGGTGGGAAGGTAAACGGTGTTTCTGTGTGCTGCTCTGGTTTCGCCAGAAGCGGCTTAGTCATGCTGGCCACATGACCCAGAAAAACTGCCTGCGGACAAACGTTGCCTCCCTCTGCCAGTAAAGTGAGATGAGTGCCGCAACCCCAGAGTCGTCCGCAACTGGAATTAACTGTCGGGGTCCTTTACCTTTTCAATTCTACTCCGTTTTCCTCCTTCCCTGGACTGCAGGGTGCAAAGCTGCTTTAGAGCTGGCTAGCAGCCCTTTACTTGGCAGTAAAATGTTTTTGGCAGTACTCTGATAGGCAGCAGGCAAGGACTTCAGCAACTGCTTGCACCCCGGTGGGCATTGAGTGGGTATTTGCAATGTATTGCAAGGTCAAAAATAATGAAATGGCTATTGCAATCTGGGCTTTAAATTGGTTTTCAACTATGTATCAATAAATCGCACAGCCCTAATTTCCACTTAGCAATTTTCTTTGTTTGGTTAAATTGCCCTGTCATTGCAGTTTGACACCTATGTCCAGAATCTGTTGTACAGATGGAATTTATAAGCAATCTTCCATTTGAATCATTTTGATTATAAATTTCATGAATAAATTAAACAGCTCTTTACTAAATGTTTCCAGCAGGAAAATACATAACATTAAAAACAAAACGTATTAAAGCCAAATCAAATGCACACGTACTAATTGTCACAACCATCATCAAAATGAAATAATTAAATAAAATAGTGAAGCAGGCTAGAAATAATCACAGCTGAATAAGTCATCACCATTTCAATAGTCACTCTGCTCTTGACATATGGAGAGCATATAGGTTAGATCTAACAGTCAAGAAGAATAACAACAAATTATTTTTCACAATTAATATGGAGACATTGTCTGAGACACTGCTAACATGAAGGATCCCCCAAATCCTCATGAATCTGCCAACATCCTCATTAGTCATGCCTATTACATTAATCAGGACTCACTTAAGCCCCATTGATTTCTACACAACTCCAGTAGCATTAATTTCCTTGGGGATGGGGCTAAGAAGCAGCTACTCTGTTCTAAGGATACCACCAGGGCTTTTTTCCTGAGGGGGTGCAGGGGTATGCATACCCCTTAAACATTTTGTGAATCCAAGTTTGGCCTCATTGTGGGGCAGTATTTCAGTGTGAGTAGGAAAATGAGAGTACCCATAAACATTTTTTTTACAAAAAAAGCACTGGATACCACCATTTCTTTTAAACATACCTCACAGTTTAGTCAAAAATTCGATTGTTCAGCTTACATTTCATTGTTATTCTTTTGCTAAGATGAACAAGATCTCAGTCAAATACATACAAAACTCCCATCAGACTTGGCAGTTTGTCCACAAGTGTAGTGTGAAAGCAATTTACTCTGTGACCTATTATCTTGCAGGGTTTAATAAACCACTAAGGTGGTATTTAATACTATATTTCCACTATGTCAGACCTCTAGCTTTGACATCTGTTTTGAGTTAGCACAGCAGCTGTGGAAAGCAGCTGCGGCTACTATGAATTTGCTTTGAGCAGCATGCTAAAGGGAATGTGGATGGGACTGTACAGTTTATGAGAAAGAAAATCATCAGATTCTCAGCAGAAATTCCCACTTTTAGTACCATCCTTCAGCTTTGCAGCAAGTGCAGAGATCATTCTATAATGTTTAAGCTTTCAGCTATTCTTTGCAGTTTTAACTTATAAACAAGAGAAAAACTATATAGACATCTGCATTTTTTCCTCCAAAGATCTGTTTGTGTAGGTCAGAGATACACCAACTTTGTCTACATGATGCATTATTTCTTTTTATAAAGGTAAAGGGACTCATGGCCGTTAAGTCCAGTCGCGGACGACTCTGGGGTTGCGGCACTCATCTCGCTTTACTGGCCGAGGGAGCCAACGTTTGTCCGCAGACAGTTTTTCCAGGTCATGTGACCAACATGACTACGCAACTTCTGGCGAAACCAGAGCAGCGCACGGAAACGCCATTTACCTTCCCGCTGGAGTGGTACCTATTTATTTACTTGCACTTTGACGTACTTTCGAACTGCTAGGTGGGCAGGATATGGGACCAAACAACGGGAGCTCACCCTGTCACGGGGATTCGAATCGCCGGCCTTCTGATTGGCAAGCCCAAGAAGCTCTGTGGTTTAGAATTTCTTTTATAAGAAATTTATAATAAAATTTCTGTTTATAAGAAAGGCTAAAAACATAGTTGAATAGAGAGGAGGAAAACCTGATGCCATCAGTGTGTAACTCTTAACATTTAAACTGCATCAATTAATCATCAGTATAATACCTTCCTGAGGTTGAACCTATCAGAGATTATTTCCCAATTTATTTGTAATGGAAAGCCAAGAGGTTACTTTCCCCAGTGAGATTTATTTCCATATCATACTGGGAATTCTTGGCTGGCTTCCTACTTAGCATACATAGCAAGTTCTTTCACTGATCCATCATTACTAGCTGCAGAATTACCCAGGCAAACAACACAATGATAATGTAACATCTGTGTTTTACTTCATTTTTGCATTAAGCAACAATGCCAGAAAAAGAGTTTTGTATAACTTGCACATTTGCAGGAAGTTTCGTTTTTTAAAGTGATTAGGTAGTCCAAGAGAATATAGTGTCTTTGCTTCTGTTCTTCACACCAATACATTTTATTAACATCTCTATTTAGTATTCAACTCAGGCATACTGAAGTTAATGAATGTAACTAACTTAGGTTCATTAATTTTAATGGGTCTACTCTAAGTAAAACTTAGTTGAATACTGTCCTCTATTTTTTCAACAGAGGTGATTTCCCAAGAACGCTTGATACACCGTGAAAATTGAAGTAAGTTGAATACCACCAACATTCCATGAACTCCAGGGTACCATATTCAACCTAATATAACTCCAAGGAGGATATGTAGTACAGTGGTGCCTCGCAAGACGAAATTAATTCGTTCCGCGAGTTTTGTCGTCTAGCGAATTTTTCGTCTTGCGAAGCACGGTGTCGGAAAAGTTTTGGAAAAGCTTCAAAAATCACCAACTTCTATGAGTTGCTCCTCGAAGTCAAGTCGCAACTGTATTAACGGTTTAAGAAAAAGGAAACAAACTTGCAAGACGTTTTCGTCTTGCGAAGCAACTAAAAAACCGCAAAACCCTTTCATCTAGTGAGTTTTTCGTCTTGCGGGGCATTCGTCTTGCGGGGCACCACTGTATTCACATGAAATTCTCTATTAGATAAGATTGCTTCATTTGGGAGAGAGAATACACGCTACCTGAATATACAGGTAGGAAGAAAGCACACAATGGTCTCTCTGTTGTACAGCAGGGCAGAATCCACAGCAAGAATATAAATGGAAATAACTATTCCATGCAAACAGCTACCGTTGTGTAGCTTGGGCAGATGTACTAAATGTCTTTGAAATGTATGACTTGGGTTCATCTAGGTCAGGCATAGATGCATGCTTAATACAACCCCCAGACCTATCTGGCTCTTGGAACTCTGCTCAGGCCACTTTGCTCACTTGTCCTGTGCCACACACTCCTTAAGTACTTTTGTGTGGATTGAGAGGGGTGTGTTTTTAGAAATCTTAGGGAGGAATTCAGCGTAGCCTTATGGTAATAATTCTGCCAGCACAAGCTCTGGTCCACTCTGAGGCTATAAAAGCCAGCTGTGTGGTGCTGGAGGCACTGCAGTCTTCCATGGATCCCCCCTGCCTTTGTTTTATTGTTTGAATGGGCTGACTAGTGGTAAGGCAGGCATGCCCATGCTTGACCTTTCTATGGAAGTAATTTGGTTGCTGTATTTGGGACCAGGGAGGAATTTGCCTTGTGGACAAATTGGGCCTGTCAGTGGATTTTGCCTACCTCTTAGCAATCATCACAACTTTTGAGTAGTGGAAGCACTAGGTTGCGTCCTTAGTCCTGGTGGAGGAGGCCCATTGCCGTGGGAGCCTGGGAGGAACTTTTTGTCCAGATACCCATCTCAGGAGCTGAAGGGACTTAGCATCTCCATCTGGTAACCCAAAGGGTTTCCTGGATATGGTGCATGTCAGAGGGTGACCTGTGACAGCAGTCAACTCCTACTTATTCATCAACCAGTTGGTGGGCTAATTGATTTCAGGATACACACCCAAAGCCTACACCCAAACCTGCTTACATCTGTAATCACTAGAAGTTGTGGCCTTGATCCCAATACTGGTTTGTGTCTTCTTTGTGCATGCCCCACCCAGGGGCCCACAATAGTTACCTTTCAGTAGGCATAGAGAGAAAACCATTTAGTACTAGTGTTGGTCGTACTATTTGTAGCATCTGCTTACATGGTGAGAAGTATTTTGTCTCATAGCTGCTGCTAATCAGAAATCTTGGGGAAAAGAGATATATCACCCCACAGGTGGCCAAATTGTTGTATGCCCAATTTGATAAATTTCTACCTTGATAAATATATTCATTCTCAATCAGCAATTGCAAAATGTTAACAACTGCAGTCAAACTAATTATCAATCATTGCACTACCTTCCAAATTTTGAATATTACCATTTACATTTCAAGGGGCAACACTCAAACATTTTGTGCCATCCCAATGCATTAAAATGACCTGAGTGCATGGAAAGTTAGAATGATCTCACTTTCATTTAGTTGGTTAAATATCAATTTGCATTCTATTTTTATTCCTGCAAGATTATTTAAAGCATTATTACCATAGCCATTCAACAGTAGCTGAGAAATTAGGGCCTGACAACTAGTTTCATATTCATCTTTTTGGGGTGGGGGGTGGGGGTGGGAAATATTATTTCTAAGCTTTTAGACCAACCTATGATCTATTCGAGGAATGGCAGAGCACTAAAAACTTGGCAGTTTATTTTGCTGTATTTTCTTTTAGGCTAATGAAACAGGTTGAAACAGCTTTTTATTTATTATAAAAATGTTATTTGAGCTATTCATTGCTTTCCCCACAATTTCAGAGAACCACAGTTCTATAAGATTAACACTCCATTCACTGAGTTTGTTGTACCACCCTTAAAAAAAGATGGTGCTACTTAGAAGAGGTTTCATAAAGGGTAGACTGGATATGCTATCCTCAAGAAAAAATACTCAGAGCAGCTGAAACAGAACTATGCACTATTTAACACACAGCACAGTGTTTCATTAGAACATTTGCCTGGGGAGCAGCTTTTCAGAGGCAGGTTTAAAATTACTCCACATAAACATCCATCAAGAAATAAAATACTGTCTCCTTTAACCTAAGCCTTTTTTCATGGCACTATAATGTGGTAGCCAGATTCAGCAATGACCTTTTCTTGAGCACTAAACATTTCTTGGAAACATTATTCAAATACTATCTGTGCTCTGTTTTGACAAAGAAAGAAAATGTTAGAAACATAAATTTTAAAGAGGTTCCAACCTCTGAAGGCACAGAGCCCTAAACCCTTACCTACTCCGATTAAATGAAAGAGCATATTCTTTTTACCTAATGTCTGGCTGTATTTGGGTTAAGTTCTGCTTCTAGCACCAGAGCGGGGAAAAGAAATGTTTCAGAGTTGTAAAAATGGAATAGAGCGCAGATACAGCAATTCTGAGAAAGATTTGTGAAAAGAGAAAACCTAAGCCAAAAATCCTCTTATGGAGGTTGTAGTTTGTGGGCCAGTGTCTATATGCTGGTTACTATCTGAATGTATAAAAAGGTAGTCTTAAAAAGGTAGCTTATGACCCCAGTAATTTTATCATTGTAATAGTGATGCTGCCCAATATTCTCATACTGGCTATTACATATTTTGGATTTATTTATTTTTGTTAATGATGATGCTACCAATCACCAGTGAGGTTGCTAATTTTTCTTGGGTCATAGACGATTGTTTACTCACCTCAGATAGTAACGAATCCCCTTTTCTGGCCTTTAGACAACTGAAGCACCTTTGAATGTGCAAATTTCCCCCCTGAGTTGAAATGAATGAGTCATCCCAGAAGCACAGAGATCCGTCTGCACATCTGAGCACACACCGAAATCCCAGTAATACCGGTAATGCTATTGTACTATGGAGATTATTTTTCTACTGCTAGCATTTCAGAGCAAGAACTGTTTGTGGCTGAATCAAAGTGCTTATGCATACAAGTTTTAGGAGAAAAAATGTGTTAGATTCTTCTCTTACAACACTTGCACCTTTCACCTGTGGAACAGTCTGTGAACATAATACTGAGCTGCGAGTAATATGCACAACATATAATTTGACTGTTGGTCTTTGCTTCTGAACACTAAAGCTTACCTCTTGTACTTGGGAAAGAACTGTTGAGCTGTTCCATGACCTCTTCTAACCCTGTGCTTGTGTCCTGGGGAGGACTGAGCAGATCATCCTCACCTAAAAAAACAAAAGCAGAAGGACATTCCTTTTAACAAGAGCCATTAAAAAGTACTTGCTTCATAAATACTGCCGCTGGTTACAGTTTATGATGCTTAACCATTCATTTAGGACTCTGCAAGGTTCAGTTTGCAGTATTTCACCCTATTTAAATCCTGTTTAAAAAATCCTCCTGGCTAACAATCCAAAAGAAATTTTAATATATATGCATATACATGTACATTCCTTTTTCTTTTTCTAAATTATGAAGCTTCTTCCATTTATGAAGTAATGTAGCCCTGTGACAGTAAAATAAATTATTTCAAAAGTCCTAAGCGTGTATACTAAAAATGGTAAAAGTAATTGCTAGAAAGAATGAGAGCTTCCCTTATTCCATTACCACAACTAGACTTTGTAGTTTTGTGCTGCATTTCAATGGTGATATGGCGAGACAGGAAATGTGTTTCTAACCAAGTAAATCAGAGCTGACAAATATGCAGCTGCATTAGTATTAATAGTTTTGACAACTTAATTGCATCAGATAAAAGCTGCAGAAAGATTGATTTGTACTCTGAAAAGTCATTTGAAATGTTTGACATGGCAGAATACACTTGCCCCCTTGAATAAGTTCTATGACCCAATAACAGAGCAGGGCAGAAATGTAGAGTTCAGATATCACAGTAGGTTTCCCTGAGAATTTTAGCATTACTGCTGCTCAAATTTTTAGGCTAATTTGTACACTGAGAGAAGGAAACTGCCAAAACAAAAGGTAAGACTATTCTTTTAACTTTTGCAAACCACAAAATAGTTAATTCAGAATAAGCTGATTAACTGGTTAAACTCAATGAAAGTGTTATGAATCAGAGCTAATCTAGTTCATCCCCTGCCGAGGCAGAAAGTGCCTCGTGGAAACCATATCTCTCATCACATAAACCAGCCATATTTCAGTGCTTCCTCTGTTTTTTGCCCTTTTGGGCAACTTGTGATGACTTGGAGAAAAAGTATTCTTAACTGCTGCAGACGAGCAACCTGCAACTTAATGCAACTATTATGAGGCGGCTATAACATGCACATGCATTCTCATACCTATTCAGTCAATAGGAATAAGACTGCAATTCGAAGATTTGTTTTTAAAACAACAAAGACGGGACTAATTCAACTGTTGTGCCAGCAAAATCCAGTGTTAACAGTGACGTATCACATACAGTACTTGGCCACTGGAAACAAAACAGAACAGTGCAAGTGTTCACTGACTGAAGAATAAATTGCCTCAGATAGTAGTTCAGCTAGGGTGCTGATTGGAAGATTGAGCTTCTTTTAACCCAATGTCCTGAACATGGTTTAAATCATGTTTTTTGAACATGATTCACAAAGAGCAGAAGATCACTGTAAACATAATAAATGAATAAGCAGTGACTAATGCTTATATTAATAAGAAATTGGTAACTAGTGTCTGCTTTTTTTTGGATTTCCTCAGATATATCCTCAAAAAGAAAGGAACCACTTGAAGATATTAAGATGTGTTCAACATTTTTAGGAATACCAAATGCTGATGCAAACCTCATATTAATAACTAATTCCTAATATTTCAGTACAGAAACAAAAGGGGACTGGAACATAATATCTTTTGCTTATAATTTCTTTGTTTTTCAAATTTGACTTAAAGATCATTAGTACAGATTTTGAGAAGAAACTGTACTGTATCAGGATATATCTGTTTATCCCTACAGAAACACAGATGCTCATTGTTTTTCCAGAATGGTAATTTATAGCCCAGCTACTGTTGTTCATTTATTATGAGGGAACCAAATGCCTTCCTTCAAGTTTAATTTTAGATTAGTTTCCAGCATTTAACCAAAATTGCCAAAGCAGCTTACATGCAGTGAATTTGAGAGATGGGCTTAGACCGTAAAAAGGTATACAGATTATGAACTGAGCAAAACTTGTCGTCTCTAAACTTCCAACATCTCAAAATCTAGTGCTACCCAGACCTCTCTTATGTCAGTTTCACTTTTGCTTCTTCCTTCCAGAGCTTGACTAGGGAAGGAGAACCAGGGAAGCTGGGCTGGCAGAGGAACCATATTTTATTTCCCATTGTTTCAGAGCATCAAAATAGCAATGAGAACCTCAAAATCTGTAAGATTATTTGCCCGAGTCAGGACAAATTATTTCAGAGTTCCAAGTGGTGATGTGGCTTTTTGAGCATGCTCAGATGTTTTTATTTTGTTGGTGGGTACTTAAATAAAAAACAGACCTCTCCTGTTCCTAACCTTCTCTCTTGCCAATTTCCATCCTCCTCCACTTGCAAGCTAAGGCTGCGGAAGGGAAAAGAGGAACACAGCTACCAAATTTCAAAAGACTTTTCACAGAAAAATCTCAAAAAACAACAACAACCCAGGCCAATTCTAAATCAAGATAGGGAAGTATGCTCATCTCTGCTCACAAAATTATTAAAATTAAAATTCAACTAGACACCTTAAAATATAAACACTGAAACAATAATGGAGTCTTCAAGAAGAGGCTGTACAGCCATCTTGTTGGCAGAGTTTTACCTCTGGATTTCTTGCACTGAGTAGGGAATTAGACTACATGGCCTACAAGCTGTCTACCCCCAATTATAAAGTCTGAATTTCAAATCTGTTAACAAATTATTGTTCAGAGGATTTTGTAGCTTTATAAACTGCTTGAAATCTACCTGTACCCTCATTCTGCATCGCTCCTTGGACAACAGCAGCACATAAGAGCATTATTTCACTTAAGACTAATTGATAGAGCCCTACCAACATGGTGTTCCCCTTATAGAAAGCCTTATATTCCAAAATTAGTGAATTGAATGTGTCTGAACCATGTGTTTTGTGGTAGCTTGCATATACAGTTCACAAGGATCCAGGACAAATTACAGCTCCCTATAGATGTCACAGTCAAAGAGTTTTTCTCTCATACCTGAAAATAAGCAATAAACATGTGGCTGTTTCAGTAACCCATAACAAAAGGGTACGTGTTTTGTCTGTAATAAAGAAGCTAGCAAGATTTCCCATGACCCAGATAGGAGACTAAAACTGCTGCTCACCTCTGTAGCAAGCCAGGTATGGCAATCACCAGGTGCATTTGTGCTGGGATTTTTGCCCTTTGCCCCAGTATGTCTATCTTTTGTAATATACACAATACAGAATCTTTTGGCACCTTAAACATGACTGACTGACTGACTGATTGATCAATCAATCAGAATATTTGTGTTGTAATATACTGAATAATAAAGGGTCACTGGGCTTTTATTAGAAAGATAGTGCTAAATAGCTTCACAGATAGAACAAACATGATTCTAAATGAATGTAATTTTCTTGTAATTACTGCGAAACACCCTGTTCATTCTCAAATCCTCAGGTATAATAATATTTATACAAACATCTAAAGTAGCTATCTAATTACCTATCATGTTAAACAGAATTACTATTTAGCCAAGGCTAACCATTATGCATAATAAAAATGCTTATAAATGAGACACCAGATGGGAATAGCTTTGCCAGAAATATCTTGCTGAATTCCATTTGTCTGAGCACTAGCAGTGTACATTATTTATGTAATGTTTATGGCCTGACATACAATAAAATTTCTCAAGGCGGTTCACAACAAGAAGATAAAATGTTTGTTTTTGGACCATTGTCCAATGCAGCCTCACATACAATGTACTGCAGTAGTCCAAATGTGAGATTACCAGGGCACCTCAGAGAAACTCAACAGCAAAAGTATCCAATAGCTGAAGCAACCGAAAAATAAAAGGAATCACTGAACCAGGTTTTGTAGTTAAGTTCTGCAGATAAGTGAGGATTTTTTATTGAATTATCTTCTAGCAATCCAAGTCTCAATGGCCCTACTTGCCACAATAGGGTCAAATATTTTAACTGCTGTTTATTAATTCAGCTTGTGTTTGTGTACCTCGTGTCAAATTATTTACCTTCACTGCTGTCAGCTACATTAAGTGAACAACTATGAAAATAGCCAAAATGCCATTTGTGGGATTTTTTTTCATTTGTTATACTTTCATTAATACCAATCCAATTTTTGCAGCACAATAGCCTATTTCTATCAAATGAAAATGTAGAAGCCTGGTTTTGTGGTGTCTCAGTTTGTGGAGGGATAAAAGTAGTGGTACTTTGTTACTGTTGTTGTTGTTTTTAAGTTGAGGGATGTGTGACCCTTTGCCAGAGAGTGGAGTTCATTAAGGAATGCCCACCTGGCCATTACTGTGGCAACTCAGGGTAGCCTTCCTTGTATTCGCCATTTAAGGGCCACAGGAAGACTCCTGTGTTTGAATTTTTCTTTTACACTCAGCAAAGCACACTCCACAGAGTAATAAAATAGAGTTTTAAGAAGTCTACAAAAGGCAGACAAGAGTGTGGTGGTCAAATCACAGACTGAATCAACAGGGCTGCGAGCTTTGTGTAGTCACACTCCATGTGGAATGGAATAAAAGGAAGACATGATGACTGTTCTTTCTGGCAACTTGTTGCCATTGGAGTGCCAAGAAAAATGTGATGCCCACATACAGGAATGCTATATTTAAGAAAGAAATTGGGATCCCTTACAACAGAGATGGGGAACCTGACTTTACAGATGTAGCTGAACTACAACTCCCATCATCCCTCAATGCTGACAGTGCTGATGGAAGTCCAACATTTGGACAGCCAAAAGTTCCCTGAATGCTCTAAAACAGTTAACATGTAACCATATACTGTGCATGAAATCCTGATTATCTGAAAAAGGATCCATGTTAGCTACTGATATAATATGAAATTTGAATATAAATGGCAAACAATCCTCATTTTAAAATAGTCTTAGTTGTGTTATCTTACCCATAGATTCTGAAGTCTGACTCCCAACTACGCGGAGAAGCATTGGCTGATTACTATCTGACCTCTGTAACGAGGTAGGAGAAGACTGAGTTGTACCATTCACCTTGGCATCCACTTGAGGCTGAAACACCAGAAGGTAATATAATAGTTATCCTACAGATAGTGGGTCGGCTAATTACGAACACTATAATCCTATACAGCAGGGATAGGGCACCTCTCTCCCTCTCTCTCTCTCTCTCTCTCTCTCTCTCTGTTTTCACCTCTGCCCGGTAGGCTGCCATAGGAGGGATAGACCACTCTTGACAGAGATCTGAACTCATCTCCGCCTTTCATCACCCCTATCTGTTTGGGCTCCCCACCCTCCCCTCTTGACTCACCTCACCTGCATGAAATTAGGCCTAGGACTGTATGCAGCCAAAGGGCCACAGGTTGTCCACTTCTGCCGTACAGATTTACTCAGAAGTAAATCTCACTGAGTTTAATGAGACTTTCCCCAAAGTAACAGAGAACAGAATTGCAGCCAAAGTCTGCAGTAATGCCATCATGTTTGTATTTATATTTGTGATACATTCAGTGTAAACAAAAGTTACTAAATAAAGAGACCAACCTATGTACAGACAGCTTGAAGCTGCTGCCAGGTTCAAGCCATATTTGTTAAGTGGTCATACATTTGCTTTTCCATATTAAGGTTTCAAGCCATGATTAGGACAGACTGAGAACTCACCTGTTCCAGCAGCTGCCTCAACCTGTGCAGCTGTGATTCCAGCTGTTTGTTGTGATCCTCCAGGATTTGCATCCTGGCTTCTAGGCGGCCTTTGTGCTGACGAAGCAGCTTGGCTTCTGCAATGAGTTCAGCATCTCGCGGACTCTGGGGGGAAATGGGCATCATCTCAGGTGGGGATGGCAGTGGAGACAGTCCTTTGTTATCATGTTGCTGCTTTAATCGATCATATTCTGCTTGAAGGTTTCTATTGAAAATGGGGAAGAAGTGAGACTTTAGCACCTTTATGAATGCACCATCTTTTCCATTTTGTGGCTGGAATGCCAGACATTATTGCCTAATCTTGCAGATTAGATTTGGGATCCAATCCCTTTTAAGGGCTTCAGAACAAATTTGCTGATACAACTCTTGAACTGGAGATGAATGAGAGTTCCTGCCTTAGGTTGTTGAAAAGTTGTTATATTGCATTATTATAAAATGCCGTGGTTAAATTTTCAATTCAAAAGGCCTGTTCTTTTGTTTCTCATAAGTGCACAAGACGTTTGCATTTATTCAAAACCTATGCATTCCAAGCCTACATGGTTTACAACAAATTGGACTCTTAAGTTTAGAAGAAGAAGAAGAAGAGTTTGGATTTGATATCCCGCCTTTCACTCCCCTTCAGGAGTCTCAAAGCGGCTAACAATCTCCTTTCCCTTCCTCCCCCACAACAAACACTCTGTGAGGTGAGTGGGGCTGAGAGACTTCACAGAAGTGTGACTGGCCCAAGGTCACCCAGCAGCTGCATGTGGAGGAGCGGAGACGCGAACCCGGTTACCCAGATTACGTGACTACCGCTCTTAACCACTACACCACACTGGCTCTCAGATTCCAGTCTGATGAAATCATTAAAGTCAAACTTGTTTATGTATGGACTGGTCTCTTATTCAGTGCTGGAAGGAATAATCAAACAATATAACTTGGAATACCTTCCTTATTCCAAGTGCTAGTTAAGGAAAAAGAAGTCATCCAAAGAATCATTGCTTAGGTGAATATTTCTGTATCAGACTCTTAGAAGACAAAAATAAATTCTCTCAGTATATTGCACAAAGCTCTGGAGAGCAATCTTAAGCCAGTGTGAGCGGATAAAAAGAAACACAGACCTAGCGAGCATTGCTTATGTCAGTCAGAATTAGCGTGTTAAAAAAACCCAAACCCTTCTGAAAATATATAGATGTAGAAGGGAGAGCAGGGAGATAAATGTCTAATCCTTTCAAAATGAGCAAGTGCACAGCAACTAGCAATATCCTGAAACCCACCTTGCCAAACGACAACCTGGGCTAGGTGATTTTATTAGCAGTCAAAGTGATATCACTGCATAATAAATCTGAGATGCCTCCAGACTACCACACCTTACTAAGAGGACTAGTAGAAAAGAATAAAAACTATTCCACAAGCAAGGATGAACTTGCGTAGCTGAAATTGCAGTAACACCTGGAACTTGGAAATCTGAGCAATGCAAACATCCCACTCATGAGCTGTTAGTAACATCTGTGGTGATACAACAATTACTTGTGAAAGTAATTACTCATGATGGGAAATGAACAACTGTACTTATTGCCAAGGATTGCAAGTATTTATAGCAGGCCTACACAACCTGTTAGGGGATATCAAAACAGGAGCCTAGTTCCCCTTTATCACATACACAGCCCAACAAGACAATGACAATAATCCACCAACAGCATACAAATCAATATGGCTAACCTGATCCAAAACACCGACCCACTGCACTCACACATGAAAACAAAGATCACCACAGCCAATCACAAACAAACAAGCACACCCTAGGCCAACCCCAACCTCTCTCACCACCAAAGGAACACAAGTGAACAGCACAAGCAACGCTGACACCAAACCCTACATACATTAAGCATAATAGAAACATCGCCGCCCAACCCCACCCCCATCCATCTCCCCCCCCTCCACCCCTTTTTTTCTCCCTCTAATGTCTCAACAAATGAAACGGATTTGTAAAAATGTTACATGGAAAAAATACTAGAGACATTACACATACTTCTGTAAAACAAGAAATCTTTAATAATAAAAACAGGGGCCTAGTAGGTTACATTGTACAAACCTGGCTTATAGAAGTAGTTTTGTAGCTAGAAGGGTACTTTTTTTAAAAAAAAAATGTTATTTGATTTCAGAAAATTACCCCACACCATTTTGCAGGGCCTTGTATGCTTAAGCAAGGTGTAACACACTAAAATGTAGGCAGGGCTGTCCAACTATTTTGGATCTGGGGCAGTGTTCAACTTTGGGCTCTCAAATATCAGTGGTGTACTGTGTAATGCTAAAACTCAGCACCCTCCCACCTCTCACACTGTGATCTACAGCACTGTTGTGGTGCCCCCTGCAGCACGGCACATAGTGTGGCCAAACCGGTCGTGCTACCCTAAAACTGCCTCTGTCTTGGGGCATATTTTGAAGTCTTAAAAACTGTCATGGGCACCACAAAATACCCATGTCACTGAAGGGAAACTGACAATACTCAGAATTCTCTCTCCCCCACCAAACCAGGAAATTCACCTACCTACCCCCACCTCTCAGTAAAACACAGGAAAAAGAGCAGGCAACACCCTCAACCAAAAGAAAAAGCATAAAGCTGCAATTTTAAAATAGTAAATGGTAGGAGCCTTGATGGGCACCAAGGAGTATGTGAGAGAGCACTGTGGTGCCCACAGGTATTAAGCCATCATTTCAGTTCACGGCCAGGGCTGGGCTTTTGTTTTGCTTCTTTGTAATTGCACTTGATTTCCCATATGGAGATGTATATAAATAGGGGGATATTACCCCCTCCCAGCTTACATTAATACTTCTTTGGCGCTATATATATATATATAATTTCGCTTTTTATTTATTTCTAGAGCTCTTAAGACTTGCTTTTATAACATTTCCAGTGTGGTTTTATGAGTACTGTACCAAATCTTTTTCTCTGCTATTCCTTGTAAGCAGGAGAATAGCCTTATACTTTTCCACCTAAGTACTATATCTCAGATCTCGTTGATGATGATTCAGTTGCTTTATTCATGGAAATGACTCAAAGAGACTTACAAATGCCTTTTTTCCTTTGATGTTTTTCATTATTCAATGTGCAGTTTATTATTATTATTTAGTTTTGTATAGCTTAAATGAAAGGAGCTCCCATAAAGTATTGTTTTAAAATTGCACTATTGCATTAAATGATGCCAACAATTGTGCAGAAGGCAGCAATTGTGCAGTTCTTGGCAGTAATTTCATCATTAACATTTACTCATCATATCACAAAAGTGGCTGAAGGCTCAAGTGAAATTGGGGAGCTATTGCTCTAGGCTATGAATAAATACTGTAAGTTTTTTTGCACCAGGTATAATAGATTGAGTTCACAAAGCAGTGCAATTTGAAGGCAACATATAATGAATGTATTACAAGCTTATTGTTAAGCTGTGCATGGGCAATTCTTATTCCGAAGACTAAAAATGCCCCTTTGGGCTGCAGAGGATAACGACATCTCTTCAGCGCTACATTTGCTAATGTTTCTGCTATGTATATAGTGTCACGGTGCTTGATCAGATAACATCACTGATGACATGACACTAAGAAAAATGTGTATCTTGATTTGGACAGCTCTGCTACATACAGCAAAGCTCCACCATTTCAGGTATCTCTATTATTTTCCTTTAAAGTGAGGGGGGGTGTCCACAATTGTACAGGGAAAGATAAAGAACTGCTTTGCATGAGCACATACACATAATTCATCCACCATATCTAATAAATGTGACTGAAGATAGCAACAAATGCACATGCAACTATGTAGCAATTTTAGGCCAACATCACATATTTTATAGGATTTGAACATTCCTTCTGAAGCAAGAAGTCATGTTCTATCATTGCTGCATTAAACATGACAAATAGGTTTATTTGCCATCTAATTTTTAAATTTAAATGTCTCACATTTTAGGTTTAGATCTTTATTTTAAATTAAGCATGACAAATAGATCTACACACCATCTACTTTATCTCGCATAATATAAAGAAGAAAACTGCATGTGACAAATTTCCAGGCAACTTACATTCCAATTTGCTGCTTGTTGATTTAAACGTTACCTCATGAACAATTTATTCTGTGGATGCGTGGAAATAGTACCAAAACAAACTGACCTGTTTTCTTCCTCCAGGTCTGCTAGAATTCTCTCCAGTTCACCTCTTTCTTCACTCTCCAAGGAAATTAGAATTTGTGCAGGGCTTCGCGGTTGACTGAGTGGGGATTCTTGGTTCAAACTTTGGCAGTAGTGCTGGATTAACAAATGTTCATCGTCTCTAAAAATGCAAAAAAGGAAAATGATAAGAACAAGAGAAAGCAAAGCAAAGAGACCAGACCCACATTTCCATCTAGAAAACTGCCCTCCACATGTTTTGTCCTCAAGAATGGCAGCGAGCTGTGAAAACGTATGCATCAAAGAGTAGTACAGAGTTTGTCTCGGCTGCTGGCAGAAACTCGGAATTCAGTGTATTAAACTGATTACAACAGAACAGTTCGGTCCCCATTTTTTTTCATATTATTAGGTACATTCTGCTAAAATTTAGGCAGAAGGGAGAAAGTGGCATATCAGCAAAGTGGTCAAATCAGTTGCTTCGTGCCATCTGTCTGAGAAAAGAGGTAGATAATTTGTTATGGATGAGTATGAGCAATAGCAAATAGGTAGAATGAAATCTTCAGCTGCTGTCAAGATAATCTTATCTAAACTGAGTTCCCAGGACCCCTAGCACCCCCGTTTGGGAGGTCAAGATTCCTACCTCTTGGGTCAACAGTATTGTCTAGGTAGGGATGTTCTGGAGCCTCCAGCTTCCCAGTGATATTCAGGGTCTCCTATAGCCTAAATACAGAGCAGCTGGCATGCACTTCACCAGAGGAGCAGTTCATTCTTCCATTTTGAATACAATGTAATATGATGTGATCTTGTGTATAAGTGAATTTTCCCTCACTTGTTTTTGTTTTCCTGTTCCTCTTCACCCCAACTGCATACTATTCTATCCAGAAATTAGAAATGTCATGTCCAGGTTTTCCTTATGCCTTCGTTTGTCCCACCGCCCTAAGGCTTTTCAACTGGCTCATAAGTGTATGGCTGTTATTGAATCACTGCTGAAGACACCTCTGCAAGGTGGCATTTATGACTGGTACCTTTTTAACACAAGGCACCTGCAACTTTAACAAATGCATGCAGAGAGAAATTCAACCTGTGAAGCATTTTGAAATCAAGAAGGAAGCAACAGTTGTTTTTGTACAGGTGTTGGCAACTAATAGCCTAGTGTCCTTCGTAATAAACTGCATATGTGTAACCAAGGTTAAGCCACTATATGCCATATCATTAAAGCATTGTCTTGGATTACAGCCAGCTCCTCTATTTTTGCTTTGCATTTGTTGTGAAAATTAGTTTAGCAGAGTTTTATGCAAGGTTGTAATTTTGTGCACCTTTTATTACTAGGTTATATGAAATTTTACACTGGCTATTTTAAAATAAAACCACAATAAAGATTAAGTTGTGGAGAAAATAACTAGTAAGACAGAAATACAACACATATCCATGGAGAGTTACACCTGGTCTTTGTGCTTACACATCTGTGGGAATACCGCAGGCAGGAAGACATAAGAAAGAGGCAAAAGTGCTGCAAAGCCAACTGGGAACATGTATTGCTTAACCATTAGCTCATTCATGCATAGGCGCCAACTTGTGAGGGAGATGGGGGAGGGCAACATCATGTCAGGATGGTGGAGGAGCCAGGAACATGGCGACAACATGGCTTCAATGGCCGGCAGGTCCTCCTCCTCTTGCCGCCATTGGCTGGGGGCTGCTTTCCCCTCCTACCCCTCCAGGGCAGGAGGAGGAAAAGGAGCTGGCCACGGAAATCTCGCCACGCTTGGCTCCGTGCTTGGCCCTGACCTTTTAGAACACTGGAGGCACACACAAAATATTTCGGGCCCCAAAAGGGTTAGGCCCCCAGGAGTTGAAATTTCTGCATTCATGTGAACCTCTGAATTGGTCAATTGTACCATGAGTAATGCACATTATTCTCCAGAGGAAGCAATAGAATGGTTCCCACTTGCAGTTCTTTACCTATCACACTTAGTGACAATAGAACTCTGTTGGATAGAAGCCTATGTTTGCTCAAGCCCATGACTTCAACCAGGACAAAGTCTGGTGAGAACAATTGGGTTGTTGCTTATGGTGGCAATCCTGAAACAAACAATACTGAAATATGCATTCTTTATGTGATTTTTGACATTAGTTTGGCAATACTGTCTAATGTGTAGCATTGTTATGAATTTTAATTTTAAGAACTTACGACAGATCTGAAATCACATATGCAATATAAAGTTTTCCATAATTTCATAGAGATGGCACACTTACATGCTCTCATTAGGAGAAATGCTATCATTCAGGTACGTCCCATTGGTGTTCTCCATTTCTGCTAGCCTACAGAGAAAAGAAAATATCATAAATATCTCTAAGTAGTCTGCCTTAAAATGTGACACAGATAACTGTAACAATCAGCACAAATGGTTCTGAAATAATAGCACCCACACCCCTGTTCTTTCCCTTGGCACTAGTTGTTAGGCTGCTCAGAAGTCATATCTAAGACTAATTGCTTTCACTATAAATGACATGTAGAAAAAGTTAAGTTTTTTTCACTTTAAAAGATTACATTGTACTATGCTATACGCACCCACTCATGTTTCTCTCGCTGGGGCAGAAAAAAACTGTAAATATTAGAATTTAGCTTCTACTCTGATATATATGAGATGAGTCTTCCAAATGTGTGGTATACTAATAGTGTATGATTATTTTTCAAAGCAGTCATTTTCCTCCCCTATAATATTCAGAAGCTGTATTATTAAGCTGTATCACTTTTGATACGTGCACTAAAATTGACACATCCTGGACAGATATCGCTATTTTGTAGTACATGGTCACTGCAGGATTCCACTGAAGCATACCTCTGGAAAAAAGAATGTATAATGAAGTTCTGAGCACAAACTCAGAGTTAGATGTAAGCAAGAGCATGCTTTGGCAATTCCTATTTTAAGTGAGTTGTATGTACATTCTAAATATCATGCAGTCATTCTGCATGCAAGTTAGTTGGCAAGCTGATTAGAAGAAGTTAGTAAACATGTATACCCTCCATCCTTGGAGCTTTTAATAACCCTAGCATCGTTTGTTAAAGTTGTGTGGTGTTGGACATTATAATTCCAATATTTAATTTTTTGCATATCGCCTTGGTCCTCTTTTTGAAAAAGGTGGAGAAATATAATTAATGATGGTGATAATTTAATAATTGTTTCAAGGAAGATTTGCCTAACAAAGATTTGTCCCCGTCTCGTACCTGCTAGCATAATGTTCAATACGTGAATGGGTATCGTCATGTGAAAGCTGAGGGGACGAAGCAGGCCTATAAGGCAGAAAACACTGATTAATCACACAAGTAATAATCCTTAGAAAGAGAAAATCCACCAGAGTTGTTATTGGCCTCACTGCATCTAAGAAACACCACACTTAAGAGTTGCAACCCATGTGATCTGTTTGCTTCCTCAACCTACCTGTAAAAAACATTTAGTGAAAATGGACTCTTTCAAAAGTTTGGGGGTTTTTCAAAACCAGACAATTGCTATTATGTGAAGAGCTTCTTGCAAAATATTTGCTATAAACATACTTTCTTCCAATGCTATGTTTTCTCATAAAGTCTGTTCAAGTCTGTATTATGTTCAGACTTTGTTTTGCTCTTTTTCTAAGCTGCATTTCCTGTCTACAATATTGGTTCATCAAAGAAAAGACACCTGAAAATTTCCAAATTTATACCAAGGGCTCCTCCAAACAGATTATCAAAGGGAAGGTGATGAGGTCCTTGCATTGAGTACCTTCCCAGAAAGATGAAGGATAAGAGCTCAATGCGGGTAGAGATGAGCTTCTATCCTGAAGTTGCCCTTGCAGTTCTCTGAATTGGGTTTCAAAGCCTGACACTGCAGCAGCCTGTTCAGTGTGCTGCATATAGTGTGCTGTATAAGCTGTATATAGCAAATACGCTCAAAGGAGGATAAAAAAAACACACCCAAACGTTGTGTAAGTGCTTGGGGTGCATTTGTAATTGCCACAATGTAAGTTTTAGATCTGTGTACCAGTATTAGGAACACTAATGCTTCTGAATCCATTACTATTCAAGCATGAACAAACATTCTACCATCGCTGCCGCCACATCCATGGGGATTCTTTGCAAGAGCAGGCTCAGTATTGTTTAATTCTCAAGCCAAAATCCAGTTGGGGTAAAGATCCTTCATAATGTCGCTGAATAGCTTCAGGTGAATATTCCCCACCCCCCGGGGTTTGCCAGTGCTGCTATTGAGTTCTGTTTGCCATTCGTATGATGAATTAATCTATCATTAGACTTTTTTTCTTTTAACCAGGTGTGTAAATGACCTCTGCAGAAGTATTGGCATTGTTTTAAAAATATCGTTGGCCTGCAGTACGTTTAGTATTGGAAAATTGTGCATTTCGGGGTAGTCTCAGGTTTTATTAAGAGACTCATAAAATTTATTCTCACTTTAGTTTTATATGGGGAACCAGCTATAGTATAAAACTATGTTTCCCAATAACAACAAGAGGGTGTTTTTTCCCCAGGAGAAGTGATAGACCTATTCTCAGCCATCTCAAATTTCCTTACACAAAAGTTTGACATGCAATTTAACATAGTTCTTTCAGATCTCACCACTGCATTGTATGAGATAACTTTGTAATATAGACCAGGTCATTTTTAAAAATATTGCTTGGTAGTATTTTAATAGCAACACTTCATGCATTTTACTGCTCTGACACATCACGTGTTTTTTTAAATTGTCAGAACTCAGTTGCATCAAACAATGCCTCTTTTTCTCATAAGTTAAATTGCCTGTTTAATGTAAGTATTTGTTATTCCCTCTCTACATAAATTTCATAGCTTTAGGAGAAAGCAGACAGACACTTCAGAACCAGACTACAGCAGGAAGAGACAGAATCAAAACTGTTTTACAAAATTATAAATAAGCATATTTTACTTCTAGGGCAACTTTTCTTGTTTTATATGTAAGCAAATACAGGTTTACAAATTCTGCCAGTATGTAACCTACATGTGGCCTATAGTTCTCTCTATTTCAAAGAGTTCAAGTTTTCTTTTTGTATCAGTGGAAAGAATTCTAGCTTTCCCTTTCATGTTAGGGGCTGAAGCTGCGGAACTGCCCCCTTCTTGAAGTGAAATGGGATGATTTGTCTCACATGCCCATAGTGATGGGCAAGAACCAAGTATTCCAGGAAGGAGGGAAGCAGTTCTGGGGGGAAATGGGAGTGGCTTCCATTTGGAAATCAGTAATAGTAAGTTTTGTACAGTGTTAAGTAAAGTATGTTGTATTGCCTAATTCAGTCTCCTTTAATATCATTTTTATTAAAAAATTGAAGCAGCAGATACTCTATTGTAAAACAGTGAATCAAAAACAAAGCTTGGTGTTTGAACTTCTGAAAAAGCTGTACACAAGTATTTGAATAGTACTGAATTCCAAGCAATTAAATAAGGAGGATTATATGCTTCAGTGAACATTATTTCTTCATGTTGTAGGTGAAGCTTTAAAAAAATATGTTTCCCCCCCTACATTTTCAATAATGTAACAAAGAGAAGAGACATAGAAGAGGAACAGATAGAGCTGAGTGGGGTAGATAAAGGGTCTCATAAGAAATGCTTAAATCTGGTTTTGGGGGGTTCTCTCCATCCTTCAGCTCATCCCTGACACATCACTGATTTAACAATGAAGTGTGGACATTTAGGCAAGGGAAGCCCTAGCACTAGAGAAAGATCCAAACAGAAACAAGTGCCTCAGTAGATATGAAGATCTAGTAAAGATTTGCTGTACAAACATTGACTATAGCATAAATTCCTATCCATCACTTGGAAAAGTGATGGAAATGTGGAATGGGTAATAATTTTGCTTAAAGTTATTGAACTACAACAAAGTTCAAAGCCAAAGATAAGGTTTAGATCAGCAGAAACAGAAGAAAAGCCTCATTATTTATTCACTGGTACACTGGATTCCTCAGCTCCAGAATGTGAATAGTGTGTTGTTGTTTTTATCACAAATGGTCACAGAACAGTGGTTTCTAAAATTGCCTTTGAGAAAAGATTATGTGCTGTCTTTAAAAACTTGCAAATCACTGTAAGCCAAACTTATTGGTACAGTAAACCAGATTATAAATATAAACTAAATAACAGGTATATTATAAATACTTCCTCAAACAGTTGAAGCTGTTGAATCTTACTGGATGTCAGCATAGTAGTTAAAGCAGCTACTACTAAAAACACCAATTTAGAAGATTTATAATACAAAAAACAGTAACCACGTAATCAGTTGCTTGTACAACAGGTTTAAATAATGTACTGTAGAAAGGCTCACCTGTTGTATGTGCTTTCAGAACACCAAAAACTATCAAACTGAACTATGCCCAAGCAGAAAAAGAAACATCCACAATAGTATTTGGATATATAATATCCCACAACTTCATCTGTGTAAAAACAGTAGTTCTTGGAACAGATTTAAAAAACCAGTGAAGGCAGTTTATAAGGCACGTCTAAGAATCAAAAGATGACTTAAGACTGCAGAAATCTCAGTTGCTGATACTCTAGCCAGAGTGTATATCTGAAGAAAGGAGAACCAGTGTCACAGATTAAACACTGCTATTTTCCATTCTGAAACTAAAGGAGTTTCACTAGTGATTGTAAATATTAAGAATTCTGCTGTTCCTTTAGAAACCTTTTTCTGGAATGGCCAGAAAGAAATGTCTGATGATATTTGTATTTATTAGAACTAGATGAAGGAATTAAATGGACATAATATTCATTATTAAGGAATCATAAAACAAGACCTAAGGATAGAAATACTGAATGCCATACAAGAAAATCATCGGGGAATTGAACAATGCAAATCAGGGTTTCACAAGCTATTTCTTGGCCAACCATGTGCCATTAAATTGTAGACTTGACACAGTTATGTACTGGATGTTAAACTGACAGAAATAAAAGCCAGAAGGAACCTGTGTCATCTCAGGAAATTCCACAAAAGAAACAAGGTACTGAGATGCCTCTGACTACAAAGAGAGGTAGTTTGATACGGACATTTTAATTTAAAAGGAGAGATACAATAATAGTAGAAATCAAGGGTAAGCCAACTTTTAGTTCAGAATGAATCCACTGAAATCTATTTTAAACTGTTGTCTCCAGCTCATTTTCTCTTCTATCCTGCTAACTGCAAATAAATAGTTTGTTCATAGTTTTAAATCAAAGTCCCTGCGCAGTTGCATGTGCTAGGTGAAAACAATGACTGGCTGGATGCAGACAGCAGGCCAGGTGCCATTCGCCCAATATATTTTTTATGTTTTGTTGTGTAAAAAATAATGAAGTTTAATTATGTCTTCATAGGCATATACTGTAACTGTCATATACAGTAACTGCCAAAAATTATTTTGCGTGAATTTTAATGAAAATTCTGAAAATTCTGTGTATCTGAAGAAGTGTGCATGCACACGAAAGCTCATACCAAGAACTAACTTAGTTGGTCTTTAAGGTGCTACTGGAAGGAATTTTTTATTTTGACTATGGCAGACCAACACGGCTACCTATCTGTAAATGAAAATGCTGTGAGGCTCTCGTATTTTTGCTCCCCATCCTTAAGAGAATAACAAGTGATCAGCCTTCCTCCCCTGGGCTAGTCCTATGATGAGGCAGAGTGAAGAAACTGCCTTAGCCAACAGATGCTGGGGTAGGGGGAGTGGCCAGAACTATGAGTGTCATGTGGCATGCCTTGTACTTGCTACACTAGCCTGCTGCCCTCAAGTGATCCCAGCCCCCTCCCCAGTTCCAAGGTTTGAAGAAAATCTAAGGAGTGTTTCGCTACTTAAATGTTGAGGTGCCCAAAGTGCCTTGCCTCACAGTGACTGAACCAACATCCTTCCTGTGGCCCTTTCCTATAAGGTAGGTGGGGGGGGGGGTTTGCTGCTGGAGCAGTGCAAAGCCAGGCCCTGGTGACCACAGGTGTTTGTTTGACTAGAAAGGCGAGCCAAAATTAATGTCACCACTAAAAATGTAAGCTATTCTTAATTCACTTGTAGTTGAGTATCCAACAGAAAACAGGTCACAGACCTAGCAGTAGGTGTGTACTGGCATTCAGTCTACACAGCTCTTCAAATACATGCAGCAAAAACCAGGATGCTCATTCATTAATATTATATGCTGCAATCACAGACAATTTATCTGGGAGTAAACCCACTGAATTCAACAGAACTTACTTTAGTGGTACATTTATAGGATTGCTTTCTAAGAGAATGCAGTTAGTCTTTACAACAGTATGTTCCAAATATATACTGTGAATTAATTGTAGTTCTAGAGCTGCTTATTTTAGTAATCACTTTTTGCAAGGAAAGGGCAGAAGCCCTTTAGTAGTGTTCATAGACTAATTTTAGGCTTCCTCCACTAATATTTAGCAGACATATGAATTAAGTAGCACAAACAAATAAGACCAATCTTAAAGTTATGTTAGCATCAATGTCAAGCTGATAGTTATCTAAAGTGGATAGTTATTCATATCTGCAATTACTGAACTAACTTGTCAGTGAATTCATGCAGCCTTAAATTAATAAGAGATTTCTGTTGAGAAATAATAGTATCTTTGCTCCTGAAACTTCAGGCACAATTCATCCTAAATTGAATAAGGTTAATGAAAGTACCATTAAGCTTCAGTGGGAGGAATCTACACGCAGGGAACGCTCGCCACTGAAACAAAATATTGGAATATGCTTTGTGTTGGATGGATCATAACCAGACCTCTGACAATATTGAAAAATATTGTTCATTCTCAATAATACATTGTAATTGCACTTACAATATACCAGAATCTTGTTACTGCTTAGGAGGGCAGAAGCAGAACTTCTGCACAGACACTGCCCATCTACAAGCTCCTCTCCATTCATTTACACTGAAGGCAGATCCCCCCCAAAACCCATAGGTGCCAATCTGGCTTCTCCACTGAAATGAATGGGAGAGCATGCATGTATCAGATAGCCAAATGTGCATTTGATCACACATACATCTGGACTAGGGCAACTGTGTGTACATAATGTTAAATAATGACCTTAAAAGTAAGATCCATGGCATATTTCCTTTTCCTCCAAAAAACCAATAATCAAATCTCAAAGTTGCTTGCTTCCCAACCAACGATGCCTACTTTAATCCAGAAATTCAGATATTTAATGCGCATGATTCCGTATGAGGTAGGACTGTGCAACCAAATCAGAAGTTAACTTAGACTACTTATACGATTCAGTTTTGATGGACTGTAACTTTGAATACAGTGTCATGTACATTTAATGAAGTGCAGGAAACCCTACTGGTATACCATTCCATTGATTTAGACTAAATTTTTGTTTTAAATTTTAACCGGGTGGGGAGGAAGGAGGGAAATGGACATATGTTAAAAAACAAAACTCAACGGAAATTAAAAACAAATAGTGAGAGAACGCAACAGCAGAAGCAATAGCAGCACACTTTGGCAAAAGTACTCACGCAGAATCTACTGGCCAGAAGTTGATCAGAGTAACAGGACTGCAAGACAAAAAATGAGGAGGTGAAGAGAGAGGCAGAAAAAACTTAGCAGCAAAATAATTACAGAAAGTTTAAAAGAAACCCAAAAACAGGAAAATCCAATAGACCAACATGAATGTCCATGGAAAGCAGCCAAAAATATGCAAAATAAAATATTAAAGAGAAGGAGAGAGATAACAAGCTGTAGTGCAATTGCTATTAAATCATGTAACTATTAACTAGCAGATGACAGGGAAAGAAAAACTCAAGACATAATTTTTGGGTCATCATCTCTATGGGAAGAAATATGGAAAAATGTAGGAAGTTTACAGTATAAATTTAAAATTAAGCAAAATTAATAATTCATAGAATCACAGAGTTAGAAAGGACCAAGAGGGCGATTTAGTCCAACGCCCTGCAATGCAGGATTTTTTTGCCCAATGTGGGACTCAAATTCACAACCCTGAAATTAAGTTTCATGCTCTACTGACTGACGGTTCTATATCTGATAAAAGTATTCTCCATATCAAGAGAAAGCCAATGAATGTTGACTTCTGCTTATCTTAGGGATGGAGAATCTGTGGGCCCCCAGATGTTGCTGGACTCCAACCCTATCAACCCAATGATGAAAGCTGTTGTCCAGCAACATCTGGAGGGCCACAAAATGACAACCACTTTAAATACTTTCAAAATGACAACTACTTTAAACACTTTCAATGCGATCAATAAGCTCACAGGCATTTTTCTTTTACTAGTTCAAGTTTAACTTATAGCAATTGAAACGTCAGCTTGTATATTACTTTCAACCAAAATAAACAAAAATGAAAGAAATGAAAGTGGCGTTATGCAGTTAGGAAGTAAAGGGATCAGGTGCCAACTGGGCAGCTCAGAGAACTTAACAAATGAAAAAATTATTTATTTGCTTCACTCACGTTTCCATGTTGTCTCCCTCCAACACTGTTTGCACAGGCAGGTAGCCCATTCTTGGGTGTTTTGCAAAGTATCTTTTTGTTCGGAATTTGTTTTTCAATACCTTGGCAAAGTCACGAACATCTTCTCCTGAAGTAGTCTGGAAGCAACATATTAATGGTATCACTTTACAGGAGAAATCCAAATATTTGACTGGCCTCTTCCACCAAACCATAAACATTTACCATTATGGATTAAAAGTGCATGACAACTTACTTCAGGAGCATGATAGGCTTCCCATGATCTAGCGATTTGCAATATATCAGCAAATTTGTTCAAAAAAATGTATTCATGAACATGAGGCTGTTAATGTACACATTAAATATTTACAAAAAACAAGTTCGCCAGGTCTGTGATAACCCATAATTTTGTATGTGGCATGTACCAACACAGCAAAATAGGTAGTACAGGAGGTTGCTGTGTCACAGTAGGAACAGAACAGAAAAGTAGCAAGAGAATAATCTCCATTTTTAAAGTGAAACTGTATTCTCGTAATGTTCAATAATATGCACCCCATAATCAAATATATTGTTTATCAGATTTTTATTTTTATATTGACCTTATTAACAAAGTAACACAAAAAATCACTTCTACAAAACAGATGCTGCTCTATATATTACATTCGTTTTTAAGGGAGATTTTGTTCATTTGCTAGGAAGAAGCAAGTAGAAACAGTCGGAAAGAGATAGATAGAATAAAGCACTTGAGAACTTTGATTAAAAGCTGGTGTATACCACTGATTTTTATTTATCGGCCACATTTCGATGAATTTCTCTTGAATTCATAAGATGAGATACACATAAGCCTTTTGCCTGTGCACACAGTCCTGTTATGACAAGCTTCAATAAACTAGGAATTCTTTAATGAACCATAGTTTCATCTTTTGGCCAACCTTGGAAAAGTATGGATTTAGTTGTTATGACACAGCAATATATAAATAATAACTAGCAACTTCCAATTATTCTTTATTCCTGTTATTTTCACTGGATATAGCAAGATATTCATGCTTTAAAAAACAGTTTTGTGAAGGATGATTTAATTTAAAAAGGAATACTGCACAATGCCTCCACTGTCTTACACAAACAAATGATTTCCCTTCCTCTTCTCTCCAGAATTTGTATTAGGAAACACTGATGTCACTTACCGGTGTACAATATTCTACCATTGGGTAGTGCATCTTATGACCTTTTGCAACTCGCCCAGAAAAGAAGCAGCTTTGGCAGATGTCATAATTAAAGTGCTTTAAACTTCTGTACCTGGAGAAGAAGAAAATACAAATTCAGCACTCGTGCACCAAATTTTGTTTCGGGTGTAAAGTAGGAGAGCATTTTCAGTGGCTACACTCAGACTTAAGAACTCCCCTCCTAGAGAAGTTAGACTGGCTCCATCCTCGTCCTTCCAGCAGAAGGTGAAGACCTTATTTCAACAAGCTTATAGAAACTGGCTGTTTTTTAGGAAAGGGCTGGTGCTGGGATGTTGTTGTTGTTGTTAATTTATTATCATCTGTATTTTTACTTGATTTTAAAAATATTGTTTTAATTCTGTCCTTCATCAGCTGAGGCTGGTAAATTTGCTGCAGTCTCTCCTAAATAAAGACAGTCTAGCCACAGCCCAACAATGGTAATAGTGGGGAAAATGTTAGATTTGGTAATGTGAATCCATATTCTGTAGTCTACAGATTATGACATAAGAATGCAGTAATTAATTGCAGTAAGCAACCTTTTATCCTGTTGGATGCTTGCAAGAATTATGAGGTGTCATATAAATTAAATAAATGCTTACTTTTTATTTTTACATTCTTTCATTTAACCACCCAGTACTTTACAGTGGTGCCCCGCAAGACGATTGCCTCGCAAGACGGAAAACTCGCTAGACGAAAGAGTTTTCCGTTTTGGAGGTGCTTCGCAAAACGAATCTCCTATGGGCTTGCTTCGCAAGACGAAAATGTCTTGCGAGTTCCTGCGGGTTTTTTTTTCCTTTCCCCCCTTTTTCTAAGCCGCTAAGCTGCTAAGCCGCTTATCAGCTGATCCGATAAGCAGATAAGCCGCTAAAAGCCGCTAATAGCGCTAATCCGCTAATCTGACAATGGGCTTGCTTCGCAAGATGAAAAAACCGCTAGACGAAGAGAATCACAGAACGGATTCTTTTCATCTTGTGAGGCACCACTGTATATTAAACAAAAGTACCAGCAAGAAGGAAGTGCTCTTGATTTCATGTGATGCAGCACACTCATAGTAATCTATCTGAGCTTTACACCATAATTCCAAAATGCTCCTTGTCAAGAGCTCAGTGGTAAAACAATGTTAAGATTGAAAAATGCAGGGACCATACAAAACTGTTATTAGGGGAAAAGGTGATAAAACAAGTCTAAGCATAACTGAAAATAGTATTTACTTAACAGCAAAGTAGATTCCTAACGGGTATACCAATCCATAGTTACTTTGCAAGACGTTGGCTTAGATTCATTGCTATAGTAAGCACACTGTTGAGATCCAGGTCTCTAAGCACATCAATAGAATTTCCATATTCGGGGTTGACATGTCTCTTAAGGAGACTATAGACTGAGCACATTAATTTTTTAAAATGACATTACACAATGGTTTTTCCAGCAGGATTTTATTTCATTTATGTTAAGCAACTTCTTCTAGGAACATTTTTGTATCCAGCAAGTTATCAACTACGTGTTTTACAAAAATGTTCATGTCCTGCTTGTGGGCTTTCGATAGGTATCTAGTTGGTGACTGGGGGAGCAAAGTGCTGAATAAGATCAAAGCTTGGTCTGATCCAAGATGGTTCTTCTAATGGTCTTAGGTATCCAAACAGCATGATTACTTTTACAGAACAGAAGGAATATTAAACAAGCATTTCTGTTAAGGAGGCTGCCTTTAGGAGATGAGGAAATTAATACACAGTGCCTTCTCTGCACACCCATATTACACGCTGGAAGGAAGGATTCAGTGCTCATATATGACCTCTACAAAGAGTAGTAATTGATGATGCATTTAGTTCATCTGGTAAAAATCAGCAATATAACACTGTACCTGAATCCAATTATTGGACACTCCTTACAGATGTTGCACTTGGCTTGGTGTTTGGCAGTTTCAGCAGCAGCCACCCTATGTAAAACTGGCAGCCATACCATGGACTGTGGTTCAAGTCTCATCCAATCCAGAAAAAGGGCTGCCTCAATTTCAGGTTTGTTATTGGCCTATGAGAGAAAGGAGATTACATTACAGGACACAGGGAAAACTTTCATTTTACAAGTAATTTCCCCCTTTCCAACCAAGTATATTTCCCTTCATCTAATTTTCAGATGGTGACACATTTGTTCCACCCACCCCCACACATATATGTGTATATTCCTCTTCCCTCCCTTTATAACTAACTAAACTAACTAACTAACTAACTAACTAACTAACCAACCAACCAACCAACCAACCAACCATAAATGTGGGTGGGGGGCATTTGTAAGGGAGAACTGGCAGGTGAAAAGAGGATCTACTAGAACCCTTCCGATATCCATGAATTCTTCCATGGAAATCTTCCATCAACTGGGGGGTTGTTGTTTTTTTTGAACCCTGATGGTGGAGGAGCAACAGCTAAAAACAGCATAGGGAAGCATTTGCAGGGAAAATCAGATGACACTCCCTCCTTTCAATTCATCCCTATAAAGTTCCAGGAAATAAAACATTGGTTTTGAAATACATTTTCTGTCAGGATGTGAAGCGTTGTCCTTCATCAGACATAAGGTATTTTGCGTAGGTATATTTTGTAAACCTGCATCAAGAGATGAGTTTTTGTCTTCCATCATGTATTCCGATGTGTCCCCCCCCCCCCCGTGATATCACTGTTCTCAGTTTCTAAGGTCAGTTGCAAACTAATACAGACTTTACTGTTGCCCTTGAAACCAACTTTTAGCTCTTTTTTCTTGGTGCTAAATGAAATAGCTCATTGTGTCCTTAACATTTTCTCCTTCCACTTAAATCTCAGCATACACATGCATCTAGGATCAGTGTCTTCTTTTCTGAATTATTCTGAAGAGTATATAAGGACTACTTAATTCTTTCTCCTGTTTCAGTAATAAATATCATTTTGCAAACCAATTCCATTTCTTCCCCCTTACTAATACATTTAAAACCTCATTTGCAACCTATACATGTCATCTTGGCTTCCTTTACTTTCAGAAAGTCTTTCTTCTTTAGTCACTATCCATCCACCTTAATCTTAATTTCATCAAGGAAGAATACAAATTAAGTACTTTAGGGCTTCTCTCTCACTCCTGAAAAGCCCTCAGAATTATTTTAGTTTCTTAATAGCCATCTATGTCCAGCCATAAGTATACACTGTCTTCTCTATCATACTTATTTTTAAGCCCTCAGATCAAATAAATGTAAATTGTGACACATTTCTAAGTTGAAACCTACTGGCTACTTGATCCGAAATGAGACTGGTGAAGTTAACACTCCCAAAGCAAGCAGATAAGAATGCTGACTTGTCAAGGAGTTCAAATAATTTTATTTGCAAAAATAATAGTAAATATCTACAGTGTTTTAAGACAGAAGATATGACAAGGAGCAGTGATCACACACATCCTATAAAGTTCTATCTTTCTGCCAATAATTGTAAACATAAAATGAAACAGAACTGCGATAAGAAAATAATGGATGGCATAAACTGTGACCTAAAACAGTGCATTAATCTGCAAAAAAAGATTTTTTGGTTGCTATTACTTGTTATATATGCTAATTCAGTAAACTTTTCTGAAAGGTGCACAGATAGTAAACTTTACAAAGACAATTCAAATATCTATGAGGTTTATGCATTGCCATGGGCCCACAAGGGTAGAGACATCACATCTCTCAGGGACTATTTACACAATATCTATCTGAGTAAGCATCCAGCCATTTGTCCATAGCCATCTCTTAATTATCCCTGCATGGTTCTATGTCTGTTTGCAAATAGCAATATGAGGACAGAGGGACAAGGGGGAGAGATTAGAATTTAAACAGAACAAAGTGAAAATCTATAAGAGGCAGTACTGCAGATAGTCATAACTACTGTAAATGGGAGGCACATAAATACAATTCACTGAGGAATTCTTTCCTTTTTTAAAGTTGTACTGTATTAATTTTAATTTATATATTTGAATACTTGCACATATTTCATCATTTCAAAACTTTGCAGAAAGCCAAACAAATTTACTGAGGACTCGTGTGTGTGTTTGTTTGCAAAAACAACAACTAGAATGTTTTTGATTAGGCAATTCTAGTGGGTGAGCTATCTTGTTTATTGCCATGTGAAGATTTAATTGGTGCTGTTACTAGCTAGATAATGATCTTCAATAAGCTGCTCTGGTTATTTGAGTTCACCTTATGCACACACGTACACAAACAAGCCTTTTACATGCCATTTCTGGAATGAAAAAGATGGAGTCTGTACTGAAATGCTGCAGTGTGTCAACTGTAGACAGAATAAGAATGAACAGCTCAAAGCATTCACCTCTCCATTTGCAGATGCTTTCAGTTTACATGGGAATACAGTGAATGGATGAAATGGCTCCTGTCATATGCAAAGTATGTTTCAGTTCTCCAGCTTCTGAACATCTATTTTAATTTTGTTGGCTGCTATCAGTTTTGACAGCTGTCTATCTGATCACTACATCTATACTATCTACAATCTCTTCTGTTGGAGATTAACTGCATTAAACTGCACCAAAACTAGTACTGAAGTATATTACATGAAGATTTAAAGCCATATTGAGAAAAGCTTGTCAGGGTCAGACAGTAAAGGACATATAGTTCTTGACTGTTCCCTGAGCTGCTGTTACAATTTATTTAATCATCTCTAAATCCAGCCAGAGTGTAACCAAGGGTTTTACATAAGGGAAGAATCTACAACAAAAGCAAACTGTGAAGATTCCCCCCCCCCTTGTTAAAATATTTCTGTGCAACTGCCACAATAAAACTGTAAATCATAGAACAAAGTTAACAGTGCATTTCCCAGTTTGCAAATAACAATTTGTTACATCTAATATTCAAATTCCTATTAAATTCTAAACATCTGTTGTTTTTTGTTGGGATTTTTTTGAATTCATATGCCAAGAAACATTTGGAGAGGAAAGCTGGATATTCACCATTATGTTATGTAATGCTAAAAAGAAAAGGAAAAACTGTCTTCTAAAAAATGTAACATATGTCTGCTTTACCTCCTATTTTGTTAATTCCCGATTTCAAGAAAATTGTATCAAATTATCTTAGTAGATCACAAAAGTTAACCATGCAACCACTCACCAAGACTGTGCTTGCCTCCATTTTTTAGCTATAAAGCCTATTCTCTTTTCTGCCCTCAATTATCTATTAGTATATTGCTCCCCCTCAAAGTTCTGGTTCATTTTCATACATTTAAACATGGATAGAGATCAGGATAACAGCATAGTTTGAAGTTTATCCTCTTTTTTTTTAGGTCCCATGGTCAACCATGGAAAAAAAAATAAGTTTATACTAATAATTTCAATCTAAAAGAAAGGTAAAGGACTCCTGACAGTTAAGTCCAGTCGCAAACGACTCTGGGGTTGTGGTGCTCATCTCGCTTTACTGGCCGAGGGAGCAGACATTTGTCTGCAGAGCTTTTCCGGGTCATGTGGCCAGCATGACTAAGCCTCTTCTGGCGAACCAGAGCAGTGCACGGAAATGCCATTTACCTTCCCGCCGGAGCAGTACCTATTTATCTACTTGCACTTTGACGTGCTTTCAAAGTGCTAGGTGGGCAGGAGCTGGAACCAAGCAATGGGAGCTCACCCTGTCGCGGGGATTCAAACTGCCGACCTTCCGATCGGCAAGCCCTAGGCTCAGTGGTTTAGACCACAGTTCCACCTGCGTCCCTAATTTCAATCTACATTACACTAAAACTATTTAAAAAATCTGAGATTCAAATTTACATTGGTAAAGTGCTCTTTTAAAAAAAGCAATGCCCAGAGGCTTGTATCTACCTTAAATAAGGTATTGGTATATTACTACATATAGGATAACCAAGACTTAAAAATGATAAATATTGGCAGTGTAGTTGATGCAAAGCAGACTTCCTTTCTATCTGCTAGTTCTGTCCAAATATCTATTTCTACAACAAAGGTGAAACTGTCACACTCCTGTTACATTTTTGCTGTTGGATGTTGTTAATGTAATCAATATTTATAATACTGGAATGTTTCTGTCATTTTGGGTGATGTTATATTTGCTACTTTGTTGTTTTATTATGTTACAATGAAATTGTTTTGAAGTGTTTGATCTTGAAATGTGTTCAACTTTGAGTATGATTTTATAATGGAAAAGCAGCATACAAATAAAATTATGAATGAGACAATTGGTTCATCTAGCTAAGTATTCTGAAGCATACAAGTTTGCATTGTAAAAGGAAAACACAACACTGTTGTAATAGTGAAACTACCTTACAGAATGCTGCTTCTGAGTCTATAAATAGGGGAAAGTAGGTCTAAGGAAACCAGAAATCTGGTTAGACTGTAGCTGTGTTTAGGCAGTGTTTAAAATCAGGGCCAGTGACCTGAAAAGCCTGGGATCTACCACTGAGCATGATGTAAGATAAGCCACATTTCAGGAAATGTCTTTTTCACCATGTTCCACTACAGGGCTGAAAACAACAGTCTCTCATCTGCACCACCTGTGTGCCAAGTTTGAACAGCATAAACACTATATTTCTCTAGAAGTCTATCTTTTAGCTGACATTCAAAAGACAGGGTTCAACAGACATGAGGTATATTCCCATTCCTATATATAGTCCTCTCTTTTTATTGCACCTTTGCCCTTAAACTGTTGTTATTGCCACAGCTTTTTGTGTGTTATGGGGGGGATGAAAGAAAGAGAACTAAATAAATGAATAAGCAAAGTCAAGTTCTATTTTATATTCCACATGAAGCCTCATTTTCTCCCAAGAGCTACTCTTTGTACATCCTTTTTTAATGTTTGTAACCTAGGCGCTGCATGAGTCCTCAAGCTTGTGGAAAGAAAAATAATTTCAAAGTGGCAAAGTTTTTTATTAAAGCCACCTCATTCCTTACAGAGAAAGAATGCACTTGAAGCAGTTGTAGCATTTTTGCTGCAGTTGAAGGGATTATTACAAACACCAGTGCTGTGAGCACATGCATGTTGACAGAACAAGACTTCCCTCCCCCGCTACTTCCAAGGACTTGCATTTCAAACAAAGATCAGGGACATTTCCTCACCACCCCTTGTTATCTCCTGGTACAGTAAACATTACATTTTTGTGCTGCTGTGCATGACAGACAAGGTTGTTGCCAGCATGCCTAAGCCACTGAGACCAGGAGAACAGATTCTGATACAGTACATTTGCTGCTGGTTCTCTCTCTCTCATTCTCTCTGAAATCACTGCAAATTATTACCAGGGATGTTATCAGCATAAAAACCTCACTTCCAGTCAATTCCCATTAATAATGAAAAGTCCTTGTGTTAAATTTGTGAAGAGGTGTGTGGGTGTGTGTGGGTGTGTGTGTGGGTGTGTGTGTGTGAGAGAGAGAGAGAGAGAGAGAGAAAATGCATAGTGCACAAATATTTTCAATATTGCAAATACATGCTGAAGAAATTTCAAACAACACGATCATAACCAATGAAATGCAATTCAAAATATACAGCATTTAAAGATAAAAAAAACAAAAAGGTAATAAACTCACTAAAAGCAGCAAACAAACAACCTTTGTATAATATTCAGCAAAAACAAACAATGGTGGACATGTCAAAAAAGGAATCCAGAACTTTTGAGACAAGTCCCTTTCCCTACTGCTCACTTCTCAAATAGTGATGTTTCTGAAGAGGGCTCTTCTGAAATGTTTTTTTAAGTTCAGATGTCTCTGAAGTACCGTATTTTTCGCACCATAGGACGCACTTTTTCCCCTCCAAAAATGAAGGGGAAATGTGTGTGCGTCCTATGGTGCGAATGCAGGCTTTCACTGAACCCTGGAGAGTGAGAGGGGTCGGTGCGCACCGACCCCTCACGCTCTCCAGGCTTCGCGGACCTCTCCGCAAGCAGCGGGACCGCTCCCGCTGCTTGTGGAGAGCTGCCAGCATGCCAAAGCCTGCGCGCGCTGAGATCAGCGCGCCCAGGCTTCGCGGACCTCTCCGCAAGCAGCGGGACCGCTCCCGCTGCTTGCAGAGAGCTGCCTGTTTGGGGGCTGGGGTCGGGGGAAGCTCGACCTTCCCCCGCCCCAGCCCCGCGCCTGGGGGGGAAATAATTTTTTCCCCTTTATTTCCCCCCCAAAAAACTGGGTGCGCCCTATGGTCCGATGCGCCCTATGGTGCGAAAAATACGGTATATAGAGCCCTGGTCATAAAGAGTCTGTCACTTTCTCTTTAAACTAGGACATTGAATTGGGCCTGGAAGCTTAATGCAACTAACAGTTAACTTTATTAGCAACATAATGCACCCACTGCCAATTATGGTGCTGGAGGAGACTCTTGAGAGTCCCATGGACTGCAAGAAGATCAAACCTATCCATTCTGAAGGAAATCAGCCCTGAATGCTCACTGGAAGGACAGGTCGTGAAGCTGAGGCTCCAATACTTTGGCCACCTCATGAGAAGACTCCCTGGAAAAGTCCCTGATGTTGGGAAAGATGGAGGGCACAAGGAGAAGGGGACGACAGAGGACGAGAGGGCTGGATAGTGTTCTCAAAGCTTCCAGCATGAGTTTGACCAAACTGCGGGAGGCAGTGGAAGACAGGAGTGCCTGGCTTGCTCTGGTCCATGATGTTACAAAGAGTCGGACACGACTAAACGACGAAACAACAACAACATGTTCCTTCCTTCTACCTTAGGCTGTAACACTTCATACCGGCTAGAACTTTCAAAATGTCTTCCTAGATGGGGCTATGCAGAGTATGCTAAAGGGCAGTAGCAGCAAGATTGTTGTTTTCCATGAATGGGTGTAGTTGACATATGTGATATAAGCAATAAACAGCAATCTTTATGCCTATTTATCAAGCTGCATGTTGGGCCCAAAAGACCAATTAGCTCTAAGTATAACTAAGTACTGGTGCAACCCAGTACAGTGGTACCTCGGGTTAAGAACTTAATTCGTTCTGGAGGTCTGTTCTTAACCTGAGACTGTTCTTAACCTGAAGCACCACTTTAGCTAATGGGGCCTCCTGCTGCCGCTGCGCTGCTGCTGCACGATTTCTGTTCTCATCCTGAAGCAAAGTTCTTAACCCGATGTAATACAGTGGTACCTCGCAAGACGAATGCCTCACAAGACGAAAAACGCGCAAGACGAAAGAGTTTTCCGTTTTTTGAGTCGTTCCGCAAGACGAATTTCCCTATGGGCTTGCTTCGCAAGACAAAACGTCTTGCGATTTCGTTTCCTTTTTCTTAAAGCCACTAAGCCGCTAAGCCGTTAATAGCTGCTAAGCCGCTAATAGCCGTGCTTCACAAGACGAAAAAACCGCAAGACGAAGAGACTCGCGGAACGGATTAATTTCGTCTTGCGAGGCACCACTGTATTTCTGGGCTAGCGGAGTCTGTAACCTGAAGCATATGTAACCTGAAGCGTATGTAACCTGAGGTACCACTGCATATAGCATCAGGAACCAAACTGACCTGAATTTTAAACCTGTGGATAGCCAATATTTATTTAATTTTTGGAAAAAATGTAATATTAAAAATAGTATGTTATACTGTATTAATCTTTTTTAAACCTCAACTAATTATGGCCATCATAAGTAAAGACTCCTTACTTTGTACTACAAAACAATACATTAACCTTTAAGCAACATGAAAAGAGGCCTGCAGATTGATTAATGATGTTTGAGTGAGGTCACCCACAAGGTCTATTTCCATGCCAAAAGAACACAATGGGAAGGATATACATTCTTGAAATGCACAGTGATCACTTTGAGAGGAAAAACCTCTTTTATCATGCATGGTGTGGTCTAACATTTGAAGTGGGAATTTAAAACTTGAGGAGGAAGAGTCATAATGGTTCTTTTGCTTCTTCCCTCCAGTGACCCTTTCAATTACAAAGACAAAAGTTATTTTTGCCTCACATTGTGAATTGCATTGACCAGACAGACCCTTCTTAGCATTTTTTTTAAAGAGAGGTCATAAAATAATGAACTCTTCTGGTACTTCTCTGAAATGCTAATTCTGTCCCTTCAGTTTATTATTCCTTCAGTTTAATGAGTTGTTTTTGTCTCCCACTGCAGACCTCTGTCTCAGTACTTTCTAAACATACTTTGCCAAAGTAACTGTTGCTGTTCACCATCAATTTTCCCTTAATGCCCATGGAAAAACATACTTGATCTTTTGTTTAAAACAAAATGTATTTGAATTTGAAAAACCAAAAGTTAGACCAACTTAAAATCCCCGCTTACTTCCCTTGTGCTGCTGCAGAACCATGGATGACTTGCGGGGTGACTTAATGGCAATTCATAAATTTCACTGGCTGATGGTTAGTTCCTGAGCTAAACTGAAAGTTCTTTATGTTAAAGTGTTGGAAGCCAGGGTATATTGCCAGGGTATCTGCTATCTCCTATCTGAACTTTTCCCCTCTTTGCTTCAGGCTTTGCAGTGTTAGAAGCAAGATTAACATCTACTAGGAGTGAAGCATATTTTGAATGTTCTCCTTCAGGAAGTATGCAGGGTGACTCAAAAATGCAAGTCAAAATACTATGCTATGCTATACGGCTTTTGAGATATAGTGTCACATTTTCCTCACTACTTATGCCAATGACTCTACAGTTTTAGTTTAGTTGTAAAAAACATTTAAATGTTTTTGATTGTAATTAATTTTGTGGACCTTTGGGTTGAAAGGCAGGGCAAGAATGGAAATAACAGATAAAATTGGACAGGTCTTGTTCCCAACACCATTCTTTATTCGATGTATTTTACATTTAATCTGATGGATACTGTGTCAATTTAGAGTGCAGAGTTGCCATATTCTGACTGCCTGGCCCCATCCAATAAAATGTTTCAATAAACTAAATATTAAATAAACAAACAAAATAAACAAATAAACAAAAATTAAATAAATCTCCACACTTATCGCCTGAGTTTATTTACCCTGAATAACATTTGGATTAAAAAACCAATAGCAATAAGCAGAAGTATACTTACAAACTGAAAGCAGCTCCTAACACTGGGTTCAATATTACTGCCACCAAAAGAAGCAACTTCACCCAGCTGTCTTGGAATCTGAATAGAGTCATGCAGGAGGAGGCCTAGACGACGCTGGTCACAGAATCCAGTGGGACTGGCTACCTGTTTGAACAGATCTGGAGGCAAAAGAAAGATGTATAGCAAAATCCATTAAAACAATGGAAACTATCAACTGTATAATACGTATAAACAAATTTGCTGTCAGAGATACAGATAAATGGTTGAGAGTTTTCAGAAGGTTTGTTCACAATTTGTTTGGTTATTTAGTGGTTTGACTTTCTCTAGTAGACAATTCTGAAATAACTATTTTGAATCAGATTTTGTTTGTAGCCAATTACTATTACACTTTAACTCACATAAACCAAAACAAAAGCAAGGAAGTCCAAGAATAAGTTAAATAATTAATGTCAAAAATATATAACTGTCAAAGCTGAGAATTGTAAAGTTACTCAAATAATTTTTAAATATTAAAGAATACCATTGCTAATCAAAACTGTTTGGGCCAAAAAAGCAGACCATAATTTTATTGCTGCTAGTGCACATTATCCTATATAGGTAACAAATTTGTGAGGAAATGCTTTAAGTATATACATTTTTTAGGATTTTTGTCACAGAAGTAAATAGGAATAACTTGCATGCAAAGATGTTCACAATCAGAATAAAGGAATGAAGTTACCAAAAAATTCCACAATGATATATGCCTGCAAACTGGATTTCCAAACTCTGATTTGCATCAAAAGTTGAAAAAATCCAAAAGCTTGGCATTTGGAATCCAATAATATATTTGGAAGAAAGAAAAAGAGTTCTGTGTTACAGAACTATGTTGCCCACAGGAAATGTTAATACCAGGAATTGTACTACATGTAAATTTAATTTACTGCAAAAGAGTTATATAGTACATATCTGAATGTATGTTAAAGTTTGTAACAGTTAAAAAAATGAGATTATGATCAACTGAAATATTTATTTGGCACTACCCATTGCCAATACATGACCTGAATAAATCTTGTTTTATTTTTCAAAGCATTAAAAACAGATATAATATGGTTATATTCCTGCAGACTCATTAATATTTCATTTTGTACTAAGGGCACAATTATAGAAAAGCTTTAGTCTTGTATAGAAATTTACTAGTACAGTTTTAACACCTTGTTTTATTTTGCTTCTATTTAAGACACCATTTCCTAGCCAAGTCTGATCTTAGTTTACATCATAAAGGGGCACTTTCCATTCCCATCATAGTTGTAGAGAGTATCTTGGCAGGAGAATTGATGTTATCAGGCTGTGAGAGTTTCAGAGTTATCATGTGTTGCTCAACTTTTAGAAATGATAAGAACACCACAAGGAAACACAATGCAAATAATAATTGGCATCCGTGTGATAATAAGTACAAGGGTAAAGGTAAAAGACCCCTGGATGGTTAAGTCAAGTCAAAGGCAACTAAGGGGTGCGGCGCTCATCTCGCTTTCAGGCCGAGGGAGCTGGTGTTTGTCCAGGTCATGTGGCCAGCATGACTAAACTGCTTCTAGTGCAATGGGACACGTGATGGAAACCAGAGTGCACGGAAACGCCTTTCCGCTGCAGTGGTACCTATTTATCTACGATATTGCAGTACATCACTGATTACCATTGACCATCCTGGCTGGGACTGATGTGAATTGTAGTCCAGCAACATCTGGAGGGCCAAAGCTTTCCCATTCCTGAACTAGTGGGATCTTCTGAGAAATCTCACTCCCGTTTCTTTTGAAGATCAAGTCAGTCTCAATAAACATTTTCTGATTCTATCAGAATCTATCTTATTGTCCTAAGTGTTAGGACACTTTTCTAAGATGAAGTATTTAAACAGAATGGTAGATTCCAAAATTAAGGAGGATGGAATATACCTTGCATAACCCTGATTTCACTCAACAATGTAATTTTTGGAATAACATAAGCCACTCACATGACACTCCCACCAGCAGAAGGAGAGGCAATTTTCAGCAATTTTCCCTTCCTCATGTGCTACCTCTCATGCTGCTCTGGAGGTTTCCCCAACTCCCTGGAGATCATTCCTGGGGGACTTCTGCTAGTTGCTATGTCATGTGAGTACAACTCCACTCAGTGGATGTTCCTGTCAGTCCCCTTTGCAGACTGTCCTTCCTGAAAGTTGGGGCACGTAAAACAGCACAGTGGGACTTCAGTGAACCACACAACTGCTTCCTTGTGCCAATTATATTTTTGAGTCTGTACTCCAAGAATTATTTCAGGTGAAGGATTTAATGGATGGCTCCCAAGTAACTACAATCAATTTTCATAGAAAATATAATTCAGTAGAAAAAGCATAATACCTTGGGTGGTATTCAGTTAAGTTTTACTCATAGTAGATCCACTGAAATTAATGATGAAGCTAAGTCTGTTAGTTTCAATGCCTGCTCTGGGCAAAACTTAGTTGAGTATCACCCCTTGGAAATACCTGTTTGCTTAAAAATTGAAAAATAAAGGGGAATGTTTAGAATATGCAAGGAGCTGACAAACAAGTATTTGCTGCTTCTAAATGCTGCATTTCTGTAGTAAACAGTGACTTGACTTACATCTGTATTTATCTTCCAAATGTGCTTTACAGAGGGAAATAACACCAGTTTTAAAAGAGAGGACACGGATCCTTCCTGTTCGACCCCTATTGAAATTAAATCACAGGAAAAGGAGAAAAATAATACAGTCAAATATGTGAATTATACATGCAATTTATATTTGCTAATTCTAAATGTATCAATGAACATCTTAGAAGTTAAGAAAAAACTCAAAAGGAATGGAAAAGCCCTACAAAACAAATAGATTATAACTCTGCCAAAGGGTAGCTATTATTAGATAAACAAAGCTTCACAAACTTAAATTTCAGAATTATGACTTCTTTTGTTTCTCCATATGCCACACAATTCACTCATGTATGCTGAACAGCAGTCTTCAGCAGGCTTTTAAGTCTTAGAAATCCTATCCCATGGGTATGTCATTGTTTTTAATATGAAAATGCATAGTAACTTCTTAAATGCCTACTTAAATATTCTATCATTTTATTTTATTATTTTTATGGTTAGAAGTTGTTTTAAGATTGTGCTTTAACACTGTAACCTGCTGTTGGACCTTAGGGTGAAGGGCAGGAAAAAAACAAATCACAAAAAGTGTTTTTATAATACTTTTGAGTTGCCTTTGCCTCCTGTCATAAAAGACATATTGTGCTGAAATACAAAATTGCATTTATATTTGGTAGAAATAAACCATTACATCAACTGAATTCTATAAAGAAATGATTTTAGCAACTAATAGACATTCTCTTTGCACCTACAGATTAAACAAAACACAATAAAATTGAGATAGACTATCATAACATTACAACAAAACTAGAACTGGGGCAGACTTTGGAAAGGAAGAAAAATTGTAGCTCCAGAGGATACTGCTGGAGATACCAGCAGTTCCTAATACAAAATTTAGCAGTCCATGATTATCTTAATTAAAACTTGATGAAAAATTGTTGGGATCTGGAAGAATTCCAATGCTGTAAACCATTTCTTTAACTGAAGATTTTCCTTTAATTAAACTAAAACCAGTTAGTTGTGTTCTTTGAAATGAACTGACAATATTTTATTTGCCCATAAAACAGCTTTTTTGTGATGTGGCGTCTCATGAAAAAAGACAATTTTAACCATGCCATGGTAAATCCTCTGCGGAGTGGGGCTGAAAGCATATACCAGACCAAAAAGAAATAAACAAACAAACACCCTGAAGGGCCTACTAGATGATTTAACAAATGAGACAGAAGCTGACCCCAATTATATAGGACATTCTATTTAAATCTGTCATTTCCCAGTTTCACATTTCATAACAGAACTGCACAGGGCTCCAAAACTAACCAAAGTATTTGCTGAATAGCCTTTAAGCTATTAGCTTGTATTAAACTTGCACTCTGATCACCAGCTTGCCAGCTCTGAGCCATTCATTTTTCTAGCAAGGACAAAAGTTCATTATAAGCAAGTGTCACTGAAGTCTACCCGCACATACGTGTCATAAACATTCAAAAGCCAGTTGAGGCACATATCCACGCAGAGAGGGACGTTGACTAGGTTATTGTGCTCTTGTTCGAGTCGATCATAAATGGTAGTCAAGCAGTTGATGATCTGAAGTATATCCATTGGCTGGTCATTCTGTTTGAGGTTGTGCTGGTCCAAGGCATCACATGCAGCAGACAGACTCAGGAGATCCACTGTACAAGGAATAAAAACAACAATCCTAATAAGAAGCAGCCGTAATCTGTGACAATCGAGACAATTTAATTATCTAGCTATGTGTGTTGGACTTAACCACTAGTGTATTAGCTTTAAAATGTAGCTTTCATATTTCATTTTTAGTATCATTCCGTCACTAATGGATTTTCTCTATATAGGTATGATCTAGTTCTAGTTCAATGGCATAACATGTTACTTGTCTAAAAAATGCTTCTTGTCCAGCAACAGTCTATTTATCAGCTTCATCCCCTGGGATCAGGCAAAGATCCTTTAATACAAATTTATTCGCCAAATTGGAAATGCAGTAAAATACTTTTTAACATGGAGCTTAAGGCTGAGTGTTCAGCTCTTCTGAGAGAATGAATAAATGATAATTAAATGAACTCCTCAAGGAATGGGTGGCAGCCTAATTGTATATGCACCTACAAATAAACAGAGGTTATTCTCTTTCAGAAAAGTTTTCCATGCCAATAAATGACAGTGCCTTGAAAGTGGTTAATGGTTTTTTTTATTTTTGTTTTTAACTTGCATGAAACACCACTAGCATATCTACTAAGCAGTGGTGTGAAAATACATTTTTCTTCAGAGAATTACTGAATAACTAACAGTGACAGATTATTGTAATCTCTTGCACTTCCCTCCCAACCCGCCCCCCCCATACCGAGGCTATTGCTATGGGGGCAGACTTGCTATGGGGTGTGCAGACTTCAGGATTGCAGTAGTATGACTGCCTAAGGAATGTTGTATCTTTCTTCCTTTCCCTATATCAACAATTCAAGATTAAAGCAATTATGCTACTGGAAATTCATTAACAGCAACGAAGTTGGGTTATTTGTTGTTTGTGTCAGATTGGGCAAGGGCATATGGATTGAAGAGAAGTTTCTTGTCCGCCTCTGTTTGCCTCCTGCTGCCGTTGCCTTTGGAGTGATGCCACTATGGAGCTCTGCCTTCTGTTGTGGACTTTCCCCTTCTGCCCACCACATGTGTGGACATACAGAAATGGAGAATCCGCTCACCAGGCCAGCACAAAAACCATAAATAGAGCTTGCCAGAGGCAGGAAGGATGTGGGGCAAAGCCAGCCCTGCTTCTGTTGTGTGATAGCATTAGGCCTGATTTATATCCAGTTGCTGAACCAGGTCTAGACTGGCACAGCAATTGGTCTACCCTGGCAACCATACATGGCAGGGCTATAGATGCCGTGGTCCCCTCCACTCTTGAGGCCTGGCTGGGCTGAAAGAACAGCAGCCTAAGTCTGGATCCAACTCATTATCTTATAAATAATGTACAGTAAGACTGTAACTTATGCACATTTAACTTGTGTGCATTCGGCTTTACGTGTGTGGCAAAAATATCAAAAGGGTCAGGGTTCCAGGGGAAATGACTTTGGTAATCTCACCCACCACTGAACCGAATGGGTTTGATTATATGTGATTTTGGCTTTAGGCATGATCCCTAGAATAGAACCCCAGTGTAAATTGTGTGCTTAATGTATTGTCATACTCTGGGAACATGATTAACTTAAATCCTATTGGTTTTAATGGGTTTACTCTAACCACAACCCATTATAGATATCTAATTCTAAATTAAAGTTATGATGATTTAAATTTTATTGCTATTAGCTGCCTTGAGCTCTACTGGAAAAGGCTGGATACAATATGTTTAATTTAAAAAAAATCATTTGTGGTTACATCCCTAAAACTCATTTGACAAGTTGTCCAAATTTCATTTAATGTTAACATGCAATTATATATCCCCACCCAAAACTTTTTGATACAGAACAGAAACTGGAATTTATTTATTTTTAAACGTTTTCATTTGGTGCCTAGACTAGAGCAATTAGTAGCCTGGTGGCTTTAATTAATTTAAATATAAATAGCAACAGTATTTTATGCATGCTTACTTCTAATTCCCAGTGAGTTTAATAGGTCTTACTTCTAAGTAAGTGCAAATAAAACTACAGTCTTGCAGTGCAATTCTCTACATGTCCATGTAAAAGTAAGCCCCATTGAGTTCAATGGGGCTTATTCCCAGGTGTGTATAGGATTGCAGCCATAATCTCCTCAAGTAAACAAGTATTCATTTTAATTAATACTCCTAACTTTCTAAGGAATGTTGTATCTTTCTTCCTTTCCCTATATCAACAATTCAAGATTAAAGCAATTATGCTACTGCAAATTCATTAACAGCAACGAAGTTGGGTTATTTGTTGTTGAAAGTTAAGAACATTGCTACTAGCAATATATCACAGCTTCTATAGCCTACATATAATAGGGGTATTTAAGATGAGAGTTGAAAGTAGTAAAAGTAGTTAAAAGTCGAAGTTGGCAAATGTGTCCTTTTTTTTGCTCTTCAAAATATGGCAACCCTAGCTTTGTGCTTCTTACTTCGGAATTATAATTCCTTGGAGAACAAACATTGTTAGCCAGCCATATCAAACAACTCCCTTTGAAGCAGGCATGAACAATAGGCTTAGGTATTTAGCAGAGGTGGCAATGCATGTTAAATAAGAACATCCGGGATGGTAAAAACCTGACTTGGCCCTAATTAAACATGCTAGTGAAGACAAATTATGCTGTAAAGTTCTTACAACTGCTTGAAGGAGGAGTGGTATGAAACACACACATATCCATCTTGGATAATTTGTACAGTAATTTGTACAGCTTTACATTTCCAGAGACTTACTTTTTTAACAATAATTTATATATGATGTGCCACAGCATACCACCAGTACGTATTTACACTTGCCAGTGAAACATACTGCATTCAGAACTGCCTCAGTTAATGCTATAACCTTTTTTATTTTTACACCTATGTAAAACAGTTGCTTTTGCATAGCCCCTTCCATGTTAATGTAATGGTTATATTGTTACACATCATCCCAATCTCTGAGTTTAAGATTCCAGGAGTACCAGGTCTGTGTTCCCCTTCAATGAGGCACAGCAGAGCCTGCGGTGTCTTTATGATACATGGTTTATTGACACATATATACAACCTGAATCCAATAGAGGGATCTGCAACATTACATTCCAAGAGCCCATAGCCAAAGCACTGGGTTCAAAACAGACATCAGCATCCTGCGTTGTTTTTTTAACTATTTCTCCACCCCACTGCTTAGTAACTCTATTCCTTAACTCCTCCCTGCCAATCTAAACCCTACATTCTTATCCCTTGAATAAACTTTTCACACCTAGCCCCTTTGAGCTCTGTACTTCCCAATGGTTTATCTGCTCACCAGGCGATCATCTCAGGGAAGCTTGTCTGACTTAATTAGCACCTAACTTATGTGAATTTCCTAAGGAAGGGTCACAACTTGAAATGTCTGCCTGCTTTAATTAGCTTTCACATATGCTAATGAAAAGACTTACCTGTGGGCCCACCACACCTCTTACTGTACCCTAACACACACTTGGGACCACTTTAAATACACATGAGTTTGGCTACTTCCCAGTTCTAACAACCCAGCCTTAATTAAGTCTTACAGCCACAGATTCATAACAATATGAGATACCAAAATTCAGAAAAAGGTTTTGCTTTATAAGCTTATTGCAGCCTTCAATGTTGCACAAACAGATTTCCACTCATATAATGGGGCTTCAATTGCCCCTCTTCCCTACAGCAGCTCCCCAAGCACCAGATGGTCACCTAATCCTTTGGAGTCCCTTTTGAGGGAACATCAGGGGTGCTGTGAGGGAAGAGGGGAAGCTGAAGTGGGAGTCCATTCCATTTTACAAGTGGGAGTCCATTCCATTCACACACAGACAGCTTTGGATACCACCCTCTAGATGACAATGAAAGCACAGAAATACCAACATTCAATAACAGTTATCATGAACCTTCAGTTAGTTTCAAAGCCCACAGTCTAGTTAGAAACTCTTCTTCATCATCATCATCATCATCATTATTATTATTATTACTGTGTATTTTGGCTTTCATATGCAGTGCTATTTTTCTAGAAAAAATAGGTGCTGGAACTCACCATGAACACTTCCCTCATCCTCTTAGAATGGCAATGGTGCCCACCTGAGAGGTGCCGGGAAAAAGCTGAAAAAAAGCCCTGCATATGAGACATATAATTGAAAGGGGGGAAGCTTTTATTTCATTCTGATGATGTTATTCTGTTTATTTTAAAGTCTTTTTTGTCTCTGGTCTTCCTCCTGAAAGCCATGTGTTTATGTGTATGCATTTTGCATATTTTCATATAATGATGTTAGCAACCAGACATTTCTTAGAACATATGTATTTCCATATGTATTTCTATGATTCAGAGGGTTTTCAACTACATCCTCAATATATACCCGAACAGAACCCAAAACTGTCAAGTTTAACAAGCAAACTGAAAACAATTTTCAAATGGGAAAAAATAAAAGAAACTATGGTGTGCAACTTCCCTTTAAAATATTTCCATATCCAAATTAAGGGGAAATTTCACTGAGGCTCATAACATTTCCCTGTTGAGAGGGAGAATCATGTATTCCACCTTGCATTCCTTTCAGGAAAAGGTGGATTAATGTATTGTTTTATTTTATTTTATTTCTTTCACAAAACTCCTGCTTAAACAACGGTATTTCCTAGAGCCATATTCTGGGTACAAGCCTGAAAATGAACAGTATAAGGGGTGGGGGAACAATATTGGGGAAACTAACAATGAAGTATTATTATTATTAAATATTTATTTATACCCTACCTTTTCCCTGACAGGACTCAAGGCTACTTATCACAATTTTTGAAGTATACGTTTCTGAAGCACATATACAAAAAATGAAAGTTTAGTAAAATACTCACAACAGAGAGCTTTCTGTAGTCTTCGGAGCTTCATAGCAGTTCTGTATGCTGAGAATCTAACATTGTTCAAGTCAGCTAAGAGGTAAATGAAAGAAAAAAGGGGATGAGAGAAAATCAATTATTTCATAATTGATGCTATGGCACAGTATTTGGTGAACAGATAAACTAAAGATTCACTTTAAATAAGAACTTAAATATGAATAAGAAATATTTAACTAAGAATTAAACCAGTAACCGTGAAAGGGCTATCCTTAATATTAACAACACTGCTCTCATGCGATATGCTTCACACATAAAGGGCAGAAACCAGCCAAAGATAAGTACCATTAAGGCTGCAAACCTGTATCTAGTTACCTAGGAGCAAGTCCCACTGAACTCAACATGGTTCAATTCTCAGTGGACATGTATAAGATTGCACTGTGTCAGTGATTTCAAGGGAGATTTAAGCACCTCCTAAACTTTTTCCTATTGAAATTCATGGCATTAAGATATTTTTTGGTTTGGCTGGATTATGGCCAAAATGATGCACAGTACTATTGCAAGACTAAAGTGTTGTTACTTTAAAGATATGAATTAGGAAATCTTCCTTTCCCACCCCCCAGCCCCCCTCCTTTGGCTTGGGATTGGCAGGCTTTTTGTAAAGAGTACTTGAAAAGAGGAAAAGAGAAGGACTTAAGGGAGGGAGGGAGGGAGGGACCTCTGCCAGGGTTTGCATGTAGGAACTAAACCCCGTGATGCACCAGAGAACAATGCAGCTTTATAAAGAGCCAACGCCAGCGCCACTTTCATCTACTTTTGTGCTTGTTCTTTGCCGCATCAGATTCCTCCCAAGCCTACCATTTCACTTCATTTAATAACTGAGCAGTTAAGGTGCCCCTTTAAAGTTACAATGAACAGGGACAGAATGGGATCTCGACCAAGTAAAGATGGGTTGAGAACAGAAGTGCCACAACATCTTTATTAAAATATTTATTCATCCCACTTCCAACAAAACAAATATATAAGCTCCGAAATAAACCCAGTGAGCTCCTTATGCTTCAGCATGGGGTGGAATGCAGGCAGGTGGGCTTTTGTTACCATCATGCCTCTATGCTACAGCCCACTTTTGAATGCGGCCTCATCTTGCATATCAGGGATGAATGTGCCAAAATGTATACTGTACAAAAATATGCCTCTAGATCTGGTGTATTTTTCTCCTTGCCTTGTAGACACTGCTTCTTTTCATGGGGACAGTGCAAAGAATAAAAGGTGCTAGCCTTTGAAGTTGCACCATCACACCTGACACTAGCATTCACAAATTAGCCTTTCATATCAATCCTGATTAAGCACCACACACACACAAAAATGTTCTTTTCACTTCATAGGTCTCTTCTGACTTTCCCTCCATTCTGTTTCTCATGTCTGGTAAATATTATGGGAACTGCAGAAAACTCCCATGAAAGAGTTCAGCACCCAGAGATACAGTACTCTCCTGCCCACCTTTTTTAATATAAAAAAGTAGCAAAAAACTCACTTCATATCATCATTTAGCTGTCAAATAGACAAGCATCACAATATCTAGACTGCAGCTTTCAGAGTATTCATTTTGAATGTCTGCTAAAATACCTTATCTTGTTAATACTACTAGCCTTCATTATGTATTTGCTGTATTCCTGTTACAGACTTCCACGCACCTTTTAAATAGGCTGCTCATTAGTGTATTGTTTCGGCATTGTTCCTTCCTGCCAGATCTGCCTCACCATAATAGAAAGTGCCTCACAAACCTTCATGTGGCTTAGAATAAACTATGGTACTTAAACAATCCCATAGACAATAAATCTATCATGAAAGCAAATTAATAAAGACCTATTTTGCCAAGGCACTGTGACTGCAATTTCACTGTGCAGATGTGTAAAAAAAAGAGAATGCTTTAATTAAGGACAGAGGGAAGAAGCAAGAATACTATGTTACAAATGAGAAAGAGAAGTGAGATAATACGGATTAACATATAAATAGCATCTGGTGAAAGAAAAAAAAGCATTTCAATGCTCTTTAAGTAATGGAAATGATAATGTTAGGAGGAGAGCTAAACTCAGTAAAACTTTATACAAAAACAGCAATTAGTTGGCATATCTGGATTAATAATACCCTTACATGGATACGCATGTACAAGCTCCACGTTCACCTACCCCACCCCTTTCTTTTCCTCCATTTGCTTTCTCTGCTGGAGACCTTTTTCCCCCACAGTGCAGCCACAGCTCATAGCTCTTTGCTACATGCAGCTACAGTGTAACAACCCCTAAACCTCTGTCCCACTTCCCTCTCACTAGCACTTTTCAATGAAATGTTTTTCTTAACAAACATTCTCACTTTGGATCTCTTTTATAAATAGAAGTTGCCCGTAAAATTAGCTAATTTGATAGTGCTTAAATTATGCAGCAGAAAGGCACCCATCATATATGCCTGAGGCTTGTTCACAACATATGAATCTGTGGCAATGAAGCTGTATGCTTGATTCATACACATGATTGAAATTAGGCTGCTTTTAATTTTTTTTCAATATAGGAATTATCAATATTATCAGTCTCCTAGAGTAACCTACTCCAGAACCCAACCACCCCAATAAAACATAATATCATGTCACTCTCTTCAAAACACTTGTAACAAAGAGTGCTTCCAGACAGTTTATTCTGAAATCAGTGCTGCTCACATACATATATTTTTTACCGTCCGCAGCCTGTTATCAGAATTCCAGCCTATAATTTATACTTGTTTAATCCAGATTTGCCCGCTCCCCATAAAATCAGATTTTTAAAAAAACACTTCTGCTGTCACTGCTGGTCTAGAAGCTTTTTAGTACATGTTTTTAATGGGTGGTTTGTTACGTATGTGGTGACATTTTGGTGGGTAGTTCTAATGCTGCGCTTCTACTTCTGTTTGCTCCTCACCTGACCACAACCAAGTCATATTGTTCATGGCAGCTAAAACAATATACACTTGCCTATTTCTACCTGCAGAACAGGGCCGGCTCTAGGAAGAGGCAAAGTTAGGCATCTGCCTCAGGCAGCAGATGCTGAAGGGCAGGGAGTGGCCAGAGCTGTGAGTGCCATGCAGCCTGCCCTGCACCCCTGTGCTAGCCTGCTGCCTTCAAAAGCAGTGGAAGATACAGTTCCTTTACTAGCATTAGAGTAAGATTAAACTACAGTCCAGTTGGCATCTGCACATGCCTTGGGAAAGAGGACCATCTTGTCATTCACCTCTGGCCACAAAACGTCTTGAGCCAGCCCTGCTGCAGAAGGTGCATTTAAATTTCAACACCACAATTAGGAATAGTTATTTTCTCAAGAAATTCATATAGTACATGAAAGGATTACTCTTTGGAAACTGAAACTGCAGTACATGCACTATGCTTTAAAAAAAATTATTCAACAGAGACATATTGTTATACCTCCTTAACAGTCCTGGCTCTGCACCCTTGAATTCTTTTGGCTGGTTGCAATGTCTCCTGCAAGTGTGATAACACTTCTAACTTGCTTGGATGCAGGATGGGGAGAAGTGTGTATGTATGCCTAGAATCTCAGATTTTTGCCTTGCTGCAATGCAGCCTACTCTACAATGGTAAGAGTCACACCTACTGCTCTGCCTAGTTTTACATCTATCCCCTCCCACAATTCAAATGTCCCCCGGGAAGGCTATCTATGAGGGAATGCAGTCCTCAGGCTGAAAAGGGTTCCCCACCTCTACTTTAAGTGAACAGGAAACCTGCTGCCACACGCTCAACATACCTGCTTCTATGAACATAAAATGGGGTCAGGCAAAGAGGCAGTTCAGTGAGTGCTTAGTTAATTGCATGAATAGCCAGCCTCTCCCCCACAACCCACCGTTGTTGAAGAAGAAGAAGAAGAAGAAGAAGAAGAAGAAGAAGAAGAAGAAGAAGAAGAATGTTTAATGCTGATCTTCAGAGCAACGGTGAAATAATAAGTGATTCAACTTGATAGAAAAATAAAATAATAAATATTAAATATTGGCATGGAAGATTTGTCTCTCTTATTATGTACAGCATGACTATTACAGTTTGCTATTGACCAGATTTTATGAAAAGAGCAGTCAGGCAACAGTTGTTCAGGCTCAATTGAAAATGCTGGCTGAATAGGATGTATCAATGGCTAACGTTCTATCCTGATACATATTAAACTGCCTATAAAGTAAAATGTTTAGGATAGTAAAATGTTTAGGATAGTCTGCCAAATTCTGAAAAGTTGTTAGAGCTTGGAAAAATATGGTCATACAGAGTCCATAGCATTATAGAGAGCCAGTAGACCAGATTCCCACTGAACCAAGTAAAAACTGAATGAACCAGATAAAACCAATTTTGACCATTTTATGGGCCAATAGGATAGCCACACTGGGATGAAAGTCCAATTGAATTTAACTGGCCTTCAATAATCCATTTATTATGCCATTTCCTTAAAATATTTGGCTAGTATTACACTGGCTTTTAATAAATATTATTTTCCAAATGCCATACCAATGTGGTATACCTCCTCTTCTTCCTGATCCTTCCATGTAGCCAGGAGTTTGGAAGCTTTCACTTCTGCTTTTGGTTTACTGTTTTGTCCAAATTGGCAAACTGTGGTACACTATGATTTCAAGCCTGCTTGAAAACATGGTCTTTCTCTGAATACAGCTAGCTATGCTTTATCTATATACTGTACCTGATCGTTCGTAAGACTAAATTGTTGGTTAGGTGCTCTAGGACCTTAGAAAAGCTGCCTTTTCCAACTTGGGAGGGCCAAAGGAGTGCAAAAAGGTAACCTTTGGACACTGTTCAACAGTACGATCAATTCAGATGCAATGGTGAAGATGCACTCAGTGCACTGTTTTTGCCTGTCATCTTTACATGCTCCAGCATTATGTAGGTGCCAAAATTAACAACTATGGTTAATGCAGGAGTGCAACAATGAATAATGTAAGGATTCTATGAGTCATGCCTGTTGGGATATAAACTTCAAAATTTTACCAGGATATTCTTGTAAACAGGGATCTGAGTTTCAAACAAGAATTTCAAATCCTGGGTTTGGAGTCAAAATTAAGTTTTCATAAACCAGCATCAGTGTAAGTTCAGGGCAGCAGCATTCAGCTGCACACCTCACTTTCTACTAATAAATCCTTACTCAATTGCAGTGATTTCAGGGTTTCCTGTTAAATTACTATACTCGGTAATTATCAGGGTAAAAAACTCCAAATGTAAACAGCAACTGTCTGTATTTGAGGTTAGTTTATGAAACTCAATGTTTTTAGTTACTTTTAGTTATTACATACAGTTTTGCTATCAAATACAGCACGTCATGCTATCAGGCTTTCTTCCTGCTCATTTTAATATTTTTTTGTCAGTTCTTTAAAAGTTTATTCCAAAAGCAGAACTTTGAACAATTTTAGACTATGAATATATTTATAAATGTATTAACATACAAAAGGGAATGGTGGTATTTTTTCCCCACTTACAAAAGAATTGGCAAGCATACATACCAGAGGTAGGATATATAATGGGATGCCAGCTTAGTATTGTAATTCTTGAATAAATTGCACTAGATCCAGAAACACATTATTATCCACATATTCCTGCACTGCAGGGGGTTGGACTAGATGACCCTTGTGGTACCTTCCAACTGTGATTCTGACCCAGAAAGCCAGATAGAAGAATAATATAGACACCATTTTGAACGCCAAAGAGAAAACAATCTAAAAGAGAAACCATTCATTCAATTACCACAGCTGATCTCCGTGCCAGTTTATGGCCAATGTATCCCAGCTTTTGATACAAGCTTCTGATACGTAGTTCAAAAATACATTGTGTAAGAGATGTGTCATGTTTGCTTGCATTGACTGCGACCTATTTATGTCTTTATTCTCCCCACTTTCTTTTTACACATAGGGTTTACAGTCACAGATGATAAAGCAATAGATTCTGGAAATATAAACTAAAAAAGCATCATGCTTCAGGTTAAGAACTGTGAGTTGCCTTTACGATTTTACACTGGTGAATTCAGAGACAATCCAAAGAGGTAAAAAATAAGTCCACATTCATGACTGCATCCAGCTGCTACAATTATCATTTAAAACAACACTAGTTTACCTGGAGGAAACATACCCTTTCGTTAACTGAAAATGCTGAGGTCGATATTGCTAAAATATCATTAAAACACAACACTACACATTTTACTGAGACATTACCATAGAGCTATGGTGCAGTTTAAGATGTAGTTTGAAAATAGTTTACAATTTAGTGGTACTTATCCATGCTTAAGATCACTGGCTATAATTTAACACATGTGTTAACATTATTGATTAAAAAAAATATTTTTGATTGAAATTATTTGGCTTTAAGTGTTAATACTAGGAAGTTTGAACTGAGATAATGAAATAAATAATAGTGTGACTTATGTGCTATTGAAATGCTTGAACCAATCAACATTCCCTCAAACATGTAAGGAAAAGAGATGGCAATGCCTTATAGATGTCAGACATTATAGCCATGGCTTGGGAATTGGGATTAAATATGTTGTCTTGTAGCTGTGTTTTGGGGCAAGGGAATTGTATTTTGTTCATGAAAGTGTGCTCTGTTATTTTGCAGTTTAAATCTTGTAGGAAAAGAAAATCACTTAAGAGTATATTCATCATCTAGTATATAACCAAATTATAAAAAGATGACTATAAAAATCAGGAAGCAGCATAACCAGCAGAGAGCATGAAGAGAATGATCTCTCTTGCAGTTTTGGAGAAGGTCACATTTATTTATTAATTATGTACTAAAAATGCTTCTAGACCAAATGTTGCCTTAAATACTTCAGGCAAATTTGATTTTAAAAAAACACAAAAAACACCAAGCATTACAACTGCAGCAATTATTCATATTGGTTTAAAACAAAAATGCAGGGCAAACCTAAACTGTCCCTCAATTTCTGTCTTCCAGTCAACAAATTCCCCTGTCCCCACACTAAACTCTTGTTACTTTTTTTTTTCCTGTTTCAGCTGTGGACAAAGTAGGGTTCTCTATATTCCCCCTCCTCTGGCATGCTGCCCACTATTACTGATGGGTCACACATCAAATGGAGCTATTGGGGCTTTGACAGATTTCAAAATACGGTAAGACTCAGAATTTTATTTGAAAAGGTGCATTACTTTCCAAGTTTGGGAAGAACAGTTCCATTTTTAAAATCCCACTTCTGACCCTGACTAGGGGCAGACAACTCAAAGCCTTGCCTGCTAAATACAACAGTGAAGGCATGCTCATGTTGCATGTAAATGGATAGGCAGGATAAATATTTTTAAGCAACAACACAGGATCAACACAGAGACTGTGAAACATACGTAGACAAATACTGAAGTGGAATTCAGAGTTGCTCTATCACACCCACGCCCACACACCCGTGCAAGCATTTCAGCTTGCTAGACAGAACAAGCCCCCCTCTGCCCCCCAGCATGCTGTTTTGGGGTTTTTCCTGACCCCTCAGGAGACAATTTTGAAGGAGATGCATGGGCAAGAAGAGGGGGGAAACCCTGCTCCACAAGCATAAGTCCTAGGGTCTTCAGGCTGACCCTGACCTTCATCTGCCTGGTTTCTTTCAGGTGTCCAGTTCACCCACCGCCTAATTCATAGCTGCTGCCATTGCCAGAATCTCTGGTTGCATTTTTCTGCCACCACTCTATTATTTGTTGGCTGCAATCCAAATTCCACTGACATGGAAGTAAGCCGCATGGAATTCAATTAATACCTACTGCTGAACAGACATGGTTAGGATCAGGGCTTTTTTCTAGAACTTACGCCACCAACCTCTGTGCTGCCCCAATCGCCATGCCATACCATGACACACCGCGCAGCCAGAATTATGCTGTCAGTTACCTAACACAGGGCACTCTCACAAACACACTCTACATACTATTTATAACTTCCCTCTCTTGCACACCACATGTACCACATACCTCCTAGGCCCAACAAGTTTCAGCACCTTTTTAACCCTTTTCCCTATATAAAAATGTCGCTACTATGCTGTATATAACAACTTGCTGTCCCGTTTCAAATACTGACATTTTTGTGCCTTAAGCCAGGGATACTAATGCATTGCATTCAATATGTTGTTGAACTACAACTCCCAGCAGTACCAGCATGGGAGCCCAAATCAGTTCTGGTATGCAAAACAAATTCCTGGGCTCAGAATTTTTTAATTCTAAATATATCCCCATTGCAACAGGCTCTGCTTGGTAAAAAACAAAGTATGGTAAATCACATAAGCCTGAAGTCTGCCCACCTCTTTATTAAGTGATGGTAGTTCTACAGTAAGATCCAGAAAGGGAGGGGTATAATTTCAGAGGGAGGAGAAAAGGCCAGTGTTCAAAACTCCCATTGTTCTACACGCATTTTGCCACAGGGAATTTCATTAGCAGGAGCAGTTTCTGAGCTGTGGGCACAGTACTGTACCTAAGATTTCAGATTAAAACTGCAGAGTGGAAGGAAAGGAGGACCTTTTTCTGTCTCCCCACTTCCAGCTACTCTCTGAAGACTGGAGAAGAGACCCTCTTAAGAATATTAAGGGGATGGGCAGGGGGAGGAGTAGACCATGTGAAAAATGAACATAATATTTTAGCTGCAGTTCATTCATTTTCAGCTTTGTATTCTTGTTATTAAAAAAGCATGCCTAGACATTCCATTTGTTTTGCCCATAACCTAAGTTTAAAGTGCCATTTAGCTCCTAGCTTTCATATCTCAGTTTCTAACACTGGAAAAGGCCAAGGGACCACAAAAGCCTAGGACTGGCCTTGGATGCCTGCCACCTATTGCAAGCATTTAATTTCTGGTACCATATCTGAGGCAGGACAACACTGCAAGGACCGAAAAGAAATAAAGCTTTTGAAAGAGGGTCTGCTTTCTAGTACCTGCCTGTTTCACTTCCTCAATGCAAGGACAAAACTTGTTGGAAGCTTGTATTAAGGCAATTTAAATGCAAGCTGAGACTATTTCAACTGCGGTTCATCTTGTGAAATAACTACACCAGCCTGTCATTTGTGACTTTTTTGCCCTGAAAAGAATTGAATTGTGTGAAGTTTGCTAGGAGTGCAATGGACCCAACGGGGGACTCCAAGAGTCTTATATATGAGGCTCTTGAATTAGAGAGATTACTTTTCTTCAATGCACCTCCTTCTGCAAATAAATCCCCAACTGTACAGTCATATAAACACAAAAGTAGAGACAGGATTGTGGAGAAAGTGGATTAATAATTATTTCTGAACTTGTATCTATGCATATAACTTAGTATATGCAAATTGTGTCTAGTCCTCCATTCTCTTATGATGTTGTGGAAATGGTTACCCCCCCACGCACACATTCAGAATGTTTCTGTACCTCTGAATTCACAGAATTCTTTTTTAGTTTTAAAGAACCAGAGAGAAAAGTCACATTTAGCGAGTGAATGCCTTGCTGCTGCAGAAGCAAGCAAATAAAGTTTCTTAAAGGCTGGTAAATATTTGCAATAGTCTGAAAGGCTGGCATAAGGAATGTAAGCAACAGTTAAACTAATCAAATATTGGATATTATTTAAGCTCCAGTAACCACAAATAAAACAAAAACTTACAGAACACAAAAATATGTTTGTTAAAAGGGGTGGGGAAGAGAATAAAAAGCAATCATAGTTTGTCAAAGCAAAATCACAACATTTAGGAATTTTGCACCTTGCTCTATTAATAAATAACTCTTCCACTGTTCTCCAATAAAATGTTCAACAAAACTCTAAAAGTTTAATTTAAACCTCCTGAAAGACATGCATAGAAATACTGCTACAGGACTGCCACTGGGTCTGCAAAATGCAGTATGTAAAAGCCAGAGGAATTGAGTTGAGAAACCTCAAGAGGAGACAATCTGTTCCAGCACTGTGGCTGACATGGTTGGTGGAGAAATTAACCTAATCTTCACAATGTCTTTCCATAAACTCCACTATTTTTTTAAGTGTCTTTCTGCTACTGATCTTATGAACAAAGCAGGATGTGTAGATGCTTTTCACTATTTATTGCCTCTTAAATCCAGGTATGAAACAAATGTAAAAGTTAAACACCACATTAGTGGTTAATGAAACATGGTGTTAGAAAATAGTATTTGCAATTGTAAAGACAAACAAATAGTTCAAAGATGAACTACTGAATGATAAAGAAAGCACAATACTAAAAAGCTATGGTTTAAATAAGACAACCAGGTAGTAATAGCAAATACGATACCATCAGTACGGTAATTTACAACTTTGGATATGTGGTATAAAATAAACAAAAAAAAAAACGGTGTGCAGGGTTATCTTCTCGCAAAATCATTAAAAAGCAAAAGCAAACCACAATCTGTCATTGAAACAGAGTGTGGTGCTGTCAACCATTGTGTTATAGAAAATCAAAAGCTGAAATACATCGGGGGGGGGGGCAAACAAAAAGGTGAACCTATAAAAAGAATCACATAAAAAATGATAGAACAGGGAGAAATGGGGAATATATTCTCCTTAACAGAAAAGCTTGCTATATGAAAAGTTATTTTATGTGGGGGAGAGATACATTATTTGGAAAAATGATTTGATTTTCTGCATGTTAGATTTATAACTTCAAGAGGAAAGAAGAAAGCTTCTGTATGGGCTTGTGATGCTGTATAAGGCATGACTACATTCTTCTAAAACTAATGGATACCATTTTTATATCACCACCAAGCTTGTAAAAGGGCAGTTAAGCCTTCTTAAACTATGAGCATTACTTCAACCAGGAAACCAGATTTCATCCTGGTATGTGCATGTTAGAGCAATGGATAATATAGGTAATAAACATGCAATATAAAATGTACTTTTAATTTTAACTTTTTATACAAATTAGAAAATCTTAAAGGGCTTCAGAAACACCCTATTATTATTATCCATTCCAACCCAAGGCCAAGGGAAGGACTGAATACACATTAAAGATTCTGCCCAAGAGTAAATGGATTGATTTTGAATTGTTCAGTTTATATAAAGTATTATACTGTGCCTAGTATACTAATTTTACCCTGTTCTACAGTATTTCTGACAGGGTTCCTTATTTTGGAAGCACCAAATATATTTAAAAATCCCTTCCCATGCATCACAGATACAAAATTTAAAGTTCTATCATTCCTAGCTAAAATGTAAATATAAACATCTGTAACCCCATGTTCTATATGCCAAAAATAGATCATGTTTTTACTGAATTCAAAAGCTAGATTTTACACTGGGTTTTTATTTGTCTGTTTGATAATAATTTATATTGCAAATAGAATAAAATAATCACTTTTCAACTATGGCTAAAATATTTGTATCTCTCACATATCAAAATAGCCTGCTGATAAACATACAAAATGAAGTGGGACCTTATTTTGAAATACATATTCCTTTCCATACATCCATTCAAAGCAAAAGCACAAGATATTCAAGGGCCAATGGAGCAACATAATGGAAGATGGGGAAACATTAAAGAAGCAATCTCCAACTATAGCCTACAGCAGGGGTCAGCAAGGTTTACCAGCCATAGGCCAGATCACTCCCATGGAGCTCGTCCATGGGCCAGACTGTCACAGCGCAGTGCCGCAAATCGTGCTTATGCATGCCCAGACACTGGAAATCATGTCTGTGCAGAAGCGATTTTTGGCGTCTGGACATGCGCACACGCGATTTCCGGTATCTGCATGTGTGCAGACGCAACTTCCGGCGCTGCTCAGCAAGTCGCCGCGCTGCACCAGTTTAGCGCAGCACGTGGGGGACTTGCCGAGTGGGCGGCTTGGTTCAGGGGCGGCTTATGGGCCGGTAAAGCGGTCTTTGTGAGCCACATCCGGCCCATGGGCCGCATGTTGCCAACCCCCGGCCTACAGTATTTGAAGTGAGAATAGCTGTTCTTAAACATGATTGCTGCAGGCTAACCTTACAGTATGTGAGTGCACTACAGATACTATTCTCTGAGGAAAGTCTTGCATATGGCTTATTTTATTCCCAGCATAAAGGTACTGAAATACTATACAGCGCTTTGTGGACCACACACAGTTTGGAAGGTGCACACAGAAAGGTGTGAGATTGCCACAAAAGTTTAAAGTGCAGAAAAAGGAGGAAACATATCAAAACCTGTCAATCTGTCTCCCTTTCTGCAACCTCCCTGCATTTCCTTTTGGGCAGACAGAACAAATGATCATGCAGCACCCACCCACCCCAAATGCTTTTTGCCTGCACTTTAAACATTGTACGGTCACTCTGTGCCTCTCTCTTCATGTCCCCAGCTACATTTCTGGTTCCAGAAAAAAACACAAGGTACAGGACTGCAGAGATAAGGTTGTTGGGTTTTTTGTTTTTGGAATGCAGCTGGAAGCCAAGGGATGTGCAGCAACTGGAGAAGGGTTTTTTGGCTTAAAGCAAAGAAAACAACCCCCCTTGGCCACACCTTCATGCCCCAAAATTCGGTAAATCAACCCACAAGATGGGTCCAACACATTGACGAGGCTTGCCTTCAGTTAATGCTGGGCCTTGTTTTCAACTGAGAGGGGTGTGTGCTCATGCTAACTAGTTGGTTTTTAAAAGGTAAAATCTCTGCAATGCACCTTTATTATAAAACATGAAAGAACTGAACATTTAAAGCATTTGCTGACACTTAAAGCTAAGATTTTCCTTTTTCCCTATGTTTCCGTTTCAAAAGTTTGCTTCAATGCAGGTATTTGCACTCAAGGTTGTTGTGATTTCTCTAGAAAATATTCCTCAGAACCAATCAGCTGAATATGAAAAATTATCTTACCTAAGGACTGGTAGAGCTCAGTCATTTTAGGATGATCCCAGCATGTAGTCTGTGTCTCATGGCTGCAAGACAAAAAAGATACCAATCCACTTAAAATACTATATGAAGTTTATGCCAGTCCCAATACTTTTAGGACAAACTAGCCTTCTTCTTACACAGATTGCCAAGTTTAGTAGTTGTACAGTTCAGTTATTACATGTGGTAATACAAGGGTAATTTCAGGTCAAGTGACAAAAACCATAATAACAACAATAACAACAACAACATTATTCATCATACTTCTTCCTGGAACCAGAAATATTGTCAATCTTCTAACTAAAGTTCAGGGAAAGTGTCACATTGCATTAGGCTTACATAAGCAATCATATGCAGCACACGCAAAAAAACCTCATCAATCCCTTTCATACATTTTTATACACTTGCCAACTATGTTAAATATATGATATAAAGAGGACACTGTAATGTCTTGTGAAGTGGGCGTCGGATTGTGTGACTTAATACCATCCACAGCAAAAGTGTAATCTTTTTTTAGTCAGTCAAAGATTTGGTATGTGTTGCACAGAAGGCTTGAGAAAGGATTGTGGCCCAGCAATGCACAGATTCCTTGACTGCATTTTAGTCCATGAGTAGCTCCACAACTACATAGCCGAATCCAGAAAGGTTGACACGCTTTCTATTGATCTAGCTCATTAACTGCTTTACAATCAAGCGGTGTATACATTTTATGAAGTAAATAAAATAAAATAAACACAGAGAAATGGCAAAAGTGGCATCATTGATTCAGGGTTTAGTATGTTCCATATTAATGTTCAGTTTAATCGCAGAAAGCAGTAGATTACAGGTAAAATTAAAAATCTGGATTTTTAATTTTTCTAAATTTGGCTTTTATTATTTGACCTGGGCATTTCGACCTTTGCCAAGTAAAGAAAGGAGCTTAATGGGATGCCAAGGACATCTTGCACAGCTCAGAAAAACAAGTGTTATAGCTGAATTCAAAAAAGAAATTAGGAAGGAGGAGCTGAATGATGTGGAAAGGCAGTTCAATTATCCTGGATGGTACAGGAGAACTAGAAGGGCACTGTATAAATGCTTACATCTCCCTATATCACTGGTCTTCGACTGGTAGGTCGGGATGCACTTGAGGGTCACAGCTTGATCCAAGGTGGGTCACAACAGGAGCATTACCAGCATACAAATATATGTTAAAAGATTAAGAAATGAGTCCTCAAATGCATTTTTGGGTTAAAAGTGGGTCCTTGGAATGAAAAGTTTGAAAATACCTACTCTATATTATATTTACACTGCTCTGACACTGGGAAATAGCCAATGAAAACAGCACAAAGTGGTGGGGCAAGGTAGGGCATGAATAAAGAGGAGAAGTAGTAGTAAATAGTAAGTGGGAAGTGGAGAAAAGAGACTGTTACTTTCTACACTGAGAAGAGAAACTTTTAAAGTGGCTTCAAAAATAAAATTGGGAAAGTGAAAAGGGGGTTTGGCATTTATATGTTGGGAAGGGGAAGCTCTAGGGGGTTAATTCTGAATGAAACCTGAGAATGAGAGTTGGAGAGGGACATAAAGGTAGAAATTACCCATAAATTAAATAATCTAGCAGTGCCCAGGTGTGACTGGTTCTCTTAGGCAAAGAAGTTCCAAAGTACTAATACCTCAGTAAACAAAACAACTCTACATACAATTCAAATGATATGACATCATATAGGACATAATGAATGCTTTTATAAATGTTATCTGTAAGAAAAGGCTCTCAAGCAAATATCTACACATAGTAAAGTTCTGCTTCTTTGTAGGACTAAAGAACAGAGATTCGTTGTAAATAAGTTCACATGTTTATAAAGTTACATATAATTTAATGAGATAAACTGTTTTATTATATTGGGCATAACACCTACTTAGTACTACATATGGTTTGCAGACCAGTACAGAAATCCAGTATCGTACATTGATACACTCTCACTGCAACCCCAAGTATGCCTACTGAAATTTAACTGCCAAGTATGTGTGTGAAGGCCCAACTATGAGGTTTGCCAGCTGAAATCAATTTTGTGTATATGAAGGAAATGATTTATTCAACTTTTGCAAATACATGCAACATCTCTCTCATCAGATAGGGAGAATGTCATTATTTATTTATCATTTTTTAAGAGTCATATCTGATATTCAAAAACCAACATTTATTATATTTCGGGCAAGAATCTAAGGAATATTCATTCATGCACTATTAAGGACAAAGACTATTGTGGTGCTAATTCTAATCAGAGGTGCTAAAGTATTTATGAGGAGTGATTTTTATAACCAAAGAGAAAAATAGTTTGCCTTAATTTAAAGGCTCTTTTTAAACTTCCAAGACATTTTTATTAATAATGTTTTATTAATTCATAATATACTTAGTATGTGTGAATAAATAAGAGTAGATGATTAAAAGGATTTCTGTCACTTTTATGCGCTTTCTCCAAATAGTCATTAATTGGCCTGAGAGGTTTTCTATGTTTGTTCGTGTTGAAAACTAACTTGGGAGAATCACATTTATATATCAGTCTAGAAACTAATTGAAAGGATGCTTTATTCAAATCAAACTTGATTATTTGATAAAAGTCAGTTTTAAGAAGACTTTGCTTTTGCTGAAAACCTGTGTGCACTGAGGTCACAGGTTTGAGGAGGGTTTTTGAGCAAACTGCCCTCAGATGCCCATTCTCCAGCTTAGGTGGGTTTAATTGGAGCTGAAGCAAATGCTCCAAGCAGTCCCAACAGGTGGCTCAGATTTCCATTTTATTTTTTTCAGGATATCTGTGATGTAGTTTTGCTTTAGGGCACTGTGGGAGATTTAGGGTGGTTGTTGGAAGCAGCCGCTAAGTGCTTCTCAGAGCAGCGCGCACGCGCGCACACACACTCATACCTTGGAAGTCGAACGGAATCTGTTCTGGAAGTCCGTTCGACATCCAAAACATTCTGAAACCAAAGCGCAGCTTCTGATTGGGTGCAGGAAGCTCCTGCAGCCAATTGGAAGCCACAGAAGCCCCATCGGACATTTGGGTTCCAACGAACATTCGCAAACCAGAACCCTCACTTCTGGGTTTGCGGCGTTTGGGAGCCAAAATGTCCAAGTACCAAGGCGTTCAGGAGCCAAGGTACAACTGTGTGTGTGTGTGTGTGTGTGTGTGTGTCTGTCTATCTATGGGAATCCAGGAGAGGCATCAGCAATGGGCCCTATTGAGACACAGAGGTCCTGGGAGCTGCCTGAAAATGCCAACTGCTGATGCCAGCCTTGCAACTACTCCCAAAGCTCTGGATGGAATCATGTTAGCTCCTGCCCTTAATCTGGGTCTTGGTAACCATTTGGAATATTTATGTTCAGTTTAAAAACAGAGTGACCAATCATTTGCTCACAGCTTTGAATTCTGTACATGTCTATAATCGGTAGATTATCAAATGAGCAAACTTATTTCAAATTCTTGCGTGCGGATTTATGAATATATTCCATTGAATGTTTGATATAGTAGAATTGTGAGGGAACAGACATTGAGGGGTAGGATGTAGGTGGAATGAGGTACAGATATAATTTCACCTTTTCTCTCTGTTTCTTTTTGTTCTTAAAGTCGCTTTAAAGTTTGTTTTTTCCAATTTTTGTAAAATAAAAAATAGATCCATAAACAAAAAAATTCTCAGAAGGTTCAGATACTTAATTTCAATTTCATGCAAACAAGGATCCTTATATTAAAAACAGCCGTTTGGAATGGCTTATTTCAAATCTCTATCTCCTCGCTAATATGACCCCCTTCCCCTCAAGTGTATATAGTCCCCCCTCTACCCCTCTGCTGATACTTTCAAGGCTGATTTAGGTATCCACAAAAGGTACCGGTTTTATTGGGGGTTTGCAGAAGAGAAACTGAGAGCTCCAACCCTCCTGCAGCAGCCTGCTGCATTTCTATGCTGGGCACAGAGGCGGGAAAGAGCACTCCATCCCTCTTCCACCAGCCTATTCACTGGACTGTATGAATTCCACCCACTCGACTGCAAGCAATTTCTCTCACCTATGGCTACCAGGCTAGTGGTTAAATAAATGTAAGGTTGACCCAAGTAATTACAAAGCTTGAGACTATTCCATACTATCACAGAAGCTCAGCCAAATGGCAGGGATGTTTGTCCCTATGATGTCAGGATAAAGCTCTGACAATCACAATTTTTTAACATCATGACTCTTATTCAGCAAAAGTTCTCACTTTAAATTGACACTTCACTCACTGCTTCAAAATCACAACCATGTTAAGTGTCCTAAATGGCAATCTACACAGACACCTTTAATTTGGAAAGTATGTTCCTGTGAACAGTCATTAATATGTTTTTCCTAAGCTATTATAAAGATTGTAACGGGAACCTAATGGTTGATCAGTGTTGAAGTTACTACAGATTCCTCACTTCTTTCACTCTTTCTCAAAATTTACAGTCCCTTCCAACTTTCTCTGTGTTAACATTAATTCCTTAGCAATTATTATGTTCATTAGCATTCCATGAAACCACAGGAAGACAAGTCAATAGGTAGAGATGCCCAGTTCTTTTCAACAACAGAATTAGAGTGAATACCCGAATTTACTTCCAGGTTGTTTTTTTCCGATTACCACTGATATTTTTGAAGCAGATTAACAAAACTACTGGAGGGAGGAGACAAACTATGTGCTTTGCTTTACTTTACTTCTCATTCATCTATTCATCTTCACAAAAAAATAGTCACACTTAATACACAAGGTTGCAATCCTAAACACATTTGCTGGTAAGTAAATCCTATTCAATCCAGTATTTCTCAATGGCCAGTTCTAAGCGACTATTTATCAGGAAATTGCAAGTTCTGGCTCAGACTTGAAAACAAACCTCCTTCCATTGAAATAAGTGCCATGAGGCAACAGTGATACAATTGTTTAACAAAAATAATGTATGATCAGTTTAGAAATTATTAACATATAATATCCAAGAGCAGAAAAAAGTGCTCGAGAACCAGAAGGACTTCTCTTACTCCTGTGTGAAATTTTAAGGAAAGCTGAAGATCATTTGTGGAAAATTCTGTGAAGGTTGAGTGTGATTGTAAAGCGCAAGAGCTGATTTAACCAGCACTTTATATTCAGAACACAAGAAGACTGCAGCTATTTCATTCCACCAACTAAAAAGTGTTCCTTCTTTCTGAACATTTTCAGCTTAGAAAGTTATCAACAATTCCACACACAAGTGCAGCTCAAGGAAAGGTTAGGCTCCACTGAGACTTCCCTTCATAAGCCTCTTTGCCATTTTCAAAGGCCATTTAATTGTTAGCTTTGGGGCTGCGTGTGTGTGTGTGTGTGTGTGTGTGTGTGTGTGTGTGTATACACACTGTGTGAAGCAAAATGCCAACTCAGCAACTCTTAGCATTCTGAACCACACTTGGGAACACAGTAGCATCTTTAATGGATCTGCAGCAATTTCTAACTCCAATAACCATGCAAGTTTGTATAACAGAAAGCTAAAAATTCGGACAAAAATGCTTCCCTGTGCTCAAATGGTGGAATTTGGTAAAAGAAGGAATGTGCAGTACTACAAGTGCAATGGATCCTTCCCACTACATTTCCTGCTTTATTTTGCATCAGCATTGTAAAAAGATGTGAAGGACTTAGGAAGCATCCGTGGAAAGAGATAAACAACAGTGTTGCCCATTTAGCTCAGTGCTGTCCATACTGATTGGCAGCAACTCTGCACGGTTTCAGATAGGGTTCTCTCCTGTAACCACCTGGAGATGTCAGGGCATTGAACCTGGACTTTCTGCCTACTAAGGAGTTTCTCCAGCACTTAGCTAAGGCCCTTCCCCTGGAAGCAAATGGACTAAGAAACCTATTAGACAGGGAGACAAACCATCTAGCCTGCTTCCCTCTGCCTCATGTGTGGGTTATCCTTATCTGTCTGGCTATGGGATACACTGGGGTAGTTGAATATTATGTATTCATCTCCTGAAACAGACGTTATAAAATCCTTCTCATGTTATAGTGATTGGGCTGCTCTAGTGTTAACAATCTCAAGATGTGTTTATTGAATTTTAAGTTCAGAGGAACACATATTTAGTATTTTGTTTGGAGTAAAACGATACGTAATTAGAGGGCCTATTTTCAAATACTTTCAGGACATCACTTTGGCAATTAATTACTCTAACAGGTTAGCTAATCTGATTTTTATATTTTGGAGCCCTTATACTTTAAGTAATCATTATTCATTTCATTATTCATCTCTTTTTAAAAAAATTAAATTTCCATATCACTCTTCATCCGAGGATCACAGGGTGGTTTACATTATTGGAAAGAAAGAAAGAAAGAAAGAAAGAAAGAAAGAAAGCATCATCTTTCCCTTCCCAAACCAGTGTGCTCCATCTGCTGAAGGACCCATGCTGTTTCTGTTCCTAAAGGAATTCTTTGTGCAGAGAATTACTTATTTGTATTAAATTCATATCCCTCCGTTCTTTCCAAAGGTGTCCAGGTTTATACACAAGGAAGCAAAGTCCAGAAAGTGAATTCTGAGGTGCACACTGGTCATGCTTTCCTCTCTAATCCAATTTCCAAGCCCAGCTATCGAGCTAAACAGGAACTGGAGTGCAAGAACATACTTGCACATTCTGGCCTCACTTTACCACAGCTGAGTGGTACAGCATGTGGTTTACATGTAGAAGGCTCCGGGTTCAAACCCACAATATCCCCAAGAAGGAACTGGGGAAGACTTTTGTCTGACACCCTGAACAGCAGCTTAGACAATACTGATCTAGATGGGCTAATGGTCTTAGTACTGACCTGGCATCCTATGCTCTTACAGCTTTTGGGATGAGCCATGAAGCCCAAAGGAGATAGCGTGAAGCAATGAATGCTATTTTCACTGACGGGTGAAATAAGCTCTCTCTCCTGTGCTGTTGCTGGTTCAGAATGTGTAAGTCCAATACCATGATGTGGATGACATGTTAAAAAGAGAGCACAGAAAGGAAAGCCCTCTTTGCACCCAAGCTCGCCCATCAGCGACTGAAATGCCCACAGTTTGGTCATTCTTTCCTTGCAGAGGGCTGGGGTGAAAATTAGTTCACACAGGACGAGCCTCAACAAGCCAGCTCAGTATTATCTGCAAATACTGCCTATTTCAAATAACGAAAAACATTAACGTCCATTAGACGTTCACTGTGACCTAAAAAATGAAGTCCTAAACTACCTTATCTCTAAATATGGCATGTAATGAATTACAATCAAATAATTTAAATATATGCATTAAGAGTCAACGATTTAAAATAAATCTCTTTATGGTAAGACCTCTCTGATCTGCCCCATGATCATCAGATGGTGGTATATATATTAAATATAATAAATAAAGACATTGACAACAGCTGACTGTGCATGAGACAATTGCACCCATGGCATTTGCATCATGATGTGTTGAACACAGCCAGTGCCACCTGGAACATCCTCTGGAACCCCCATTCTGGTTTCATTACTAATGGAAATTGAGTTAAACTTCTATAAACATAAACAAAGAAAAAGAAAAAAGGAACATTACAGCACAAGATTAACAAAGGTATTATGCAGGACGATTTAGGTGAAGACTGTGTTAGTAAACAATTTCTCCCATTTTTTGGGGGGGGGGAATGAACGAATTCCTATGCCCCACAGATAACCCAGAGATGCATTTTAAGTAAAAGGACACATTCTACTCATGTAAAAACACGCTGATTCCTGGACCGTCCATGGGCCGGATTTAGAAGGTGATTGGGCCGGATCCAGCCCCCAGGCCTTAATCTGCCTACCCATGTTCTAAAGTCTCCAGTTTTAGTTTTCTATCTTCTGCATCCTTTATTACAACTTGTTCTGAAAACACTTCAGCAGTGGAAATGATAAAAACAGCCTAACAGAATAAACCTAACCCGTGGACATGCTGGCTGGAAGGGATTAGGACTGGGTAGTGCTGCCTCCCTGCCACCAGGGCCAGGATGTCTGCTGTGGAGGCCCCTGCTATGCACATGCAAAATCCCTCCAGCAGCATCTCCACCAACAAAACAAGGTGTTCCAGAGGTGGGTGAAGGCAGGGCAAAGGCAATCTTGAATCTGATTTCACAGCCTCTCAATTCCTCCCAAATCCCAGGATCTGAAATGTTACCTAGTACAATGAAGAGAAAATAGTTAGGGCAAGATGAAACAAATACAGTGGTACCTCGGGTTAAGAATTTAATTCGTTCTGGAGGTCTGTTCTTAACCTGAGGTACCACTTTAGCTAATGGGGCTGCCCGCTGCCGCCGCACAATTTCTGTTCTCATGCTAAAGCAAAGTTCTTAACCAGAGGTACTATTTCTGGGTTAGCGGAGTCTGTAACCTGAAGTGTCTGTAACCCGAGGTACCACTGTACTGCCCCGACCTCTGCCCTGGCAGGCACAAATGTGAAGGGCTGTAGAAGTGAAAGACTTTCTGCCACCTCAATCCCCCCTCCCCCATCATTCCCAATTAGGTTTGCTCTGTCCACCATTAGAACTTCTTTCATAGGAATATAAATATATTAAACATTTTTCATTGTATTCTTGAATGTATTTCTAAAATGTGTATTTTATATTTAAATATTTTACCATATGCTCTTTGGATTCTAGCATGTGCACTTGTTAAAAAGCTGTTGTGGGTAAAAAAATTGAGCATGGAATTGCATATTCATTCTTCACATTATATTATTCTTAATTTGCAACAGCATTACAGCAAGTTCCATCCCCCTCCCACTGCGATTTGAAAAATGCAGTATGAACTAGATGCGTATGTGTGAAGAATAACAAAATGCTGTCAGGTGGCAACAGGGAACCCCAAACACCTACTTACTAATAATAAGAAATTAAAAAATAATAAATCACCAGACTGCAGAACTGAAACAGCCTTTTGTCTTTTTTTTTGTTTTCCTGTTTTCCAGTAGTGCCTGAGATTATCACAGATTTAATGGACCAGCGGTATGTGTACGTTTAAATAGATAGATGGATATAAAATATATAGACTCAGATTTGGTTTTGGTTTTGCTAACTAAAGCTAACACTTCAAAGAAATACTAATATAAATCAAATTGTCACTCATTCTAGAGCAGAGTAAATTATGGGCCAATTAAAATGTAACCTGCCTGTAAAAGCTGTTATTTAGAGCTGCAAATATCCCTCCTCCCATCTTCTCCCAATTTCCTGAAGGGAAACTAATCAGGGTGAAAATAATAGAATAGTGATGCAGAAAGTAGCAGCCTCTTGTGGTTTGCGAAGGATTACTGTTTGTCTTAATCTATAATCCTCGGATGAGTGTGTTTTTGAGAAAAAGTTGGCCGTTTGTTGTTTTATTGGCTTTGGCTGGCATTTTCAGAATTCCAAGATGATGCACAAATTAAAAAGTTTTTGCATTAATATCAAGTAGGAGCAGAAGGGAGTAAATGTCAATTGCTAAATACAGTATGGTAATTATTTTTCTGTCTCTTTTGATGTGCAGGATTTTATTGTGTGCACACTGACAGTTTTTAAAGCTTGGTGAGCCAACCCCTCCAGCTGTTACTTGTCCACTGATCTATTTGCTTTTCAAAGCTTATCCTCTCCACTTCTGCCAAAGCAATTTCACTGCAGGGTCTTGTCAAATTCAGGATCAAACAATGATGACTGCAATTCCTTAGTGATAATGGACCGAATATCTTTTAGGGAACTATATTTCCTCTGGTATTAATAGGGTACAAGCAACACCTCAGTAGTTCTTATTTTAAGAGGCAAGGTTGAATATAGCATTACTATAACAAGGGAGTGTTTTTCTAAGATCCTATACTTAGATGCTCTTTCTAAGATCCTATACTAATTTCCTACAAAGGTACACCATATAAAACATTACTACCAATATTAAAATTTCTCATTTCTGTTCACAGCAAATACAAATCACACACACACACACACTTCTTATTTTCTAACCCCAACATTTAGGAATATATATATATATATATATATATATATATATATATATATATAAAATCAAGTTAACGTAGAGAAAAATTGACTTATTTAGCAATATGATATACCAGATATAATGCTGTATATTTTTTCTACTCGTAAATTTTACAATGATGCAGGTATCAACCACAATGATGGGGGAGGGGGAATCACCAAAATGCAATACTCAGTGCTTTGTTTTGCCTTTAAAGTTTTCTATTAATGATGCAAGCAAACAGTTTCTCCCCAAGGGCCCTCCCCGTACACATTTGAGTCTCTCTCCCTTTCTTTATCCCGACTTCCTGCTTAGCTGCTGCTTACATGTATTCTTTCATTCATACCTACACAGCCAGCATGTTCCAACTAGACCACATTCACCAAGACACGGAAGGCGCATTAAAGAGAGAGAGAGAAAAATGCACTGAATTAAACGTCAGTTCGAATTCCCAGAAGAAATCAAGCAGATATTTGACCTTTTAACTCGGTGAATGAAAAGTCTGGTGAGCTTTCTTCTGCGGGGTCCTTACACACATAATGGTAAATAATATGACTTCTCTCTCCTTCCTCTTTTTTTTTTGAAGGCACTCACAGAATGCAGCCTGATTAAAAGGTACTTTAGAAAGTGCCAGGCTACAAAATCGAGGGCTTTTAAACCCCTGAACGACAGAAATGTAGAGAGGAACTGGGCTGCGCGCCGGGGAAAATTACTTTGATGTCAGGATAATTCCCAGCCCCCCCCCCCTCTCTGTGTGTGTACGTACTCTCTCTCTCTCACGAATTAAAAACGAAACCCCCACCCAGCCACCTCTGCACAGGGGAGAAGAAATCTTTCATCTTCAAAGTCTACAGCCGTGGGAGAAAGGGTTAAACCCTGGCATGCTCCAGCCAGCTACAAGCACCTGCACTGAGAACAAGAGAAAACAGCTGGCAGGGAGGACGCTCAAGCTGTAAATTCCCAATGCAAAGACGTCTTCAGAAGTTTAATTTGCCTTTAACTACCCTGGCTTGCCAGCAGCACACAAGCCTCGACAAGTGCGAGGTTTTCATTGAAAAAGAATAGGAAAAAAGGACGGGTTTGAATAATAATTAAACTTACCTTTTGAGTTGCTCCCTCATCGCCGTGAACTGATCAGAGATTCCAAAGAGGGAGGGAAAAGGAAAGGACGATGGAGAAGATTCCTAGACTCTCTCTGTGTGTGTGTGTTTGTTTGTTTGTGTGTCTTGTGTTTGTAACCTCACGCAAAACTAAGCCAGCCCGGCGCGAAGCAGCGAATAGCACTGCGGTGAGAGTAGCATTCTCGTGCTAAGGGCGTAAGAGAAGCGAAGTGGGAGGGAAGGCTGCAGGGCTAGACAGGGCGGAGCTCTCGCTGCCTCGGCTCCACCTATTGAACCTGCAAACAACAAGCGGAGAACTCCAAAGAAATGGCACCGTTTGCATGGGAAGCGGAGGGGTTTATTTAAGGTAGAACCAAAAGATGCCATCCGGCATGCCTCCGAAGAATGCCAGGACGAGGCGAAAGGACCGAAGCGCAAATGATCTCATGGAACAGAAGCGAGCACTGGAGCAAGGGGGCTGGGGTGGCTCCTCCTGAAACGTAGGAGATGACAGAGAAAGGAGGGGAAAAAGGGGAAACTCGTAGGCACAAAGAATTAATTCACTGAGGTCTGATTTCATTATTACGCTTTAAGCGCCAGCCTTTTCTGACCTTGCGTTCTTCGGTTAAAAGATTGGAGAGGGCAACAGCGGAACACAGGGGAAATGTGGGTATGGAAGGAGACGTTTTTAAAACGACGCGCTGTTCCGGATGTAAAATGTCCAACTACTTCAGATATAACCTCTTTATTCTGCATCTGTAACACAACTTCAATAAGTCATACCGCGCTCCCCACCTACTCAAAGCCATTTCTCTTTCTATCCTTCCCCCACGCAATCTTTAAAATGCAAGAAAAGCGAAATGAGAGTGCATATGGTCCTCTTGAATCCTCCATGTTTTCATTAGGTTAATTTTTAGGAATGCAAAAGGATTGCAGTCCATGAAAGCTTATGCCACAGTCTCCCCCGCCCCACGAAAAACACACATTTTTATTGCCATTTCAACATAAAGGTAAACTGTATAACATATACATTAACTTTGTTGCATTACTTAGTTTCACCCTGTTAAGTCTTTCAGATGCCACAAGACTTTGTGGCTTTGGGGTGTGCATGGTTTATAAGAATTTTAGCTTATATTGCTGCAACAGTGATAAGGAGAAAAAGTACTTTCATGTAAAGTATGAGTAACATGAATGCTTAAATTGCTCTGAATTGATAATCTTTGGAGGCCAGTTGAGCATGTAATGGGAATAGATTGGCAATATCTCCCAGGCATGACAGATAATGCATGCTTGGTATGGTCCAAGAGGATACCCACTGTGACCTCTAAGGGAAGGGTTTGTGCGCCTTTGAATTCTCCTGTGATAATAAACCTTCTGGACGAGTATGGATCTGCTGGGTTCCAACTCCGACTCTCACTAAGAGAAAGCCAACATGCAGTAGCATGCCACTCACTCTGTGCTGTTCACACAGACAGAACAAGGGCATTTCTATGGAAATGAGAGTATTGTACCCAAACTCTCTCCGACATTAGAGACAATTCTGGGACACATTCAGGGCAGTGAGTTGACCAAGGTAGAAACCGTCCAAGAGCCTAGACTTGCATGCTGCTTTTTTCCTGGCAGATGCTCCTTGCCTCATTCCACACAGCTGTCTACTCTATATAGTTGAGCTCAGCCTAATAGGAAAGGTGTGGGAAAGATGCAGTGCATGAGAATACTGTATCCTGAGTGCTATCACCTGTGTTGAAATAATGGTTTATGTTGGAGTTGGAACTTAACAGGTTAAGTTTTTCCCATGATGCCACACCGTTCTGACGTCATTTTTGGAAGCCTGGGAGGAGCTTGGGCAAAGATTGCCAGTCCCACTCTGTGTTCTGTGGGGAAAAGACGCAGTTTTGGCATGGCTGCAAATAGTCCTGGAAATTCCTGAGAAATGTTGGAATAAAAGCTGTAAATAGACAAACTGGACTCTACGTGTGTTTGTCTGGAAGCGGAGCCAAGCCACGTGACAGTTTACACCGCTGTGCAAAACTCTGCTATGGCGTGACTGAGAGTTCGGAGCAGAGCGTGCCGCAAGGGAAGTGTGCCGGGCTGTGAAAAGCTAATTGAGGGCCATAAATCAATTAGCGGGAGTCACGTCTGATAACAAATGTCACAGTTTACACCCTGCATTCAGTGTAGGCGAAAGTAGGGTGTGTGTGTGTGCCACCGTGCAAACTGCATAAGTTTGATAAGAATTAGAGCAGTACAAACCTGCAGGTGCAGATATGAGCTTAGGTTAAAAAGTAACCTCACTGTGGCAGGGAAAGGTTGTATGGATCTATTCACAACTGTCTACTCCAGTGAATCACCAATCTGAAAGAGAGCTATGGTCAACATCTTGAGCACTCTGAGTCTAAATGTGCATCAGTCTGAGTCTAAGTGTGGAGAATAGCTAAATACTGTTCAGCTTTTATTTCCGTATTTGAAATTGGATTGCTCCAACATATATCTAGAATCCCAAATCAGTCATGATAAACTGTTATTTAGCAGTGTTTCCATTTAACCATACATGTTGCAAGGTCTTTTTTTGATTCATTAAAACAAATATCACCAAATCAGTCTTTATACTGTATTTTAGCTAGCACTAAAGAAAGACCGTACTGCTATAATGATGATGATTATGATGATGATGATGATGATGATAATGATAATAATAATAATAATAAATAATAATAATAATAATAATAATATAATAATAATAATAATAATAATAATAATAATAATAATAATAATAATAATTTATTATTTATACCCCACCCATCTGGCTGGGTTCCCCCAGCCACTCTGGGCGGCTTCCAACTGAATATTAAAAACAGTACAGCATCAAACATTTAAAACTTCCCTAAAGAGGGCTGCCTTCAGTTGTCTTTTAAAAGTAAAATAGTTGTTTATTGCTTTGACATCTGCTGTGAGGGCGTTCCACAGGGCAGGCGCCACTACCGAGAAGGCCCTCTGCTAGTTCCCTGTAACCTTACTTCTCGCAATGAGGGAACCGCCAGAAGGCCCTCGGCGCTGGATCTCAGTGTCCGGGCTGAACGATGGGGGTGGAGACGCTCCTTCAGGAATACAGGACCGAGGCCGTTTAGGGCTTTAAAGGTCAGCACCAACACTTTGAATTGTGCTCGGAAACGTACTGGGAGCCAATGCAGATCTCTCAGAACCGGTGTTATGTGGTCCCGGCGGCCACTCCCAGTCACCAGTCTAGCTGCCGCATTCTGGATTAATTGCAGTTTCCGGGTCACCTTCAAATGTAGCCCCACGTAGAGCGCATTGCAGTAGTCCAAGCGGGAGATAACTAGAGCATGCACCACTCTGGCAAGACAGTCCGCAGGCAGATAGGGTCTCAGCCTGCGTACCAGGTGGAGCTGGTAGACAGCTGCCCTGGACACAGATTTAACCTGTGCCTCCATGGACAGCTGTGAGTCCAAAATGACTCCCAGGCTGCGCACCTGGTCCTTCAGGGGCACAGTTACCCCATTCAGGACCAGGGAATCCCCCACACCCGCCCGCCCCCTGTCCCCCAAAAACAGTACTTCTGTCTTGTCAGGATTCAACCTCAATCTGTTAGCCACCATCCATCCTCCAACAGCCTCCAGGCACTCACACAGGACCTTCACGGCCTTCACTGGTTCTGATTTAAAGGAGAGGTAGAGCTGGGTGTCATCTGCATACTGATGAACACCCAGCCCAAGCCCCTGATGATCTCTCCCAGCGGCTTCATATAGATATTAAAAAGCATGGGGGAGAGGACGGAACCCTGAGGCACCCCACAAGTGAGAGCCCAGGGGTCTGAACACTCATCCCCCACCACCACTTTCTGGACACGGCCCAGGAGAAAGCGGAACCACCGTATAACAGTGCCCCCAGCTCCCAGCCCCTCTAATGACTTCCTAAAAATCACTGCAACCCCCCCTCCCCACCCACATGACCTGGGTTGCTGTGCGTAAGAGAAACCTGGTGGGCAAGCAGCGGCAAGGACAGGCCCATCTGCCTCATCCAACCAGGTCTCTGTCACACATGCCAGGTCAAATTCTCCATCCACAATCAGGTCGTGGATGGCAGTGGTTTTATTCATCATTGACCTGGCATTGCACAGCAACACTTTCAGGTCATGTGGGTTTCCCTTGCTGATTCCAGTATCCTTCCGGTCAGGACCAGACCTGGAGGCAGGGATAGTCCTCAAACGACGACTAAATCTGCCTCCTCGGTAATGACATGGTCTGGTCTTAGCGTAACTCCTCCTCCGGCCTGTGATCACTGAGATCGGGTGTCCCAATACATTCCCTCCTGTGGAACCTGCCCCAGCCATTCTATTGGCCGAGGCCCACTCCCAGGCAGCCCTGACCCTTCCCCTTAAAAGGCAAAAATACAAACTATATAATATCTTAACAGAATAATAAAAATAGAAGCACAGCAAAAAACAATAGTGCTAAAATTAAACTATTCCCCACCCTAACTAAATACTTAACCAACCGCAAGCAGAAATAAAATTATAAAATTATAAAACATTATAAAAAACAACCACCACCATTTAAGGTGCAGCAAATTAAAAGCAGTTAAAACATTTAAAACCATTTTGTCACTTGCTGCAGGTAGCTGCTCAGGCCTCTAAACTGTAGTGGTGAGTGCAGGCCCCGCCCCCTAGGCCAGATGGAATTGGCAGGAGAGGGAGCGGTCCTCCCAACACTCAAGGAGGCAGCAACAGCAGCAGTGTCCCAGAGGCCTTGATGGAGGCCCTCAAACTGTGGCGATGAGTGCAGGCTCCGCCCCCTAAGCCAGATGGAGTTAGCAGGAAAGGGAGCGGTCCTCCCAACACTCACGCAGGCAGCAACAGCAGCAGATTGCTACATATTGTTACAGGCCACCCCAATTCCTGCTGAGCGAGGCACAGTATTCCAGGGGTCCTTGCCCTCAATCAAAGTCTTTGCTACTTTGGAGAACTGAAGACATGGCGGAGCCTGTCGTAGCTTTAAGAAAAATGATTTATTCACATATTCACCACTTTAGTCTACATAGAGGGAATACAGATCTTACAGCATGGTCATCTCAAGAGGAGCTTGTTCACCAAAGCAGTGCAGCACTGGAATTCAAGGCAACTTTCCCAGCCTCCCTTCAGCCACCTTGCCAAAATGGTTCTTCTCAGCACACCTTGCTAAAGACACACTTTTCTTGTCACTTCTCTCTCACTCACACACATACAACCACCTTAGCAACCACTGTGTGCCCAGGCCCAAGGATTCCTCTTAGATCAGGGGCCAGCAACCTTTTTCAGCCATGGGCTGGTCCACTGTCCCTCAGACCATGTGCTGGGCTGGACTATATTTTGAAAAAAATTATGAACGAATTCCTATGCCCCACAAATAATCCAGAGATGCATTTTAAATAAAAGGACACATTCTACTCATGTAAAAACATGCTGATTCCTAGACCGTCCACGGGCCGGATTGAGAAAGCAATTGGGCCAGATCCGGCCCCTAGGCCTTAGTTTGCCTACCCATGGTATAGCAGCACAGATTCACATGTACACTATTCAAATCCTGATCTCTATTCTGCAGATGCTATCCTGATCTCTTCTATGACCAGGAGAACTCTTCACAAGTGGAAAGTTCTTGTATATACACAAAACATTTCATTTCATAGAAGAGAGTGTGAATCCTTGCAAATAAATACAACATATGCAGCAGAACCTCTATGTATATTGGGTGGGGTGGAATCAATTCAAAGGCCACCATATTGAAACAGCAGACTTCATGCTTAGCAAACAATGTTGAGAGTCTTTTTTAATAACTAAACGGTGTATAAATTTTATGAAACAATAAATTAGTTTCCATAAAGGACTTAAAAATAGACACTTGTAATCAAGGAATCAAATCACTAGGAGCATAGGAAACTGCCTTATACCAAGGGGACCATCTAGCTGAATATTTTCTACACTGAAGAGCAGTATCAATGGCTTTACCCGCCACACTCCCCATCTGGCATTACATATGATGCCATGCAAGACAGGGCCTGTTTCACAGTGGCACTGAGATTATGGGAACCTCTAGAGAGTTTAATGACTTTACAGCATACGGCTATGATACTTTTCCTGAGGGGCTATATAAACTGTGAAGTGTTGATGTTGTTAAACATGTTTATTTTTCCTGAATTATTTGCCAGCAACAGATTCTTTTTAAATTCTGTGTATTGGTTTTTTATAAACTTTCATTATTTTCTATACTTTTAACATTTCTGTAAGTCAACCTGTAGATCAGTGCTGGGTAGAACGGCAGAATGCAAATATTTAAATTGATTAAATCTATAGAAATCTATCAAGACTTGATAATGCTGCCCCCCCCCCGGTCTCTCCATTGTCTCTATGGGCAACTGAAGGCAGCTTTGGGTGAAGGCACCTAGAAGGCATTAATAATGGCTACTGCTAAGGAAAAACCTCCCCAACAGCTCCATCAAAGTCTAAGGCCATGTATCTTATGAAAGTAACACGATCAAGCTCAGATTTTCTGCATACTCTCCAATGAAAATAGGGACATCCCATTCCATAATGATAATTTTGCTAATTATACCCCACACATCTTTCTGGGTTGTCCCAGCCACTCTGGGCAGCTTCCAACATATATAAAACATAATAAAACACTAAACATTAATAAACTTCCATATACAGGATTGTGTATTTGTGGTCTTCCCATAAGGAAACAAAGAAATCAGAGTTCACCACAAATAAAGTAGGGTCTTTGGAAGCCATCACACCAGACATTTGTTATGTAAATGGCTCAGGCCCCAAATATCTGAAAGACTTCCTTACAGACACTCTCAAGTGTTAAGATTGGCAGAGGAGACCCTCTTGCTAGTTTTGCTGCCCTCAGAAATCTGGGGGAGTAATGGCCAGCATGTTTTCTATGCGAGTCCCTAAGTTGTGGAAGTCCCAACCCCATTGAGGTATATCCAGCGACTTTATTATACAGTTTTCACAAATGCTGAATTGTACCTCTTTACCATGGCTTTTAACATCTGAGAAGTACTATTCAGGACCTATCCTCCTTTTGTGATTGTATTTTTTTGTAATTTTAAGTTTTAATGTATTTTAAATCATTCTGGGAATTTAGGATGACGTGTGGGATCATAACAATATGCTAATTAGCATTCCCATAGTTCTTCTTTCTTGTGTGAAAGTTGAAGGGAAAAGTGAAACTGGGTTACATGTTCTACCAGAATGTCTGCAATATTTTGCTTGAGCTCAGGGATGAATTTGAATGATGCCCTCTCCTCCTTTCAGTAATCTTTATAACACTATATTTGCTCATTCATTTCCATTTCTATTACTAGCTTAAGGAGAAATATCGACCACTGCTCCACTTTACTATGTATTTACACACAAAATACTAAAATAACTAAAAGATCTAGAAATCTATTTTTAATTATGTTTACATATTTCTTCCTAATCCCACAGAAATAAGGAGAATCAGATTGCCTCAGAAGTACAGTAATGAAACCTGAGACAAAGCATTCTGAAGTAACTGCTACTGAGAACGTGAGCAGCAGTCAGCTTCAATAAGAGCTTTCAAATCCCAGTCCACCTTAATAGTAAGCTGAAGCTGTCCTTTGGCACATTCTGTCTTCTTTTCCCATGCATTGTTACCAAGTACTAGGAGTATAAAAACTAGTCTGAAATTCTGACACTTTGCATAATCTTCTTTCTCCTTCAGTAACAAATAAAGCATTGTATTCAATTAGACTCACAGCAGGTGAAAACCCCAATTAGTGTATCCATTCTCCTGGCGCTTTTTTCCTACCTTACACCCACACAGCACCCTTTAAAAAAAAATCAAAAACACTGAAGGGGAAATCTGAGTCATTCCACAATTCAAAAGCATATTAACTCTTTGATCTCCACATCAAAATGTTATCAGCTGAATAACAAATGGGGGGAAAACACACATGAAAAGAAAAGAGAGAAAACGTCTGACTAGCTTTACAATTTCAGAACAGAAAAATATATATATTATATGCTTTTGGCTGGTTGACACAAATCTATAAAATCTCTTGGCTTGTCCCACCTACAAAAACATGAAATGAACAATGACAAAACTACCCTAAGATGACAAAATTGCTGCTCTGCTCCAGAGGAAATAGATTTGAGTGGGGATGACGAGTGGCAGTTAAGGGAAGCAATAAACAAAATACTGTAAAGTAAATCCATGTAAAATAATAGGCACAGCTCACTTGTGACCAATGGAAAAATTCCCTATTTATATAGTGTTTTCTAAAAGGGTTGAAATCATTTATTATGAGATGTCACAATACCCCAATAACTCATCTGCCTTGCTCTATTCCTTAGTCAAGTGTGAACCTGATATTTGTGTTGTATTTGGCTTCACCTCTAGCAGATAACAGAGTAGAGTTGCAGGACTTCATCTGTGTGTTGATGGAGTTTATGTATCCCTTGCCATATATATATCAGGATCCTGGAAAAGATTAAAACCCAATGGACTGTATAGGGCAATATGCCAAGGAGAAAGTGTGTATATTTGTGTCATTCCACATTTTAAATGGCTAAAAATGACAACAGGATTTGTCATTTTTGATACCTCTGATGGTACATAGGAATTTTGACCTGTTTTGTTCCGTTGAAGTCTCTAGAGATGTAAGACTAAATGGTTTATTTAGTGAAGTGACATTATGAGCAACATATACTAACAAAATAATTGTATCATTGTGATCACTGCTTCTTAGAGTATCCTTTGATCTACTGCTCTCTCTCCATCTACCTAGGTGCACACTTTCCTAGAAAACACAACAGGATTCATAGCTCAAGCTTACTGTGAAAATCTGAAGGAAGTCCCATCATGCCAAACAGGTTTTACCGCAAGGTAAATGGGTAAAGAATTGCAGCTTAATTAGTGATATTTTCTTTCTGGATATTTTGCAGTATTTTACAGTACTTTCATTTGCCATTTAATTAAACATTTTAATTATAAAATCAACTTGGGGACAAACTTTAAGAGCTATCTATGATTGGTCGGAGTCCAAATGTGCCTAAGGCTCCAATTCTATGTCTATTTACTTTGGACTAAATTCTATGGCAAGTTCTTAAAGAAATGGGAGTGCCTGATCAGCTCATCTGTCTGCTGAGAAACCTCTATGTGGGACAAGAAGCTACAGTTAGAACTGGATATGGAACAACTGATTGGTTCAAAATTGGGAAAGGAGTACGACAAGTCTGTATATTGTCTCCCTGTTTATTTAACTTATATGCAGAATTCATCATGCAAAAAGATGGACTGGATTAATCCCAAACCGGAATTAAGATTGCCGGAAGAAATATTAACCTCATATATGCAGATGACACAACCTTGATGGCAGAAAGTGAGGAGGAATTAAAGAACCTTTTAATTAGGGTGAAAGAGGAGAGTGAAAAATATGGTCTGAAGCTCAACATCAAAAAAATGAAGATCATGGCCACTGGGCCCATCACCTCCTGGCAAATAGAAGGGGAAGAAATGGAGGCAGTGAGAGATTTTACTTTCTTGGGTTCCATGATCACTGCAGATGGTGACCGCCCTCACGAAATTAAAAGACGTCTGCTTCTTGGGAGAAAAGCAATGACAAACCTAGACAGCATCTTAAAAAGCAGAGACATCACCTTGCCAACAAAGGTCTGTATAGTTAAAGCTATGGTTTTCCCAGTAGTGATGTATGGAAGTGAGAGCTGGACCATAAAGAAGTCTGATTGCCGAAGAATTGATGCTTTTGCATTATGGTGCTGGAGGAGACTCTTGAGAGTCCCATGGACTGCAAGAAGATCAAACTTATCCATTCTTAAGTAAATCAGCCCTGAAGCCAAGGAGCCTGCATTCGCTCCACAGGAAGCACACACATTTCCCCTTCAATTTTGGAGGGGAAAAAGTGTGCCCTATAGAGTGAAAAATACGGTATATACTACCAGTCATCAAATAAAGGTTTTTTGGGAGTTAAATTATGTCTTGGTAAGTATTGAGAACAGATGCACATTTTCCTGCAGAGTATTTCATTTATACAGTGCCCTGTTTTTACTTGTTACATTTCTATTCTACCTTTCCCCTAAGGAGTACAGAACAAGTTTCCAGGTGTTCTCCCAACCAGTTGCTTTCCAGACCCAACCCTGCTTAGCTTCACAGAGTTGCTTCTTTTAACTATATGTCTGAGACTGAATTGTCCAATTAAACTGCTCACATGAGTAGTGTACTACGTAATTTGTCCAGCAGAGTATGCTGGAACAGGAAGATCACCTGTTCCTTATCAGGTTGTATTCATCATCAGAAGCCATTCTCCCAAGTTTTCCCCTTTCTCTTAGCTTGGGTGGAATGCCAAATTTGATGCCCTCCACGCATTAGGAGAAGGTTGTCTAGGCATACAAACATGTTACTTTGGCTTGTTTTAATTAATTAGGTTTTATTGATTCTGCTGTTTTTTATTCACTTTGCTGTGCTCTGCTGGTTCCTGAAGTGTTGGGGTTTTCTTAAATAACAAGTTTCACTGTATTTATTGCTGTTTTATCAGTTTATGTGAGCCACCCTGGGATTATAATTTTTTTTAAAAGAAGATTGACATGTCAGTGTTTCAGATAAATTAAATGGAAAGATGCGGACTCTTGAGTGAGTTCACTGCTCACATGAGTAGACCACCATGAAATCTGAGAGAATCCATAATTAGTCCCAAAAAGTCACAGAAGCCTGGAATTAGAGATACAAATTAGATGATTTATAGTTGAACCTGTGCCTTTAGAGAAGTAAGCAGCATTGAGTTAAGTGGAGCTTATTTCCAACAAAGGAGATATAGGATTACAGCCTTACTGATCCAGATTTTTAACTGGTGACCCAGATAGTCTCTTCACTTACTTTCACTAGCTAGATTTTCTCAACCATTGCTAATAGTTCAGGGCTGGCTAACCTGCGACCTTCCAGTAGTTGTTGGACCACAACTCCCCAGCCCCTTTTGACACTCCAGAGATGACTAGCATAGGATATTTCCCTCATTCTCTAACAGAAATAAATGTAGTTTCACTTCCTCCATTAGAATAGGAGAGAACCATTACATCTCCCTCTAGATTGGCTTCCCCTCCTGACATGTGCTTTCCTTTAGATCATGGTCCCTGGGACTCTGCCTGCTCTGCCCACTCTGTGACAGGGGCCATCAGCCTCTTCCTCAGTTCCTTGGATTTACCCACAATGCAATTTTATTCCTACATGATGTAATTTGTGGGTATCATCCCAGCAATCAGAGATTCTTGGTGGGCCAGGTAGCTAGTTTTCAGCCACAATCACTAACACAATTATAAGTTTTTACAAGATAAGATGTTTAAAGCTGCTCTCAGCATCTGCCTTTTTAAAAAGGGCAAGTACATTCACAGCATTTCATAAACCAAAACTGCAGTTTTGCTGTAATTCTGAGAAACAGCAAGAATTTTCTGTTGCAAACTCATGGACTCTTCAAGCTGTCTCTCTTTTTAGCTTCCAATTCAGGTTTGAAGTACATTCATTATTTTTGTTCAGACCACTTCCTTCAACTGATGCCAAGAACGTACTTAAATGTCTTGCTGATTTCGGGAGTTTATTGAAATCTGTTTGTGAGGCGCTATAAGAATGATAACTGCCATTTCGGTGGTGAAGAAAGAATACTGCGGCCTTAAATGAAGGAAAAGCTACAAATTGATCCATGCTGGGAGGAAGGTTTTACTCAAGTTGTCAATTTTACTTTGCAAGATAAAGCTGAATTTCAGTTTCAGTCACATCACGCTGCAATAACTTCTTAATCTGTACCAAACAGTAGGTGTGAATTGTCATTGTGTCCATGAGCTGGGCTGTGAAAGTTAATTTTCTATGCATCTGCCTTTTTAAAAAACAAAAACAAACAAAAGAAATCTAAATAACCTCATCCACTTGAGTAGCAAAGAGTCAAATTACCTTTGGACAGCCACATTTTTGTTAAAATACTTTTGCCTGATTTGCAGATACATGTTTGTAACTCCTTCAAATGGAAATTCAATCAAAACATGAAAATTTCATTAAGACAGAAATTATATTTAGTATTAGCCATGAGCCAAAGGTTTTATTTAATACCATCCAATTCACTTTTACAGAGCTGGAAGGGCAGAAATCTGTGTCTGCTTTCACTCCTTCTAATTCCATATACGTATATAATATCACATTCTGTTATATCATTCAATGTATCCACTAATACTTTAATTGAGTAAGTGGGGGGGGGGGGAGACAAATTAAAGATTCTGTGACCTTCAGAAACCACACAATTTTTTTCCTTCTCCAGCATTTGTTATCTACCTTCTGCATGTATGTGTGTGCAAACACACACCATCACAAGATTAGGCTTGCAGGTTGCATAATAAGCCCAAGGCTGCACAGAATTTTAATATGTTGTCTTAGATTATGCTGACAGCTCCACAGCTTTTATTTACACTCAGGAAAGTCTGGAGGCAAACTGTTATGTACAGTGGCTGAGAAGGTTCTTGAGCCTATGGATAGCAGAACCACAAATATAATACTGTATTTCACTTGTATTTGTTCAGTGATATCAGGGCACAAGACCTATCCTATTAGAGTCTCAGATACAAAAATCAGGTTTCCACCTAGAAACAATGTACAGTGTCCCTTCTCCAAGAAATAATTATTGGAGTCTTGTTTTGTTAGAAGCCCTCCACCCGGTGCATTCTTAGTAAAGCAAAACTCTTGGTTCTCCCTGCTCTGTTACTATCCCAGTTATAGTATTACAGAAAATGCAATGCTGCTGACTAAAAATAATCACAGTAGGTAACTTTCATTTTGTAAAGTGCAGATCTCAGATCTGTTGGAGTAGGAAAACTAGTGGAAAATAGGAGTGCCTTGCGTGAAGATAAGCGGTTTTGACTCATGGAAAAGACTGTCTGGGTTATGCAGAATGCTTTGTCTTAAAACATATGCAAGTACAGTGGTACCTCGGGTTACATACGCTTCAGGTTACATACGCTTCAGGTTACAGACTCCACTAACCCAGAAATAATACCTCGGGTTAAGACCTTTGCTTCAGGATGAGAACAGAAATCACGCGGCGGCGGCTCGGCAGCAGTGGGAGGCCCCATTAGCTAAAGTGGTGCTTCAGGTTAAGAACAGTTTCAGGTTAAGGACGGACTTCCGGAACGAATTAAGTATGTAACCAGAGGTACCACTGTAATCTCAAGCTGGTGGAACTGAATGCCTCTAGAATGCCCTCAGGGCTCTCTCCATGTCACACTTCCTTCTTAGCTACACGCCTCCCCCCCCCCCCCGGCCACATCCCACACCAGCCCTGTTTCTCACCATCCATGAATGTGGAGTGTGCCCTTGAATTCTGATAGAGAAGGATGTGGGAGTATATCTAGAAAGCAGTCTGTTGTATGAAGGTAAAATGCAACATTCATTCCGCCACTCATGTTTGTTTCTGGTCCCACCCAATGGTAGCATGTGGCCCCAGGAAAGTTGTCCCAAAGAGAAAGCAGCCCTGGGCCAAAAATTGTTCTCTTAAAATATCACACCCACTAGTTTTCAGTCTTAGGCTAATAGGATAAGAGCCCAAAAGCTGTTTACCCTTGACAAAAAAAGTGATAATTTATTGATTGATAAGATACATTTTTACAGATATCTATTTTCTATATCATAAAATTGTGAATACCAAAACATTCAACTTAAATAGACCTATTTCTACCATTTGAATTCTTCAAAATCTATTTGTATGGCATACTACACATCTGGAGGTAAAATCTACCTTAGAGACCAAAATTCTTTGTTGTTGAGGAAAATTATAGTTAGCCATCAATTATAGTCCTTTACTAATAAAAGGTAGTAAAGAAATGTTAGGTAATTGCCTTCCAGACTTCAACACACACAAATTGATACACAGGCAGTGCTTATTAAGATTAATTGCTATTTGTACTGGGGTGGGGTGGGGGCACAAGGCCTTAGACTGCAGTCCTAACCCTACTTTTCTTGGGTGTAAGCCCCAGTGAATTCAGCAGGGCTTAATTCTGAGTAGACATGATTAGGTTTGCACTGTAAAGTATGTACTTCAAATGAGCATTAACTGACACAAATCTTACACATTCTTAACTATGCCCATCATTCTCTAATGTTAAATATATTTAAAGCTGCGAATTCCTCTACAAGTTTTTTGTGGAAAAGTATTCCGCGACTGGACCTAACGGTCAGGGGTACCTTTACCTTTATTTATACCATTAGAATGTAATGGTAACAACAGAAGCATCAGAGGATTTGAAATATATACTTCTTGTTTACATATGTTATTGCCTTGATAATTATCTTCCACCAACCAGGACCACAGAAGATAATGTTTTCCGCCCACCACATTCTGTAATATTATACTTAGTTTTGTCAATTCATTTAGTAAATATTTACTACGTGTGATCAATATTTTTCTAAACAATATAAAGGGAACATACTGCAATAAATGTGATGGCTTGTTCACAGAATCATAGAATTGTAATGTTGGAAGGCACCCTAAGGGTCATCTAGTCCAAACCCCTACACTATAATAATCTCAACTAAAGCATCCATGGCGGATGGCCATTCAACCTCTGCTTAGAAGGGGAAGATAGTTTTAATATACCACATTAAAGTGGGAATGGCTATGTCAGTGATTTGGATACAGCAAGCAAGGCCAGCTGAAACAAAGTTTTTCCTGCTTAATGCAACGAGTCACGGAACAGCCAAGAAAAGAAATTGTGCTACAAAAATAAAACATTTTAGTGATGACATCTCTACCTTTACTTTGCTGACCTGGCAACATTTCTCCTTTCCCTTTTCAGTCTGCACTTGCAGAGCTGCAGCAAAGTACAGCAGCTCTGGAATGAAAGTTGATGAGTTTAAATCTGAAAGCCATTAAAAGTATCAGCCCATGTCCGAGTCATAGGCTAATAAAATATGTAGTCCACAAAAAAATCAGATCATTTATCAGTTCATCTTAACTGAACTGTTCCAGATTAATATGGTTGATTTTTCTACTGTGGTCAAATTGGGTATCAGCAGAATAAAAAATGTCTAAATATGTGGTTAAGCACAGTGTAAGTTGTCACTTGTCAGTTTTTTTAATCAATTACAATGGGCTTCCTTCATCCATCCTTCAAGAAAAGAAATTAAATTTATCTATTTATTTCATCAATGAAACCTCCTGAAGCAATCTAACAATAAAAATATATATAGAATAAATTTCTAGGCCAATACAGATAAGGTCTATGAAAAGAAAGGGATAATAGAAATTATCTGCAAGTACTGGAGGAAATATCATCATCATCAACAACAACAACAACAATAATAATACTGCACCCAAGAAAGGGAGTGTTAAGGGGTACCTACTAGTTTAAAAAACAAAACAAAACTGAGTTGCAATCCTGCCCTCTTTGTGCACCAAAAGCAAGATGCATAAGGGATGCCCAAAGAATATTAGCGTAACTCTAACCTGCCAAAGTGCCTCCACATTTGGTACTGTTCTGTTTCGCTCTTTAACATACTATGGCAGTCACATCAACCCTTCATTAGTCAGCAGTCTGCACCTATCCAGTATGTCGTATGCACACACGTCACTTGCAAAGGCCTGGGTTGTTACAGCCTGCAAGGAGGGATGTGTAAGGTTGATTGGTCTGGCATTTTAGTCTGTATCTAGCACAGCAATATGTGAAAGGTGATGATGGCACAGGAGGTTGTGGTGACTGCTCTCTATTTGCAAACGAAGCAAAGTTCTAGCCTTCAGTTTATACAAATGGAAGCCCTATGTCTGGCTTACATTTAAAAATCAAGTAACTCATCCCAAAGTAAAGTCAAATAGAAAGTTGAAACACGTGTTTAACAATAGCACCATGAACAGCATTTTTTCAAAAGGCACAATAAACTCCAGCTGGTATGTCGTCTGTCTAGGTGTGTTAAAATAAATTAGTGATCAAAGCAATCACATTTTTAGGAACAGCAAGAAAAAAAAAAAAACCAGGACAACAATTTGAGGGAAAAAAAACTCAGTAAAAGAAGTGAAAGGAAAAACATCAAGATGCTTATTATGCTGGAAGTTATATATTATACATTAGGTAGTTCAAAGCTTTCCAGGGATAACGAGAAACTGAACTGAGCTTGATACTGCTATGTTCCCCCACTCGCCAATGGAATGTGCAGGCCTGTCAGTGCAAATGCTCCTTTGGAGTTTTTAGAACTCCACCATTTAAGGGGAATATTTTCAAATGTGACAGTTAAGTAAGTGCCTCCAACTTATTTGTATGGACTGTAGAATAAGAGGTTCAGCACAAGCTTTAATGGGGTGATGGCGAGGCCATTTTTATAGGATGCTTAGCAGAAAACCATGCCATTTTCATGATGGATTCAATGAATATAATTATAAGATGTAATCAGTGGTGATATCCAGTGCCTGAGAAGCTCAAATGAGAGGACAGCTGTGTAATATCTCAGCAAGCACTTCCCTCACTTTAGTGAAATATGAGACAAAAAAGGAATAAAATAAAATAAAAGAATTCTAACAGGGTTTAAAAAGAAAAAGTGGTAAATCAAGTTTGCAAATATGAGAACTACAAGCTGCTTTTGTGGAAGAACAATGAGTGATTGTTCACATGTAGGTGTATAAATGAGGTTAGCAGTTATTCTTTTTCTCCTCTACAGTACTTCAGGAAGCTTATTCTAAATATGCATCATATAACCCAATTGTATGCACACTTATTAAAAAAACCTGTGATTTCAGTGATTATTCTCATGCAACTATGCAGTTCAATCTTTTGGGCGTTTAAACAGAATGATTTCATTCAATAGAGCTTCTTCTTGGGGAAGCATGCATAGGATTGCAGCCTTAGGTGAGCATCTTAGAGGACATTAAAGTAGATGATTACATGTTTAGAAATCTAGCACTTTTATGCTCTTAATGACATGTGAATTTTAATTAAACGAAGAAGAAAAAAACCCTGGAACTGCCATATCTCATGAAATGTACTCTAGTCTATGAGTGCATTTAGTCCATAATAAATTTGTTAGGTTTTAAGGTGCCATAGGACTTTTTCCTGCTTTTGATTAAACATACTAAACTGGCTAGTTGGTTAACCCTCTGGAAACTACAAGGCTGGTTTTGTAAAGGATATGTATAAAATGCATGGGCTATACAGTGGTGCCCCGCAAGACAAACGCCTCGGAAGACGAAAAACTCGCTAGACGAAGGATTTTTTCGTTTTCTTAGCCGCTTCGCAAGACGCATTTCCCTATGGGCTTGCTTCGCAAAACGAAGCTTGCCCCACAAGCTCCGGGGATAGCGGGGAAGTGCAGCACGTCTTCCCCGCTGTCCCCGGACCTCTTTTGAAGCAAGGGGCGGCAACGGGGAGAAGCGATTCTCCCCACTGCCCCTTCCCTTGCTTTAAAACAGGTCCGGGGACAGAGGGGAAGGCGCGCGGCGCTTCCCCTCTGTCCCCGGACGGTCTCCATAGGAACGCATTGATTGATTTTCAATGCATTCCTATGGGAAACCGTGCTTCGCAAGATGAAAAACTCGCAAGAAGAAAAAACTTGCGGAACGAATTAATTTCGTCTTGCGAGGCACCACTGTATGTTAAACTTGTTTGAAAACCATTGTGGTACTGGATTTAGCCTCAAATTCCAAAATTCCAAAGAAGCATTATTATGTATTTCATTTTTTGAATTTTACCCTTCAAGAAAAGTTTTGCTAAAAATAATAACCTGCCTTTCTATGCAGAATAGTATTTTGCTTGCACAGTGTCACAGAGAAGCCATTGGAAAGGTGGAATGCATAAAATAAACTGGAACCACATTGTTTTCCCCACCCAGATACTGGCCAGGTTTACACATCACATTTAAAGTAAGGGGACCCCTGACCATTAGGTCCAGTCGTGACCGACTCTGGGGTTGCGGTGCTCATCTCGCTTTATTGGCCGAGGGAGCCGGTGTACAGCTTCCAGGTCATGTGGCCAGCATTACTAAGCCACTTCTGGCGAACCAGAGCAGCACACAGAAACGCCGTTTACCTTCCCGCCGGAGCGGTACCTAATTATCTACTTGCACTTTGACGTGCTTTCGAACTGCTAGGTGGGCAGGAGCAGGGACTGAGCATCGGGAGCTCACCCCATTGCGGGGATTCAAACCGCCGACCTTCTGATCGGCAAGTCCTAGGCTTTGTGGTTTAACCCACAGTGCCACCCGTGTCCCTACACATCACATTTAAACCACAGTTAAATGTAAGCTGTAGCTTAAAGTGAAGAAGCTTCCATTTTGTTCCCATTCTTTCCATCAGCATTCCAGCAAGGAAACAAACCAGAGGCTAGCTTCATGTCATCTGTGAACCAGCACACATAGTTTGTCTTCTCTAAACAAACCATGAGTGGTTAAGTCAAGAACAAACCTTGGCTTCTGTTCATAGGAGAAACAAACCACACATGCTGGTTTGCATGTAACACAAAGCCATCCTCTGAATTGCTTCCTGCCTGGCATGGCAACAAAAGCAGAAAAGGAACAAAGAGGTGGCTTGCACACTGCTAATCCACTTTAAACACTAGCTTATTTTTAACTAAGGTTTGATGTGATATATGAACCAGGCCACTAGCAAATACAGATAAGTATGAATTAACATGCCTAGCCAAGAATCACTGTTTTTTCTTTCCTACAGATAAAGGACCATAGCACAAAAAGGGTGCTTAGGCCAGTGCTGGAGAGAATATAAACCACAGAAACATTTCTCTTAATTAAGTGGTATTATTTAGAAAAAGGAAGTTTGCATATTTCTTAAACTTATCTCCATTGGCCTGTGTGCTCTGAATAATTAGCTGCATGCACAACACAACATGTTTCCAACGTAATGCTATAACATTTATTCAATTAATTAGCTAGATTTTTTAAAAAAAATATTTCACATACTTAAAGGCTGCCTTTTAGGCATATACAGCAAGCCATATTAATATACACCAGATATCTTAAATTGTAACATGTTAGAAATTAAAAAACTAACCCCAAAACAGTGTTATGGAAAGGCAGCCTAGAATAGATAATAATTTAAAGGCTCCATGAAGTCCTGCAGTGTAGGGGAATACATAGTTCAGTTGGAAGGGGCTTCCACAACCCAGGGCCACCACCAAGGGGGCCCTGCCACCTTGTGAGCCTATCATCGTTACTGATTGGGGAACATATGTGTAGAACAAAAACATTGTCTGAAAAGATTCCCATGAGTAATCTGTCACCAGAAATATCTATCTACCTGAAAACACCCACCCACACCTACCCACTAAACACCATTGTAAGAATAGTATTGCCTTCTGTATGACAGGGAATGGGAAATGTTTCATCTTTAGGGCATGTTGAATTTCTCACTTTCAATGTAAAAAATGAGGGGTGCTAAAAAGCTGTAACATGACTTGGGAATTTTCAAATGATATTTTTTGGTTAAATTAGTATAATTTAGTTTTGTTTAGTAGGTAAAATGTGTGTGAAATTGCACAGAAATCATTATACATGCTTTGAATAATGCACATATCTAAAAACAAAGGATGCAGACTTTCCCCCCTTTAGAACTAATGATATTTTCATAGTAGTTTCATACTGTTTTCATACATTTATTAGGCTGCAATCCTAAAGTGGGCCAATGAGGAACTTAAGGCAAGGTAACTGGAAATCCTAAGCCTTCCCAGGCTCTTGCCAGCAGGCAGAGGAACTCTTGTGTTTTTCCATCCTTTTACGGATGTTTTTAATTTATTATTTTAAGTATGAACCCTCCCATTAGAAAGAAGGTAGGGGGGAAATTTACCTCCGCTAAAATGTGAATGAAAGACTACACAAGGCTTTTCTGGAGAATAGCACATGAGCAATGAATAAAAGCTGTTCAGGAGGTTAGACTATACAGCTGTAGAGATTATAAAATCACATGCACAGGGGGAGGGGGAAACCCCAAATACTTAAATCAAAGGCACCACATTTTGTGGAATATTTTTATTTTAACTGAAGTGCATTTTGTCAGATTCCCCCCCAATGCAAAATGTATGAGAAAATCCTTTATTTGCAAACAAAAGCACAACAAAACATTTCCTGTAGCCCTGAATGCTAATGATGGAAGACTGTTGCTATGGTGATGCTAATTTTAACACAGTTGCCTGTGGACTTTATATGAACTGCCTGTTTTAACTCCTGCAAATGTCATTCATGAAATGAAAACCCATTAATGATTCGCAAGGGCACAATGTTCCAGTTTAATTAGAATAATAAGGAATGTTGATGCACAAAGTACAGGTCTGTAGATTGGTACAAAGCCCACACTGTCAACAGTAATTACCAATGACAGGGATTTTGTTCCCCCCTTTAAAAAAGGAAACATTAAAATGTAATACACTTCCATGTAGGGCATTTGTCCTGTTTGATGTTGTCCGCAGTGACAAAGGGATTCTGCACATCATCCCGATTTCAAGGTAAATGAAAATTATACCTGTGTTTAAAAAAAAGATTTTGGCAAAGGTAATACAGGAGGAAAGTCACTGTTAACATGTGCAGTTATCTCATAATGTTAAAATCAGTTTGTGTGTTCTTTTAAAACATTAGAGGAAAGATCAGTAGATATAAAGGGATATTTATTTTAAGACTTCAATCCTGGTCTGAGTTATCCATCCATCCATCCATTCATCCACCCACTGAAGTCAAGCCACTATGACTTATCCATGTGTATACATGGTAACAAGAATGCACCCTAAAACTGCATCAACAAAGCACCATTTTATGATAAATCAATGTGTGCTCAGTTGGATTTGGGTTTTGTTATGTGGGGTAACATTCTTTGCACAAGCTATTTTAATGCTCTCTCTCTCATTTACTGATCTCTGACAACTTAGAAGATACTAAACTGTCCCATCAGGACTTTGTACATGTCATGGATGGAAGAGATGTGAAAATTATACATCAGGTAAGACTGATACACAGAAACGGAAAAAGAACACTACCACAGACCACTAAGGATTTGATCCTCATTAAACCGGAGATTCAGTGAAACTCTGATGGTTGGGTCTACAGATTGCTATCTCAATGTCTGAACCCAATTCATGGAGATATCATTTCTCAAATATTGAGGGTAGGGGTGTCAGTGTAGGTTTATCTTATTTTTCTTATCTTACGTGAGGTAATCTTAAATTCAGTTCTCCACATCGGTTTGCGATTTTCTTTTTAAAAGTCTCAATCAAAATTCAGTTTTCTCCTAATGTACACATTTCTACAAAACAATTTCCTCTAATGTAATGCATATGTGTCTGTTATTTTCAACAACATAAATGCATTTATATGCACACTTTTACCATACTATATAGACATTTTTGTACACATCACTTGGTGGGAGAACAGCATTGCAAAATTCAGAGAAGTGTAAATTTTGAAGGATGGATGTGTTTTAGTTTGCATGTTGTTTTAGAAAGTGTGAACTGCATCAGCCTCTCCCCTATCTCTAACTGGGGGAAAGCAATAAAAGCTGAGACATAGTGGCTTGCCCTAAAAACCACTTTATGAATACAAGCCTGAGGTGAAACATTTAAACTGGGAACTTCTGAAAAGAAAATAATACAAGTAGATAATGTTGACATGCGGTACAATGATGAGAAAGAGCCTAGCATTTTTAATTATAACTTCCAAAATCTACTTAAGTTCACTTTTACTTAAGGGCATAAGTATTTCCTAGTAAACATAGTATTTGCTAGCTTTTATTTGCAGTATTTTTGGACTGGACCCTTTGTTGTTATTTGTGTGCAGATACACCAAACAGGAATATAATGCGCATATATGTCTTGTTATTAGTAACTGATTGCAATTGAATTTGCAGGTTAGATTTTCCTATATAAAGTTTTATTTAAGTAAGATTTAGCGGATTCTTGTTTTATCTTGCTATTATTGCCACAGATGTCTCTAACACTAAATAACATATCCATTTTTTTCTCAGGGACATTTGCACTATATAGGACTGTAACCTATTTAGAGCTGCTGCTACTGTCTATTATCTTTATTTGTTGGAACCTTAGCTTTCTACACTTAAATTATGTAAAATTAATGTACATTAGGCAATCCAACAAATGCTAAATTTGATAATGTGCTGAACAAAATCATATTAGGCAAAGCTGAACTAAAATGGATACCCTGGCAAAAAGCAGGAAAGGCCATTTCTTAATCTGATTCTGTGAAGCAAAATTCAGCATGTAGCTGAAATTCCATTTCCCATTTTGTTTGTTTCTGAAAAAGTCTCAAATGCATAAAAATGATGGTTGGACAGCAAAATATTGCTAGGATGATATGCTGGTTCATCTGAACCAATATTGACACTTTCTTTTTCATAATCTCCCATTTATAATATGTGCCTTCCTACACAATACTTTTCTGATATTAATTTCAGCATGGCAGGCTACTAAAGCTAAAATATTAAAATGACAAACTGTCAAATCATTTTACAACAGTGCTCTGTACACTGCATTAGATCTTTCCAGTTTATTTATTTTAATATCTTCTAAAATTATGTGATGACATGCCACATTGTGTACAATTAAAGACGGGGGTTTTTTCCTTGAAAAAAGACAGCATTCTTGACTGATTGCTTATTTTACAAACATGACTCTTACAAAAATTACTTGCACCACTAAGAACTGACATTTTAGTTCTAACTGGTAGTCAAACTTCTTTGAAGGAAGCCTTTTGAATTAGCAGACAAAAGGTATTAGCCATGCAAGATTATTTACTAGATTTTTAAGATGCTATAATAAGCCTTCATTTCCATCCTGGCTACAGAGGATGGGGCAGATTTCTAATTCATTTTGTGACGGACCATCTAAATTTGATTCAGTTATAGTTAATTTCTTCCAGGAGAGTAGCTTGTGTTAATCAATTGCATAATATTTCCTGCAATAAGTTTTTAATCCAGCATTTTTATTGTTTATCCTGAATCAGTTTTTGTGAGTCTTATTTATACACGAGTACTTGAAATCTTAGTAAAATAAATGTCAAGGCAGTCCAGAAGAGAGAACACTTATGCAAAAGCCTTATCCTATGGCTTCAGTCCTATATCTGATGATGTATAAAAGGAGCTCTCCTCCTCTTCATGAATTATGTTTAAACTTATAAGCATTCATGTTATAAAGACCACTGATGAAGCTGATCAGCTGCTACTACTGCAGCTACACCTGAGTAAATTTTCTAGGTCAGTCAACAATACTGATGTCCAAATTGTTACCTAGGTCTAGGATGGAAACTCCAGCTAAGGAGAATGTTGATATCCACTTTCCATTCCCATTCCCATTCCCATTCCCATTCCCATTCCCATTCCCAATTCTAATTTTATTTTGCCTGAAACCACAATAAGGTGGGTTTGTTGTGATCTTTTTTCTTTTTTTTAGACATTTGTCTTAAACTACGGAGCCCTGTGAAATGCTAAGCAATACACATATTTGCTCTAACTTGCTCAGAAGTCACTAGTGCTTATTTATCATAGAACTGTCTCCAATGTCACTTCTTTTAATTCAGCACATCTTTTTTATGACTGAAAGGAGGACTTCTGTGAACAGAAGGTACCTTCCCATTTTTAAAGGAGCTGTGATCCAGTACAGGCACCTGAAAATGGAATGGGGGGCATTATTTGTCAGTTCTGCAACCTGTCATGCCACCACATTTGTCAATTAAATACTGTGGAGGCTTCCATAAATGAGGGGTGGGGGGCTGTTTTTTGCCAATTCCCCCTCTCCCTTGCTGCACCCTGCACTAACTTGTGCTGTACCAGAGGATCCCAGAAACCTCTGGAGCAAATTTGGGGAGGACTTCAAAAAGTTGCAAAGATAATCAAGAGAAAATTGTGTGCCCACTTCCATTTGTGAGAACAGAATCCCACTTGGATTGATTAGTCCGGTCTGACTCCGCCAACTTGCAGAGCACCTGAAGTATTTGCTTCAAATCAGCCCTAATTTCCTTATGATGACCTTTGTAAAAAGATTTTGGCACAATGCCAACTGTACTCTCCTTTTCCTTCAGTTTCATGCACCAGTATACTAACAGAAGATGGGATATTGTATCTGAATGCGCATTTTTATGTAACAGCAACACAGATCTGAAGTCTGTAGAAACTTCTGTGGATACACAGCACACATGCTTCTGTGTCAGTTCACTGGGCACAGCTCTTTGTAGCCGGTTGGGGTGTCTGTAATATTGGATCTATGGTATTTCCCTCCACTATTTTGCATCTGGCTCTGGCTGGCTGATCTTAGGGTTCTAGAGATCAGCCAACCAGAGCCAAGTGCAAAATAGTGGCTGGGTGGTTGCAACATACACTCAAGATTAAGAAGCATGGTAACTATGAACACCTGAACAGTCCAGGAATCAGTACTAGAAATGAGTTTATAGTCCAGAAACACGCTCCTGGTTTCCCTCCCAAGATCTCAGCAGCCTAATTCAGAATTGTAAAAAGGTTCCTTTATACTACTGTTAAACAACTGGAGTCCTTGCTAATCTACTGTAAATTACTCAGCAATATATAGGTTGATTCTTCTGCCCACCTGGGTTCTATGTTTGCAAGTTGATACTGATCTACAGAGTTTCAACTGCATTGCACCACTCTGAATGCAGTCCATAATCACCAGAGACATATTCTTATTATCATAACATTCTTCCCACAAAACCTAAAAACACTTCGTTGACTCAAAGAAACCTAGACAGAAGTACTTTTCATAACACTTTTAAACATCTAATTCAATTTTACCAATATAATGTGTATCTGATGAGTATTTTAAATCAGTACAAATATGTGGCATACAGATTATTACCAAAGCTTCAAATTGTTTATAAGATTGTAATAAGCCTCATAAAATCAACTCCTTACCTAGTAAGTAAATTGATTACTGCTAGCTGGATAATCTCTGTCTCACTGGTTTAAAATTCCTTGTTCATTCCATTTATAGCCAGTAAGCACTCAAGTATAATAATATGGAAGCAAAAGTTGTCACTGGAAGTGCAAGTTGCTCCTGTGACACCGAATGCTGTTTACCTGCATGGAGTCATACACAAGCTGCAACCCTACCTGAACAGAGGTGGCCTAGACTCAGTTATCTCTGTTGTGGTAACTTCCAATCAGGGGCGGAGGAAGGGGGTGTGGTAGGTTCAGCCCATCCCGGGTGTCACCACTGAGGGGTGACAAAATGCCGGGCGGCACTCAGCCTGCAGCGCGCCCAAGCCATGTGTCTCTCCTGGGAGAGATGCAGTGGCTTGATCATGTGCAGGCTCCGCGCTGCCCAATTGGTCCACCCACTGCCTCCCCCTGAGCTGTAGAGCAGCTGTGTGGGAGGAGGCAGGCAGACTCTGGAGCCCCCACGGTGCACCCCATCCCTATGGGCGGCTTGCCCACCCCTGGGCACGCTGCCCCAGGCGCCTGAGCAGCTTCCTCCACCACTGCTTCCAAGTCAGATTATTTTAATGAACTATATATACACACTGCACAGAGGAATCTTTGTATAGCAGGAGCTCCACTGGTGCAAGGTCTTTCCACCTGATTTCATATGATCATATAGCAACTGAATAAAATTATAAAGGTAAATTCCCATTTAAAAAACACACACCTAGAAACTGGTTCCTGTAATCTTTCTGGCAAGTGATGAGCAAACCTTTGGAACCATACTGGCATGAATATCAACCTTTAAGAATAATGTGGAGATTGTTAACTCACAGGGTTGCTGTAAATCAAAACAGTCTTTAAACCAAAGGGACTTTCCTTCCTTCCAGATCCTTCCGCAAGCGGTTCAAAATACGTATTTTGACAGCTAACTTTATAACTGAGATTTAAACATAGCAAAATAGAGATAGCTCTTCCTGACTACTCTTCACTCCAGTTTTTCTAATGATTTCAAGATGAAGGAATCCAAGTATAAGATTCAAATACAAACCTCCATTGTCAAACCATTGACTCAAGAATGGATTCCACTGTATGATTTAACTTTACACCTAATAACTTTTTTTGAGACTTATGCTCTATAGTTGTCAGTGGAGTGCCCAACAGATGTAACTGTAGCCTACACTGACTTCTTCCATAATGTCTGTCTGACACACCACAAACCACCTTCCTCTCCTTCCCATTGTTGTATTTTTCTTCCCTTTTTTGAAAATTGTTTTATTTGTATGGGCATTTCCTTATACATATATGAATAGCTACTGAGAAATTATACTATAAGTTTTTATACTATATTTTAAGTAACAATTTAGCATGAATTGTATAAAACAAAGCAACTTTTTATATATGTCAGTTTACTTATACTGAAATAAGGACATTTGAATCATGGTAATGTTTCCCATTTTGATTACAGTGGTGCCTCGCAAGACGAAATTAATTCGTTCTGCGAGTTTTTCCGCCTTGCGAATTTTTTGTCTTGCAAAGCACGGTTTCCCTGGGTATTAACGGTTTTAAGAAAAAGGAAACAAACTTGCAAGACGTTTTTGTCTTGCGAAGCAAGCCCATAGGGAAATTCGTCTTGCGAAGCAACTCAAAAAATGAAAAACTCTTTCGTCTTGCGCATTTTTCGTCTTGCGAGGCATTCGTCTTGCGAGGTACCACTGTATATGGTATTTTAAAATATTTAATTAGTCAAATGAACATAGTGTTATGAGTTTGTGGGTGCCAGATGACTATAATCTCTGGACCTAGCAAGTGTTATAATTTAATAAAGGCTTTGAATGTTAAACTGGGTGTCAGACACTAAACTCCTGGATTCAGCATGAGTTAAAATATAAGTCAGGCCAGTTTCCTGGTGAGGTAATTGCCTGGGAGATGAACCATTAAGAAAAGAAAGGAAAGGTTATGGGTCATTAAGAAAGCCAAGGTGAGAGGGCTCAGTGCCAGACAGCAAATGAGTGGGGCCCCTCCTCCAGCTCTGAGCTAGTTAGAAGACAAGCCAGAACTGAGTGTTGTGTGACTTGGGGGGAAAAGGTTGAGTCTGGAAAATGAGAGAGAGAGAGAGAGAGAGAGAGAGAGAGAGAGAGAGAGAGAGAGAATGATGTTTGATTTCTGTTTGAAACCAAGGCTGTGGCTATGGGAGAAACAAGACCCCTTTGGGGTGCTAATGCTGTGAACCTCTCCACTGTAGGCTCAGGTTGTATATAGGTGCAAATAAACAATATGTCATAAGGACACCACAGTCTCAGCTGTGCCACATTTCCAAAAGGAACCCTGAACCCTGGGTGAGCACCTGGAACCCCTGGAATCTCACACTGCTTGGAGGCTGGGGTGGCACTACACTGAAACTACACTACACTGAAACAAACTGTAGTAAAATGAATTGCATAAACAATTTTCACTGAAATGTGTATGCAAATTGTGTGACATTAGGAACCCCTGATATGTTTGGAAACATTAAGATTGTATTATGTTTCAGTACTTCATAAATTCATTACATGATGGAATACTTTTACTGTTCTGTGATATTTCACACAAGCCAAAGGAAAACAAATGATAAATAGCTGGATATAATTAGGTTAAAATTAATGTTCATTCCTTTGGTTTAATTACACTGAATATTTTTCATTTGTTTCCCCTTCTGCAATCTTGCACTTAGACTGACTGTAATTTCTAAATAATGGTGCATGAAGCAGAATTAATATAACCCAATTTTTACAAGCTAGATTGAGCCTTAGATTCATGTTTACCAGCTTATTAGTAAATTGAGCAAATGTGAAATGGAAGTCACGTAGCATACAAATATATGCAAGAGTAGCAACTTAACGCTGCTTACAGTAAATACCAACAGTGCAAAAGAATTAGTGCATTATCATTTTAGTCCACAGTACTTAAAGTTACTTAACATTTTTATGGTTGTTGTCAGTTTCCATCACTATACATTTGTCAAAGTGATTACTATGCTTGAAATGTATTTTATCCTTTTTACCATTAAATAAGGTCAATTGCTCAGGAGATATACTATACCTACTGGACAGTAAAAAAGCAAGGTCAAATCATATTGTGGATAATTCCATAAGTATCAATGGCCTTGGCCTTGCATGGCACACTGGAGCAGAAATCAAGGGACCAAATACTTAGTATAAATCTGTAAAGTTAAGACTGCAGCTAATGAGCTATGCTGACTTAAATGAGTGCACTGCCACATGTTAAACATCAATTAGTCCATGAAGTAAATCTCCACCAATTCAAGATTCTGCTAAAAGGGGCTAGGAGGTTAAGGCAAACTGTCCCCTGGAATAAAATTAGATAAAAATATAATGTGGGTGTCCTAAACAAACCATATGAGAAATAAGAGAGGAAAAGAGGAAAAATGAGAGGCAGAAAGTGGTAGTTTAAAACAATGACAGAAGTTTGAGTAAAGAAAGGATGGAGGAAACTGAGTGGAAAATGGTAGTTTTCAACAACAGGAGGAGTTTGAATAAAGCAGTGATGAAGAAAAACTGAGGGGAAAATTAAGATTTAAAACAAAAGCAGAGGTTTAATGCCACGGGTGGACACTGAGAGATTGTTTTTAAAAACAGACTAGTTTTAACAAGAAGAAACAGCAGAGATAGGTACAAACCAAAAAGCTCATACCAGTTCCCTCCAACCCTGCTATACTCAAACTTCTGCAATTGTTTTAAACTACCACTTTCCCATTCTGTGCCCATCCTTTCTTGCTCCCATGCCATGGCCACTACTATTGTACAACCTACCTTTACTTTTGCCTCCCAACCCCCTTAGACTTCATGCAAGTCCAAGATTCTGAGGCAGCACCAGCGGCGTAGCGTGAGTTGTCAGCACCCGGGGCAAGGCAAGTAATTTGCGCCCCCTAACCCGGGGCAAGGCAAGTAATTTGCGCCCCCCCTAACCCCTAACCTGCCGATCTGAGGCGAGTTGCCGCTGGCGCTGCCGCCCAAACCACGCCGCTTGCCCGGAGGAGGAGGGGGGCAGAGAGGCGAGGAAAATGCAACATGGCCCAGCAGCTGCAGCAGCAGCAGCGGAGGCGGGGCTGTGAGGAGGGGCTGCCTGGCGCGTCCTCCGCGGCCCTGACGCGCGGGGCTGAGAGCCGCTGCCTGCCGGACGCCTTCAGCCCGGGCGCGCGCACAGCTCGTCGGTTCCACGAGACATGGGGCTCTGCTACAGCCTGCACCGGAGGCTCTTCGGCGACTCCGGAGGCAGCGAGCGCGCCCCCCAGATGTTGCGCCCGGTGCGGTCGGCCCCCCTGGCACCCCCCACGCTACGCCACTGGGCAGCACTATAATTCCTCCAAAGGGAGGGTGGGTAGCATGTATCCCATCCTTGTCAAAAACATCACGCCCGTTTGTTTTGTCTTCAAAGTGGCAGCTCTTCCTCCATAGACCTAAATCAATCAATATTTCAAGAGAGCTCTGCAAGAAACGGGTACTGCATGGCTAGGGGATACCAACTGCTTCAACAGCTTTGCCTTTTACTCTTCTGAACTTAGACAGTGATTTCTCACCAAACTGATAACCTCTATAAAACAACAACACAGGCATCGCAAAAACAGGCCACTTGTTGCATTTTATGAAGAAAGGCCTGCCTCAGAATACCGCACTGAAACAGCTGGACTCTGGGGTTTTGTATAGTTTTATAGCATAGTTTTTTGTAAGCACAATAAATACTATATTGAAATTTGCCAAGCAAGTTAACAAAGTATTTGAAATGCTGAAGCTGGTCAGATCAATGTGACTTCTGTAGTGTATTCATCAGTAGCACAAATGGAGGGACCAGAGCTTTATTTATTTTCAGAAATGATGTGGACACTTGAAAAGAAATAATGTTTGTCTAAATGTTTGTCTAAAAGACATGACCCAACAGATGCCAATAACACAAGCATGACAATGGTGCACACCACAGTTTAGAAGCACAGTTTTGAGTTGCTGAGGACTTCGTTCAAGTCTTAACAGGTAGATTTTAAAGGCTAGAAAACCCTTGAGAAACTAGCTGGTCTTTACTGGTAAAAGAATATTTATCTCACACAATTAGAAGGACAAGATCACTTCCACATCTCTAGAAACTAATAGTCTGCCCAATTGCTGCTCTATTTCACCGCAGAGTTCAAGGCAGATCTTAAATTGTTCAATTGATTTTATAATTATTAAAATACCATTTTTCCTGCCTACAAATACTGACATATCATTGCCTATCTGAGACAGCAGGTAACTTAAGTTAGCAAATTTCATTTTAATGAATATTAATAATTTAAACTCCTAATCGTTTAGAATTGGAATATCATTTTGGAAACAAAACAAATATCTAAAAAATAGGTACTGTTTTCTTCATACTCAGGGAGCCCCAAAGCAAGCAGAACTATATAAGTTTGTAAATTAAAAGCTTACTATCTGGAGAAGAAACTTCTGCATTCATACTAAATGGCAAAGAAATGAATTTGTATCTTTATAGCCACGCTTTTCTTAGTGTAGGAGGGCATGCTGCCCTCCATTCACAGCTCCATTATAGTCCTTTAGTTCTGCATTGATAACGATGGGCAGTTTTCATTCCACCATGGGAGTGTGTGTCTCAAGGAACTGAAAGTCAGGTAGATTAGACAAGACTATCAGTTAAGTCTATGGCAGACTGTTCATATTGAAAATGTCAGTAGGGAGAAAATCAACAGGGAGAGACCGAGAGTTCCCTGCAGTGTATCCTGAAGCTTATACTATATTCCTTCTCAGGGGCGCAATCTCTAGGGGGCCCTAGGGGCCTGAGCACCCACATATTTTTGTTGTGGGTGCTCAGCACCCATACTGCAGTGGCTCATGAGCTGGTTAAACAATCCCCATGGGCCGCTTGTGGCCCATAGGCCTTAGGTTGCCGACCCCTGCTGTAGTCTGTCTTATAATAAATAACTTTAGAACTTCAGTATTCAATATGCTTCAAATATACAGGTTAGCTAACTGCAATGTTTATGATTAATCAGTTTTTTACTTTTCTGGAAAATCATGCAAAGTCCACTTCTGAATGTAATTGAAATAAGAAATCTTTGGAAAGAAATGCTTAAGGGCAAGGGGTTTACAAGACAAGGTTTTAAAAATAGCTGCTTCTCTCATTTTTCAAGCGCAGTTTTCAGTGTAGTTAATGTTCAAAAGGTATATAGTATGCTCAGGACCTCACACTAATGTAATAGAGCTGTTGCTCATAAGACTAGATTTTTCAACATGTACAATATGCTTGGAAACATGCTTCAGATGAAGTTGTTGAGACCTTGACTTGATATGGGTGGTTTTTTCATAAGTACCTCCTTATCTTCCCAACCCCATACAAACTAATAGAACAATACACCTGGAAGAAAAGAGGCTCCAGCTTTCTAAAACAGTAGTGTGTGTGTGTGTGTGTGTGTGTGTGTGTGTGTGTGTGTGTGTGTGATTTTTCAGAGCACTTGGATTGGCACAGAAAAATTAACTGAATTATTCTAGGTTTTTGGAAGGGAGGAGGTGGATTTGGGCAATCTGAGGGGAGCCTTCAAAAGGTTGCTCATTACTGCTGATTTCTAAATATGAAATCCTACAAGACAGTCTTCTATGGCCCATCCACAACATATGTTTAAAGCACATTTAAAGCATACAGCTTCCCCCAAAGAATCTTGGTAACTGTAGTTTACGTACCACAGAGCTACAATTCCTAGCACCTTTAACAAAATACAGTTAACAAGATACTTTAGCCATGTGATTTAAATGTGCTTCAAGTGCATGCTATGGATGTGAGTGGCAAACTTGAGTACCTTTTTCACCTCTGGGAAGCATACTGAAAATTAATTAAGATGTTGTTGTAAACATGCTTTTAGTAATGCTGAGCGCAATCTCTGTGTCAATAAAAGACAATAAAATAGAGGTAGAATAGAAAGAGAGAATGCCAAAATAAAAACAAATGGTTATATGCAAAGTTGTTGGTGCTCAACAGAAAGCCAGAGAACATGATTGGAAATCTATGAGTAGGTTAGCAGAGTTAGTGGGAATTTGTGTTTACTTTTTTTTTTACAATGTTATCATCACAAGGCTTAATTTGTATGGAAAGTTACATATGGATCCCTATCAAAGAGACACAGCCATGCTCATGAAGATCCATCTGGTGTTATTTCCCCCAGGAGGCCAAAGTCACTCAACTGCTATAATTTGAATACGAACAACAACAAAAAAGGTTATGAGGGAAATAATTTAGAGAAAAGTACTGGAAAGAAAAATAATTTCATACTGCACGGTTTCTGTGCAGATTCTCCCTCCTCCCCGCCATGTCCAGTTGGAAGAACATGCACAGCATGAAGAGCCAAAGGCAAGCGTTGTTACTGAGTTAGATATAATTGAAGAAGGATGAAGTCAGAGATTAGCACAAAGAGAGGAACTCATGATACCATGTCAAGGAACATAGGTTGCAAGGCTTCATTTGAGGAAGACCTCAGTCCTGGGACCTGTTTCCACTGGCGGAGGAAGAGGGGTGCGGTGGGTGTGGTCTGCCCCAGGTGTCATCCGGGGGGGTGACATCGCTGCGCCACCCCCTGGGCCGCTTGCTATGGGTGGTGCCCCCCTGGGGCGCTTGCCTTGCCCCCGCGGGCAGCTAGCCCTACCCCGGGTGAACAGCATGTGCGCTGCTCCGGGTGCTGGAGCAACTAGCTCCGCCTCTGCCTGTTTCTACTACTAGATAAATAGATAAGGATTTTTAAGTTTCAATCTTAAGCAACAGGAAACTATCAAATGGCACACATTTAACAGAAACATCAACAGATGGCTCATGGTTGGTTATTCTGCCTTCAGTGGGAAATGTAGCTTCCCTACTTAAATATTGCAAACATGGCATCACAGTGCTACTCGAGGTGCACAGTGAAAGGTTTGACTGGTAAAGTGCAATCAATATAGTGTTATGCCAGGCAAACTCGGCCCTCCAGATGATTTGGGACTACAATTCCCATCATCTCTAGCTAACAGGACCAGTGGTCAGGGATGATAGAAATTGTAGTCGGAGGGCTGAGTTTGCCTATGCCTGTGTTATGCGTTTGTGGGGTGCCAGACTACTACAATCCTCAGATTCAGCAAGTAAATTTAATTAAGGCTTGGGGTGCTAAAAAGTGTGCTAGAAATGTCTAATCCTTGGATATTACAAGTGTTAAAAGCTAATTAAGCCAGGCTAGCCTTCTGTGTTGATGTGATTGCCTAGGTGATGGGCTATAAACAGAACAAAGGATCAAAGGGACTTGGTGTGAGGCAGCAAATGGGCGGGACCCTCTCCCTCAATAGATTAAAGCCAGAGGAGAGAGTTTGGAATTATGTGACCAAGAAGCAAAGCAGTAGGCAGAGTATGGTGTTTGATTTCTGTTTGAAAATAAAGCTGTGGTTTCGGGAGAAACAAGTTCCTTTTGGGGTGTTGATGCTCTGAACCCCTCCATCATAGGCTCAGGTTGTAAACAGAACCATAGAATTGGAAGACATGCTGAGGATCATCTAGTCCAATCCCCTGCAATGCAGGAATATGCAGGTGTCTCTTACGAGGATCAAACCTGCAACCTTGGTGTTTTCAGTGTCATACTATAACCAACTGAGCTATGTGTACACAAACCACATATCCTAAAAACACCACAGTTTCCATTGTGCCTCATTTCCAAAAGGAAACATGGACCTTGATTAAGCACCTGGAACCCCTGGAATGTTGCACCAATCAGAGATTGGGGTGGCGTGCAACGCTGGTGTCAACAGTGGGATTTGTGTTTCCTGGAGGAGGGGCTGTGAGCGAGGTGTTGAAATGGTGGGAAGAACAGCAACACTCCTTGAGCAGCTTAAGAGAGGGAAGCAGCAAAAAAGTGGGTGCCAGTGCCAGCAGTTGAATCAAATGGAGCAGAGTGGCTGAGATGCCTCCATGGAGAGGAGAGCGTGCCGCCATGAGAGATGAGGGCCATACCACTGATAGGCTACAGGAAATTGGAAATGACCCAGGAGCCCAGCTGCAAGGCACAGAGATGGAAGGGGTGGCCAAAGAAATCCAGAGTATGGCTGGAGCTGCCTCTGATTTCTCCACTCTCTGGGAGCCTGAACAGGAAGAAGAAAATGCTGCAGAGAAGGGTGAGCCGAGGAGTTGGTCTGATTGATGCCTTCTGTGGAAGGGGGGGGGGGGACGACAGGATTTTCACAAATCTAGGTCTTGGTTATAATACATGGCTCTGAATATGTATATTTTAAAAAACTGAAAATGCCTTCTGCTTTTAGAGATGCTTGAATAGTTGCAGGCATGTGCACATGTGGTACTAAACAGTAAATGTACAGAAAATAAGTTGCCAGGCCACAGCCCTATCCAGAAGCATGGCACTCACATCTGGAAACGCTTACTCTTAATCCCTGAAGTGTGAAGCCTCTATAATTATTTAGTGGTGAAGGAACTGTACTCTCCACTGGTTCAGGGACATTATCAACTATTCTATGTACAGATGCACAAATTAAGGCTTGGCTAAAATAAAAGTGTCAGAAGCCTACTCTGCTTATATGCTTCTTTCCACAGGACTTTGAACTGATGCAAGCCTATGTAGTGTATTAGCCTTAGGGGGAAATGGGATTATTTGTAAATTATGCACTAAAGATAATATGTGATCTAGGAAGTATAAGCTGTTAAAGGTGACAAAAAGACTAGACTGGGGAGCTGCAAGGAAAGCAAAGCAAAGGAAGATCTGATAGGGGGAAAAAATAGTTGGCATTTTTTTCTGTACAGTACGTATAGCTAAACACCTATGATATATTGTTTAGTTTCTCTTGATACTATGTCCTGTAGTTCATTATTTACCTTATTTACCAGGCAGGCATTTCCTGGGTGTCCAAGCAGACATTGTAATCAAATGCAACTTTTATAATGTAAAGCAAGCATTTTTTAAAAAAATCATTAGGAAAAGAAGCAGTGGGAATCTGCTTGATTTATTTGGCCAATCCATATGGGAATAGCTTCATAAAATTTGAACACAGTCCTTGCAGATTACAACAGCTGAAAAATATGATAATCCTGCAATTGTCATAAGAATTTTGTAGGCAATATACTACCACATGGCAAGAGCGGAAGAAACCATTTTAACAGGTTGTATGATGTTGGCATTTTTATTTTTCGGAGGCAGCAAGTGATATAACAGCACTCAGTAAAAGTGCTCTTGTTCAGAGATCCTATCAGCCTGGGGTAGGACCCTTGATGTTCTTTTCAGGCTTTTTGCCATGTGGTGCATTTTATGGAAGGGTGAAGAAAATAAGGATGTCTTTCTTCTTTTCAACCTATACATTTGCCTGCTAAGCTATATAACAACAAAGGGTTTAGGTTTGGGGCTGGCTTCCACTTCTGAATCTGAGCATATTATTGCAATATATTGAGGGATGGGGTAGGCTTAAAAAAGTAGGAACGGGGGGAAATGTCATAGCCAATGGAGGGGCCCTGCAGTCATGTCTCTCCCTGCACAAAAACCTGATGGAATGGCTACTAAAAGATGGTTGTTTCCCAGCATGAAATGATGTATCCCCATCTCTCTCACTTCCATAGCATTACAGAACAGCTGCTGATAGAGGACAGTTAAGGAAGAGGCCTGTTGAACTTGGCTTCTCAGAAGAAATTATGGAGGGATCCTATAATCCAGGCAAAGGCAAACTATGGCCCTCCAGATGTTTGGGACTATAATTCCCATCATCCCTGACCACTGGTCCTGTTAGCTAGGGATGATGGGAATTGTAGTCCCAAACATCTGGAGGGCCGGAGTTTTCCTATGCCTGCTTTAGTCCCATTCCTCCTCTCCTGGAAACGATCTGTCCAGACAATAAAATGGTTCTCCTTATACCTTATTTAGCTCTATGTCTCTATGTCTTTCTACTTCCCTTGCCAGTTTCCTGATTCCATTGCCCCCCCCAAACCTGGTTGTTGGTTATTTCCCACTAAATCTATCAATATTGTGTGCCACTGAATTTAAATGCCCCTTTAGAGCATTTTTCCCAAGTACTTTTTGTACTTTGGGAAACCTTAGGTTGGCCTTCAGACTTGATCTGCACCTCCTGGTCTAATAAGCAGATGAGAACTTTGTCGTTATTCTCTGAATGTTACAATTCAGTTCTTGGCTTAGATAGGTATTGAAATGCATTTAAACCTGTTATATTTAAAGATATATGTTTATAAGATATTTACTTAGATATCTAATGCAATTATAATTTCTGAGTGGATTTATTTTTTTAATTCACAGCTTAAAGCATAAACAGGGAAGAACAGATTGATGATTTAACACATGTGCCAGTGACATGGATCAAACAAATAAACTGACAAATAGACTGATTGGTCCATACCTAACTTGTTTGTTAACCACAGAGATGGCAGAAATATGAATTCACACTATGGTAAGAAAAGAAGTAATACATTTCAGATCCAAACAGGAAACGTCATATGCTTACTAACAAGGTTGGGAAATGATGAAAGTGAATGGTTAAGCCTACATCTCTATTTGTTTTCTGCCTCACCTTATTGAAGCTGGCAGCAATAATAGTCCCTAAAATACCAATGCAGACAACATAGGAACATGATAACTGAAGCACTCTCTGTTTAAGATATTTTTTTGGAGATTCTAGTAAGAACTCCTAAACACCATCCTAAGCAGATAATGCTTCACAAATGGTGTGGTATTTGTTAAAAGGAACATGACAAGTAGGCATCACTATGGCATACAACAGCTGATCTGCTCCTATGGCAAAGCCGCCATTAAATTGCACTCAAGGCTGAGTGGCCCACAAGGTAGGGATGTTTGGTAGTAAAGGCATGGTACAACCATCAGGGGTTGTGGAGGCACCAGTGGTAAATCTACTTCTCCCCACAAGGGAGTGGATGGAGAGTAAAGTTGTGCCAGGTGGTTAGCTTGCTTGACTGCCTAGGAGCAGGGCTTGCAACAGAAAGAGTTATAATCAACCCCTTGGCTGGACTTAATAGACACGCCACATTCCTTTAATAAAGTTGTGGCCTCTTTAATCCCAGCTAGTGTTGTGTCTCTATTTTCTTCCTCCTGCAAATTGCAATAGTTTAACCACAATGCAGAAACTTTAATGACTGTTGGATGCTGTTAATTCATCAACTAGATAAATATGATGCTGTAACTGTCAAAACCAAGTGGCTTGATGTTGCCTAGCATTGAGACACCAAAGAGGATGTTGTTTATGCTTTGGAAGCAACTATTTTCTGATTTATGAACTCATGAAGTGATCTGTCACTGAAAATGTAGAACTGATGAGTTGGGTAAAAAACCCCCAAAATTCCAAGCATCAAGAAGAAAATGAGAAAAGCACACATGAACAATCAATATGCAAGAAAGACATCTCTCAACATATGCTCTTATGTTCAGTATCAACAATTTATGTTGCTTTGGAGCAGATAATGTCCAAATTCAGAAAGCGTTCAGATATAATGTTTGCTTTCTGAACAGGCAAGAAATGTACGGTAACTCCTTTGATAATTTAAAGACCAATAGCAAAGAAATAATTTCTATTATGAAATCAGACATAGAGCAGGAGCAATATAAAGGCTGGACAACAGCTTAAGATGTAAATTTCCCGTATTTTCAAACAACAGAGTTATGCAAGATGTGTGGGCACAACAAAAGATTAATGTAAAATGCTGCTGCACATGATAAAAATGATTTTCACTGAAAAATCTACAAATTAAAAAATACTTAATTGTACACATTTAACACGGCAATATATTGAATTCTAATATTAAGATGAGATAAATTATAAAAAGTAGGGTGACTGCATTATTAAGCTCTTTCTACCCATGTTGGCAACAAAGTATAAACTACAGAGAAGTCCTTTTTGTGAGATACCAAATGCAATAAATAGGTAGATTAAAAAGTGATTTTTCTACAGAAATCAAAAAGTTTGTAAAAGTGATAGTTGAATAGACTATAAAAATTAAATGTGTGTCACAGGAAATTGTCCCATTTGTTCCAAACAACTTCTCTGGTACTCTTTTCATGGATGAGTTGTCCAACCAGTGAGAGCGCTACATAATGCATATCACACTGAAGCCAACACTCTTATGGTCTATTCAAGTATCACTTGAAATGTTTAATTTGGACAGAAAAAGAGGCTGCTTTGCATGCTCTGACCTCTAACTGAAAGTACTACCAGTTAGCTATGCCAACGTGTAAATAATTTTTGAAAGGGCTGGAACCTGCCTCTTTGGGGGCGAGGGTATTTTGATTCCACTCAACCCCCCCCTTTGCAAAATTCAGTCTAGGTTAGATTTCAGGAGCAGTATCTTTTAATACTGATTTTCTTTCTTATTATCAAGCAGCAAAATAAGGTGCAAGATGTTTAAAGCAATGGTAGCTGAACAGACATATACAGTCAAAGAAAGGACCAATACACATTATCATTCTTCTTGAATTCTGAACTTTTTTTTATTGCATTTCAAATGTATATTGGTGATTATACTGTCTTTTAACCCCAAGGAATCCTCAGAATTCTTTATGTTATATGTAAATCTTTTTCTATGCTATCGATGGAAGTGGAGGCTCTACTTGAAACATCCAGTATGAACCAGTAGGCTCCAAAAAGAGTAGAATTCTCACAGTTGTTTCAAGGCAAGCTAAGATAATTAGTTGACAGCCCCAAGCATTTAATCAGAATAGTTTGATACTTACTTGATGTAGTAGGGCACTTTGTTTGGCGATATTGCCCTCTCCCAGGGGCCCTGGACAGAAGCTGTTAACAAAAAACAAAACAAAAACGAAACATAAAATCAAATAAAAGAGACATGGAGGTCAAGTTCAATGCAAACAGGAAAGACAACATTAATCTCTGGAATTACAATTTTACACTTGGCCACACTGATATGGGTCTGTTTGCTCAGTTGCCCATGAAGGCAGGAAGGATTAACCTGCTGTTCAGAAATTTCTACTCTAATCTGAGTGAAATTGAACTCATTCAGCTGCAAAGATAAATGCAAAAACCTCTTCAACTACTAAACTTAAAGAAACGATAAGGAACTGAAGAAGCATGCTGCCTGTCTTGTGGGACAGAAATTTTAGGGCTTCCGCAGCCCTTGCTTCCTGCTGCCTTGTCTTCTACATTTTCCTCTTAGTTGATTAACTGTCATCAAACAAAGTAATACCTTGGTTTTCTTTGTGAGAATTGAAAGACTTACCAGCTCATGTTCCTTTTTTGCTTCCATTGTCAAATGCATATATTATACAGAGTTTATTAATAAGATATAATGAAGATGCTGGTGTGAGCACATAAAAATCCAAATGTGCACAGAGGCTGTGAAATAGTGTTGTGGTCCCTACAAATTCCAGCACTTTAAGCACCACATCACATTCAAAGTCTAATGAAATTCACCTGTAATTACCTTTTAAACAAAATACAGCTGAATACTATGAGTAAATTTCAAGTGATTTCTTTTTAAAGCCAAAAAACACACAAAAATCCCTCCACTTAGAACATGTAGAACTTGGGGGTATTTTCACCCATTTTATTTTTTTGTTTTAACATCTTGCTGTGATGCTATACTTCCATGTTGCAGATTGAAATAATGACCAGGCTCAAATCCAATTAAGATTTCATTGAGAGTGCATAACTCTATGCAATTATTTATTGTAGCAGGAATAAAATAAAATAAAAATACAAAAATACATTGTCCTTCACGTTTGTTTGGTTCTATTTCATAGTGATAATTTCTGTAACAGTCCTATTAATTACTGCCCCAGAAGAAAATGTTCCACTGCTAAAGATATCATGCCTCTGAACACCAGTTGCTGGGAAACACAACAAGGAAAAGCGCTGCTGCACTCAGGCCCTGCTTATGGGTTTCCCATAGGCATCTGGTTGGCCACTGGCCTGATCCAGCAAGGCTCAGGAGATTTGTGACTTTGTGCTGTTGTCATGTCACAACTTAGCATATCATTCAGGCAGAGTAGTGGAACTGTCATTATAAATTTTAAAAAGACATTGGCAAACAAGAAACAACTAGCAGACAAAATGCCTCAAGACACGTGTAAGCTACATTATGTATGTATTTTCCTATAGCAGTGTTTTATGTTAGATGCAACAGTCTCTTGGAATATTTGAATTAGCTGAGAAACTTTATTCTTCATACACTGAATAGGTCATTTAACCTACAGGTTGCCATGTTCCTCAAGAGCAGAAAAGTGGTCATCCCTAGTGCATCCATATATCATATATATACCATATATCATCCAATATATATGCTAGGTAATTATAGCATTTCTTGAAGTGGCATTATCTCCCCTATTTGTGAATTAATCTAGTCAAAACTTACTATCACATAATCTTATGTAGAAAGCATTTTGTTTGTTTGTTTGTTTTTAATGAAGGCAAGCAGTCATCTTCACTGGAACTAAATGCCTTGGAAATAATAAACAATTTTGTGACGTTCTGCATAACTGGATTTAATGTTCCATCAACAGATTGTGCTGAGGCTGCCCATCGTGCAGTTTTTGCTCTGCTGGGTGATGCCAGCCTTGCATAAATTTGAGTTAACAAAAATTTGTGGTACCTATTTCAACTCTGCTCTAAGAATCATGATCTCATTTCTGGCACAAGCCCAAACATTGCAAACAGCTGCTTCTTATCTCTGGATACCAGTAGAGGCTTACCATCCATTACAAAGCCAGTCTAGGTAATAGACATGTATCTTTAATTCCTAGTAAGACCATTTTTAGTAGTCAATCAAAGGAGACTGTATGGAAAATGGTTTTTAATATGGCCAGAGAGCTCCCCCCTGTGTATTACTTGCTCAAGATAGATACAATTTCCTATTTGCAGAAGAATATTCGAAAGTGCCTTTCTGTTATGGTACTGCGCAATGTAAAAGAATGTATTATCAGGCACACCAGAAACTACCTGAAATGTTGATTAGGAAAGAGGAATGTATTTCAAACCTCTGTGGCTCATTAAAATAGTTGCATATTACTCTTTTCAACTTAAAAAAGGAATACCAAAATGTTTCATGATTATTACAACATGCAAGTATTGCTTTTTAAAAACAAAACAAAGCATAACAATATATTTCACCCTAAGAGGTCAACTATGTACTAATTTATATGTTAATCTTTTTAAATAATTTATATTATTTTAAAATTAATTGTATATTACTGAAATTAGATGTAGTGCTATGTATGGCATTCCTGTGCCTTAGGATTGTTCCAGTCATGGTGAATACAAAGAAATGCAAATGGTTCCCTTGATGTGACTAGGATAGTTCTGACAAGTGATGGAACTGCATATGAAAATTGGACCCTTGCCAGGCATCCGCCAAATGACAGGATCAGGACAGTAGCACTTTACACTGAATCCTTACGTTTGCACTCTGCACATTGCTCACAAATGTACGTTTTAAGTGAATGTGTGTGTTGTAAGCACAGGGAGGTGTGATAAATTTATCAAATGAAAACTGTAGTTAATTCATGAACAATGTAATGAGATACAACCTTTAGAGAAAGCTGTGAGTTAACAAGAAGTTCTCCCTATCTCCATTTCAACATGGTTCTCCCAGTCTCCATTCTATCCACCCAATAGCACTGCAAGGCAGGTTAGGCTGAAAGACTGGGACTGGCCCAATATTATTCAGTGAGAGTATATGATACTTGAATAGTGCAGTGCACGAGTGGATTCTATTCGTCCACTGTTGTTCTCAGCCATTTCTGCAGAAGTATAGCACTTTCCCTGTATGCTTTTCATTTTGATATTTGATTTAAAAAAAGTGGTAAATAGGGAAGCAGCTTCAGGAACTAAGATTGTTTCTAGAGCGGCATTCAGCTAAATGTTATGCACAGTAGATCTAGTGAAAGTAATGGAACCAATTTAGTCATACTCATTCATTTAAATTAGTTTGCATAAAATTTATCCATAGAATCATCAAATTGTAAAGTTGGAATGAGTCCCAAGAGTCATCTAGTCCCACCCCCTGCAATGCAAGAATCTCAACTAAGGCATCCATGACAGACAGACATCCAACCTCTGCTTAAAAACTTCCAATGAAGGAGAGAGCATTGTAAACAGTAGAAATGAAATTTATTACCAAATGACATCTTAGCACAAGATCCTGTCCTTCTTCTACCTGGATGTCAAATTACACACAATGCTGGTCCCGTTATTGGATGCAGAGTAATGAGAGAACTCCTTCAACTACCTAAATAATGGTAGATCCTATTTGACTCCCAATGCCAGTAAAAATGGTTCACTGAAGCCTCATCTCAGTCAATTTTTAAAAAAGAAATAAAATATTTGTAGAATTGTTGAGAATAAAATGATATTGCTGCTCTGTAATTTCCTCATAACTGGCAAAATTATATAACACGATAACAGAGTAAGCTGCTGAATGTAGTAAGCTACATTCTTTTGCATTTCAGCATGATGACACATGATAAATTAAAACAAGCTAAAGTTGCAATTCTGTTTGAATTTTAGGGTTTTGTTTGTTTGGAATAGTCCTACAGATGGAGTAATTGTTTCCCTATTTACCCATTAACTCCTAACTGTGGGACACTATTTTCAGCACATCTGTTTGATTAGACAAGAGGGGGGCAGAAATGTCAATTTTGATTCCAAAATATTAAAATCAATGCAATAGCTGTTTCTGAAGCACTTGCCTGCTTAAGAGTTCTGGAGAACTCGGATGCTTTGCACATTCCTGTGACTTTGGGTAGGTCCTATTAATGGTATTACACATCTGTGGCATTTTTCTTTCTTCTTATGGATCAACAGAGCTACCTTTACTCATTATGTGTCCTGAAGAACTATGACTCTAGCTGTTCAGGGTGGGTGGAATCTACAAATAGAGGGAGATAATCTTCTAACACCTGGAAATTGATTTTGCAATTTAAGGGTTGTGCTCCTGCCATCCACTAGGTAATACTCCATTATTTGGCTTTAATTGACTCTCTTATATTCCAAAACTAACCACTGATAAAGACTGCCATGTTTCTCTTCTCCCCTCTGCCTGCCGAGGAACCTGGTTGTTTAATTTTCATGACTTATCTGGGTTACAAGCCAAATTTTCCGAAACAATGAGGAAAGCAGCCTTTGCTTCTTTATCACAGAATCCTAAGCGTGTACGTAACTTGTTATATGTAGGACCTTGGAGGGGCTCACTCAGCATGCAGCCTCCATATAGGAAGTGAGTCTACAAACTGGTCTCAGAGCCAGAACATCTAGCCCAATTTTTGTATTTGTTTTTCCTTGTCACGCCAACCGTCATTGTGAAGTATCTTGCCTGACAAAGAGTTCTGGAAAATTCAAAAGCTCACTTTGGCTGATCCTTTAAAAAGGTACCATTCAACTGTGAACTTTGGTGTTTGTGCCTAAATATTGTTATTATTGTCATTCTGCTTTCAAATATAATGCAGACTGTCTTGCACATACACAGAGAATAAAATGTTTGAACTTACTTCCTAGACTTCAGAGAGTGGCAAATCTTCTATAAAGGTTTCAAAGTTTGAAGTTGTGCTTTATTATCTCAAGCCACACAAATGGAATTTTGTAAGGACTGCAAAAATCTATATGGCTAACGAGAGTTACTTTTTTTTACCAGCAACAGTATACATCTACTGCATAGACAACATCTGTCTCTATAACATTAAAAACAGTTCACTGCCTGCTGCAAAGTCATCCACAGAGCGTAAAATCAATCTAGGCTTGGTTTCCTTGAATGTCACAGTTCTGCAAACAGCAATATTACACACACACCTACTTCATTTGAAGATTGTAGTGTATCAGAAAGACTGTACACTCTGTTTGGTACGTTTTTAAGACGTACTATTTGCCACACATTTCTCCTAATTAACAGAGCAGCTCTATTCCTATTCTGCATCTCTATTGACTTTCGTACTGAACTGACGATGTTCCTAATCTCTTCCTGTGTCTTACTATTTATGATTCCATGACACTTAGAGCTCTAACTTTTGATCCTTAGTTTTAGAATGAAACCCATGCCTTACGGTCTACCAAGACTGCCCAAACCATGATCCTGACAGCAATGTTTTGGTGTCAAAACAACCAGCTATGGCCATGAAATACACGTGGCTGTGGTGTCATCTATATGATGAGCAGCTGTTGAAAAGAAGGCATCCAACAAAAAATGGCATATCATACAATGTTGCTGTAAGCTGCCCAGAGTGTTTGGGGAAACCCAGACAGATGAATGGAGTATGAAAATAATAATCATAATAATAATATGCCTCTGTGACACTGTTCCAGGGTAATTTCCACTGATTACATGAAGTAGCCAATTATAAATGTATTCCCATATATTTAGTACCTTGCTGAAAGTGATTGCTGGACAATTACATATAAAACATACACATATTTCATTTACAGATTACAAAAGTATTTATAAAATCTATAACGTTCTTCTTAAATACAAACTATAATCAAAATACAATAATTTTGTTACAGGGACTATACAAGTACCTGGCTTTCTTTTCTGCAGAAGGGCTGACATGATTATTGATCTAGAGGTGCCAGAAGCACTGAGCCACCACATCCCACTTGTCCCAGATGTAACACTTACTTTGGGACAGGAGAAGGTGAGGCAGCAGCTGGTGATTCAAGCCCTGATAGATCGCCTTTTCCTGTTGGCAACTGTAACCAGGACTACAAGTCTGATAATTTTAGGGGTGGGCGAGGGGGACATCATTTGTGATATGTGAACCACCTGTATCCTGCTGAGAATTCTGGGATTTCTGTTTCCAGTTCCAGATGCACTAATGGAGCCCGAGATTGCACACTACAGCTAGAGGAGATGATGGCAGACACTTGGCAAATGTTCACATAGAATACTTGCAAAACTCTCAGGCCTTTGTAAGGGTTCAGTTGCAATGCTGCCAAAGGCTCAAACCCTTTCGGGGAAAGAAGTGGTATGCATATACTTCAAGTGAGGAAACAGCATGGGAGGAAACTTTGAGAGATCTTATCATGGATCTCCCACATCTCATCTTGTCTGTCTTCAATATGGTAAAAGAGAACATGAGATTATGCCCCACACCCACACACTTAACGAAGAAGACCCGCAGATCACAACGCCCAGTGAACTGCAATAATAATATGTCTTTCTTTAAATATAAAATAGAGAGCAAATACTACCAACACCTGCTTATGCTTTCATCTAGAAAGTGCTAAAGCCTGTAACTTTCAGAACTCAACACAAATTCTCTTTCTAGCCTTAAGTAAGCAAACAACTGCAGCCCTTAAATAACTGCATGAGCACCACAAAGTAATACTTTTACTCATCAGGTTCATAATTATTCTTTGAAAATATTTAAATTGGGACATTTCAAGCTAAATTAAGCTAAGTGATAGGTATTTTGAAAATGTTGGACTTATCATTGATGCCAAGCACAAGGGAAATGCTGAAATAAGAAGCATTATCTCAAAATGTAACCTTCTGCCAAGGTCTTCTATTGTTGTGGAATACAGAGACAGAGATGGGAAAGGCATCACTCCAATTCTAAGTCTCATTCCAGAATACTTGCTATAGATTGTCAGGGGCTTAAGCAGGTCTAGTTCACCTTTAAAATCTTGCTCTTGTGATCAGGTCCTGCTTTCAAGTTTCTCACAGGTAACTGGTTGGCACAGAATGTTGGACTGATCCAGGAAGCTCTTCTTATGTTCTGAAGTATGCAGAAGTTTATCTCTTACATTTGGATGGCCCCGTTTTCTTTCAGCTACCCAAATTACTTATTAGCGGAAAAGACTGTGTTGCTCCTGGGCAATGGAACTCATTTTCCTTAACTGTGGTATCTAGCAGTAATCCCCAACATGTCTATGTTTTATTTACTGATGGCATCAAGATACTGATAGCACACTATTCTGTTCTGTTCCATTAGTTAACATGCGTGGTATCACTATGACTGGGTACGTGGAATATTGCTTGCAGAAATAAGGTTTAATTGCACATACAATGCGACTTTAAAATTGGACTTAAATATTCATATTCTATTGCCTTGGCTCACTTCATGACATGTTATGTAAATATAGACAACAAAACTATCACAATATTTGCCACCACTGTGTTGCTAACTATAAATAGAACCTGTGGACTAGGAAGGGCTCATTAGCACACTACAGTAGTTCAACATCAGCACTGTAAAGCAACGTGATTTTTGAAAGGCCCAATATAAACTCTTTTGAAATGCTGGTAGTCTTCCCTCTGGCTGCTCTTTTCCCACTCTACCTAAGCTGGGCTCCATGGCAAAGTTCTTTTTCTTACTCCCTCTTTTGGTATTGGCAACTTCAAAGTTGCATTTGTTCCAACGGATATATAAAAGGCATATAACCCTGCTGTTGTGCTTTTCCTGAGGCTTTTGTCCACACAAATAAATTCTTTTGGATTCCCTGTGTTCCTTTTATCATGATTCTTGCTTTCTCAGGGTCTTTCTGTGCCCATAGTGTTAGGCCCTTGCCCTTTCAGTTATGACCTTCCTTTCTCAGGAATAGGCTCATTTTTTACCACAGAAGCAAGGAACATCTTTCAGTCAACTCTTTTAGGTTCACATTCAAGTGCCTGACATCCAGAAATTATATTTGCATTTGTGTCCCTTACTGTACTGATCCATATTAATTATCTCATATGAAGACTTTTCACCCATGTCTTTCAGATGAAGATTCTCTAATGGAATCTACTTCCCTTCCAATGCCTGCTAAAAGTCTTTGTGGTTTGGATTCTGTGAACCAGGAGTAGAAGGAAGATAATTGAAGAATTGTCTTCAATTCTCTCTCTCGCTCTCCTGCACTGTGCAATGCTTCTTCAGAGGGTCAGGGGACTCACCTGAATGACATGGGATGGGGGGGTGCAGTAGAAAAGGGAAATGGACAAAAATCAGGTGGTTTCCTTATCCAAGTAAAATGCTACTTGCACAAGGTGCCTCCACTTAAGTTTGGGCCATGACCTTCTCACCAGCAGCCCATATGGCCTATCCCATGCTGTTAAGGCAGTGTTTCCCAAACTTATTTGGGCAACGGCACACCTGTTTACTGAAAAAAATCTCGCGGCACACCACCATTAAAGCCCCGCCCCGTGACGTCAGCGCGCAGCGTCACGCCGGGAGGGACGCACGAAAGTGAAAGTTTTTTCCCTCCCCCTTGCCGGGGAACCTCCAAGCTTTGGGGGTGGGAGGAGGCAGCAGAGCGAGGGATTGAGGGACGGCGGCAACTGAGGCGGCGGCGGCTGTTGTGGTGGTGGCGGCGATAGCGGGCGGAGGAGGGGGCGGCGGCGGGGCTTGAGGAGCCGTCGCCGGGAGTTGCTGCTGCTGTTGTTGCTGCTGCTGCCCGGACATGCCGGCCTCCTCCTCCTCCGCTGTCTCGCGCTCCTCCCTTTTGCACGCGCTGCCCCGCCGCTCGGCACCACCACCGCGGAGCTGCCCCCGGCTCGACGCGGATCCTCGCCTCCGCCGCCGCCTCTCACCGCCCGACTCGCCCGCCTCCCTCCCACGGCACACCAGCCAATGTCTCACGGCACAGTAGTGTGCCGCGGAACACCGGTTGGGAAACACTGTGTTAAGGTACACTCCATCTGGAAAGGCTTTTCAGAGGGCACAGGGAAAAGGGAGCAACAATGTTCCCTTTTGAGAGCTACCTTCTGCTTGCCGTTCTCAGGGTATCTGCCACTGACTCTTGTCGTCACTGTAATATTGTTTTATCTGAGTGAAGTGGGTGTGGTCTGCTCAAACTATTTTCTCTCTAGAATGGAGCTTAAAAGATACTGGTACTATAAGTCTGTAGCAAAATCCAACTGCTTAAGGTGCTGGTAAGTTTGGTCCTTGAAATGCCATGACCGATCCCTCCCCATCCTCAGTGGACTTTCATGTCTCTTTTAAAAATTGCTGTGTGTGTGTCAAGGATTGCTTCTCCCCACATAGACCGATCCAGACCCTGCAATCATCATCTGAGTCCCTTCTTCGTATGACTCTTCCATTAGAGGTCCAGAGTGTGGCAATACAAGAATGGGCCTTTTCTGCAGTGACTCTCCATTTGTAGAATACTCTCCCTAGGGAGGCTCGCCTTTATTACATATCTTTAGGTTCCAAGCAAAAATGCTTTTCTATAACCAGGCCTTTGGCTGATTAGCATTCTATGACCTTTTAAATGTCTTTGTGGGAGGAAGGCTATTGGTTTCTGTTTGTGTTTATTTTATTATGTGTTCTCGTCTTGTATTTTTATGTTGTGAACTGCCCCGTGATCTTTGCATGAAGGGCAGTATACGAAAGTAATAATTAATGGTAATAATTATAATAATAATAATTTGTTTTAAAAGAGTGATGCATGATCACACAAGTGATATTTCCTGGTTTTGATTTCCTTTGAAAGGTGGACAAGTCTACCTGAAGCATGGGGTGGTAGTGAACAGATGCATTCAAATTTTGTTTTCCATAGTAAACACAGGAGGCTGTTTTAAACTTGGATTAACTTCCATAGACAAGCATAAATGGCATTCAAAGTGACAAAATTGTAATAACTTATAAATCACTAAAATAAAATAAGCTACATTATTGTAAAACCAAATAGAATGTTTTTGTTAATGAGCTTCAAAAGAATAGTCACATTTTACATATAAAAGCTACCATGCTGTAAAATGTGCAGTTCAAAAATGAGTTCTCTGCATGTGTGTGTCACAAAATAGTACAGATAGTAAATGTGTCCAAAATATGCTTGTGAAAAATCAATTTATTCTTAATAGCACATGATACTTTAAAATGTGTACCTTCTAAAGAACAGGCATGTTTCTTCTTGGCCTGAAACCCCAGCTTTATTCCTGATGCCAATTACAATGCAGCTGCTCAGTAATACTATGTTGCACTGCACACCCAAGTCTTGCCACACCTGGTGGCCCCACCTACTTCATTAATGATCTGGTGTAGTTGCAGTAAAATCATTTCAACACATCAGCTCACAATGCATTTTACTTTGATAATGAAACCTCAGCATCTTTTCGCTGGTTTTCCCTAGTCATGCATCAAACAAGCAGCAGGAGACCATTATCCTGTGCCTGTGCTGTATTCCACTGATGCAATCCTTTAAATATGGTTTTGTTATTTACTTTCCTATAATCGCAGTACAATAGGCCAAAGACGTGGCTTTCAAACAGCTTCATTTCAATCTGTGCCTTGCTGCTTTGATGCTGCTTCAAGTAGTCTTTCAAAAGACTTCAAAACATACTGCATAAAGGCTGTACCAGTGATAACCATCTCTTTCCCCACCCCCCACCTCCAGTGCTGAGTTAGAGGATTTTATTAGTTGCCATTTTGAAGTACCTTTTCTGCTGTGGCTTTTTGTTCCTCCCACCATTTCAGTTAGCGGATGTAGCATAGTGCCCTTGCTTGAATGTAGTTTTTAAATGAGTACCTGATCACTACCAACTTCTTAGTGGAGGTCATGAGAGGACATTATGAAGACTAAAACACTTTAATAAGCAGGTATGTGCATCAGTTTTCTCTGTCCTCAGTTGGGCATCAGTATAATAGCCTTGCTGAATAGCACTACAACTTGCAAATGGAATACGTTTCATCCTAAAAAGTAGGCATTGTCATTAAAGATATCTCAGCTGAAAGCAGGCAGACAGGTGCATATGATAATAACTAGCTGGAAACATCTGTACTAACTGAACATGAGAGAATATTTTGAAAGAAGCAGCTTTGTGAAAAGCACAGTAGCTTCCAAATTACTTGTGCAAAGGCCTTGCTTTACCCCCTCCCCAAATTTCCACCCTTTCCTTCTCTACAATCACCAATGAGTTTAAACCCTTGTCCACAGTGAGTTGAGAGTAAATCTCATGCTGCAGTCCCAAGAAACCATTGTTTCACTTCCTTGTGTAGACACATTAACAAATACGTTGTACGGTATGTTGAGTTTATAATGTATTAATTTGTGGGTGCTAAATGCCTGGATTCTGTAAACGTTAGAATCACAGCTTGTGAGTTAAAATGGGATGTCAGACCTGTATGTCTTAAACTGATTATTAGACCGTTTCTAAACCCTCTGAAATTACCATGAGTTAAGGGCTAATTAGGTCAAGGTAGTGCTTTGTAACCCAGACTAGTTTCCCTGGAGGTGTTAGCCTGTGGGGTAAGGAGCTGTTTAGCACAACAGTGCATCAAAGGAACTCACTGCAGAGTGCAAAGAGGTGGGGCCCCTTTGACTCCAGAGAAAAAGCCAAGTTTAGGGATTGCAGTTAGGAGTTATGCAACAGTGAGTAAGCATTGGGCTGGAGAGAGAGGCAGAGAAATGGCTGGTGTCTGTTTAAATCCAATGCTGTGCTTATGGAAGAGGCAAGAGACCCTCTTGGAGTATAATGCTGGGGATCCCTCTAATTCAGACTCAGGTTAATATATATGTGTAAATAAACCATATCTTATAAAGACACCACGGTCTCTGTTGTGCCTCATTTTCCAAAAGCAAACACAGACCCTGCGTAAAATGTGTCTGAAAGTCCTGTACTGCTGTGGAGATTGGTGTGGTGTGTAACAAGATGCATGATTTTGTAGCCAGCAAATAGAATGATAAAAACAAGTTCGAGATCCCGCAGAGGTGGTTCATGTATATATCCATAAAGATGCAGAGAAGACTGACGGAACTAGTGTCTTAAAACCAACCTTTGCAGGATTCAATAGATCATCACACCTGCAGATGGCTTAGTAAAAGTTGAAAGATGTTTATGTAGCTGCTAGGACTGCCTCTTATTCTCATAAATGATAAATGTGTGTTCCAAGTTCCTTTTTTTGTTTGTTTGTTTGTTTACTAGCCCCTATTCGAAATTCAACTGCCCCTTTGTATTCACTGCCCACTCACATCAAGGATAAAATTAGGCACGCTGTGTTTAGTATATATTCCATATATTTTTTGATATAAGATTTTTAATGAGTGGAAGAGTCTGAAAGCTACAAGTAGCACTATCTGCCTGGCTCTCTTGTAGATTCTACAGAGTCAGACAACCTGCTTTAGGAAATCCTGCAGTCACAACAATTTTGGAACTATCCTATGGGTCAGAATAGATGAATGCTTTCCTGTTTGATTTTGATAGAACAAACTATTTTTCCTTGTTGCACATCACTTGAATCTTTATAGGCATGCTACCTATGCAGAAATAATACACAGTGCAGACAAATTATCTATTTAGCAAATATTCTCATATAAAAGCCACACTGAAAAACTGTCTCACTCTAGACATTCAATGAGGTGGCAGAATACTGAGGTGGTAGGGTATACAGTTCCACTTCAGATTGCTGGTAATATATATAGATATATAATATTTTAAAATTTATATAATTTTTGAATGCTTCCCCGTCTCCAACAAAAATAAAGCTCGGGGGGTGGGGGAGTTTTTTGCCACTTCCTTACTAATAGTCTACTGTTAAGGGAAGATTCAAAAGTGTGAGCCAACATTGGCAGTTTGAAGCAGTACAATCCATGTTACCAACCCAGAATTCATTCTGCTGCATGTTCAGACTATGCCCAAGAAATGGAACCTTGGATGAGGCTGTGTAAATGGGAGTAGGATTTATTCTTAATGGCTCACAGTAAGTTCTATGAGACAGTGGAAACTAATAGAAATCTTGAGACAAAATTGAAAGGATCTGGCGCTTGCCTCTGGCAGTTTAGCGCATGCTCACTTCACCACTCTATCGGTTGTCACCGGCTGCACCCAGATAAATGAATAGCTTCTATTCCCTCCTATAGCAACAAATAAACAATAGCACGTATATAGATCAAATTCTAATGAACAAGATCCTGTAATTGTTTGAGTCAATGTCTTTCTGTACAGAAAGTTCTTCTTAAATGTAGACAAACATTGAAAAGAACGAATGTCATACTAAAAAAAACCAAGTTGTTGGAAGGTAGCAAATGTTGTTTTCGCAAACAAACACCAGATAAGTGTGGTAAACCTGTGTCTTTCAACTATATCACCTCAAGTGGCAAGTAAGGGTATATTTATGCCCAGGTTGAATACTCAACCATGGCAGGGAAAGTCTATACATAAAATACCAGCAAGATGGCTAGGTTACCTACAGCCCCTTTCCCTGGCATTTAATTTTCTGTACCTTGGAAATTATATTCGCACCAGGTGCCCAAAATCCAGGGACATCCTAGTCTGAAGTGGAACAGTCACTAAATAGGTTTACCACTTTATCTTGTGTTTATGAGTGGTAGGTCATAATTTTAGAGGCTTTTTTTTGCATCAGAATTTTATGAACTTCTGAGCCAAAGTTTCAGTTCACACCGAATCTTAACTGCTGGATTACTAAATGGTCCACAATGGTAGTTTCTAATCAAAGGCCAGACAAGAAATCCTAGCTATCATTTCTGTAAAGACTGACTACATAACAAACTTTTAATAGTTTCTTAAGCAAGTTAGCAACAACAACAAAGAGCAATTACTTACTGGAAAGGAAGTGCTGAGAAGTAGGACCGAAATCTCGGTGGGCCTCATGCAACTGCCTGATACGCTCATCAATGGACACCTGTGTAGAGGGAAAATGACTCAGTGTAATAAAGGAGACAATAAGGTGTCTTGTTAAACTCCCCACCCCAATAATCCTGCTATTAGATGTCAATACAGCTAAACTTACTCCTGCAACAATTTGAAATGGCAGAATTAATGCTTTAGACAGGGAAAGAACATTTTGTTGGAATCGTGTACACAGTTCTATTCACACAAATCCAAATGAAGTAGATGCCACACATGCATGTATAATTATGTGCAAGAGTGAAACCTTAATGTGTTTGGAGTTGTGCCCATGAGGATAAAAGCCAGCTTAAATCCAACAAACTTTCCACCTTCTAGATATGGTTTCTTTTCTTATCAACATTAAAGTGACAAGTCACTTTTCTGTTGTTTGTGATGGAATATATGTATTGTAATGTTTTGAAATGGAAAATTATAAATAAGCAGTATAAGCTGTGGCAATGCCCATTTGGGAAAACCTTTCTTAACTTGGAAATTTGCCAGGTCAGTCTGAAAACCCCAATGTAGGTTTTGTTCTGAAAGCCTCCAATAAAACAGTCTCCAGAAATCAAGTTTTAATATATGGTTTATTTAGTGTGGATCATTTTCAGTGGTGATTGCTACTCATATTTTGGGAAGGGCACCTTTCAGGGTAAGGGGCTGGCTCTGAGGTTTGCTGTCTGAGATATGGGGTCATAAATTGGGACAGGAGCTGCCTGTAGGACCAACCTGTCTCATCTGCCTGGAGTTATGGGGTCTCAGGAAGGGGAGTGGGTGATGCAGCAAGGTCTACCTACTTGCCTTCATGGCATGGCCCAGGAAGCAAGTAAGTTGGATAGTGGTAACTCTGTTTCCTGCAGACAAGAGTTTGGTTGCCCTAGCGGTTGCAGTTTTAGTTCTATGTTGAAGTTAGTTCTGCACCAATAGCTGTTTCCCTATGCAGGTGTTTTATGGATTTAATCTTAAAGCAACACAAGTTCAACCAAGCCTTTGCCTCTTTTTTCAGTTATCAGGTCGCAAATGAACTTTTAATATGTAGTGTATTTATTGTGGATCTTTTTCAGTGGTTATTGCTGCTCATATTTCGAAATATTTTGGTTCCCATGCTAGTACTAGTTTTGCTTATATTGTTATATTTTTCAGAAAAAGTTAGGTAAAGACATGGTTGAGAAAAAGTCAGGTAGTTACAATGGCAAAGCAATCTCTCCCCTTAAATGACAAACAACGTTTGAGTGATCGTCTGTATCTCCCATCACTTCTAAAACGCCTTTCCTTTCCCAATGTATTATTTTCTTTTTGTTTTTTCCATGTTTCCATGTTTCATGGAAATCTGGCTTCTGCTGTCACCATGCAACTGAAATTGTTCTTAATGTTGCTAATGATCTTTTAGCTACATCTCATGACAATTTAACTATTCACTTCTTACTCTTTGATCCTTTTTACAGCTTTTGATACTGTTGACCAATCTATTATTCTTGTCTCTTTGTACTTTCCATGTTTTCATGGGCACATTCTTTCATGGATTTGATACTATCTCTCCACCAGCTGTTGGTGTTAATGGCTCCCTTTCCACTCTTTCTGTTGGGGTTCCTTACAGTTCTGTTCTCAGCCTCTTCTATTCTTATATTTATGCTTCTTCTTTCAAGCATTATTTATTCATTCTACTTGGGTTACCTTGGTTTTTCCTAATGACCTTTACTTTTATACTTCTTTCTCATCTGACCTTGTTAAACTAATATTCCTTCCGATTTAGCTATTTCATTATGAATGTCTTCTTACTATCTCAAACATTTATATTCTGCTGTTATTATTATCTGAAATATTTGTTGCTTCTTATCCCTTTATTGAAGCCACTGTGAAATCTTGTCATTTTCATTTGCTGAATATTTTTAAACTCCATTCAGTGTCCTGCTACATTATGGCCTTTCAATGTTTGGAAGCTGTGTTTGATTATACCACAAATTGAAAAAGAAAAGAAAAAGCTTGTAGGTCTCCACTTACATATTGTAGAATATTCCTCTACATAGCAGTGCTTTTTTTTCTCTCTCTAAAAAAATGTTTAGGGGTACTCTCATTTTGACTCAAGAAAATCACCATTTTATAGTTCAAATCAGGGAAAATAAATACAGTAAATGGACAAAAGTACAAAGATTCACAAAATGTTTAGGCATATGCATATTCCTGTGACCCCCCCTGCCCCCCAGAAAAAAAGCACTGGTGATAAGGAATGTTTTCCAGATGGCTGATTTATTGTATGGGCTTGTATAGTCATAATTTGTTAAAATCTGAAATTCTTCGTTGCTTAAACTTTCTCTCTCTCTCCTACATAATTAATATAGTGTAGATGGGATTTTTAAATTTATATATTTTTAACAAGGGAATCTCAATCACTTCTCAAGACAAAAGGATGAAAAATCCAATAAACTGATTTCTAGAATGTGTGGCTGATCAGGAAGAATTCCATTCTTGGGTATATACAATAAGTGACATTTATTGCTAAAGCCATACATTTCTGCACACATTTATATTTTCTATTCAGCTTTTAGACTTTGGATAAATGCATTACACACACTTATAAATATAAAGAAACAGACAAAATGCCTACCCTCCTACGTAATAAGACACAAACAAAGACTCTCTTTATGCTTCTACAGTAATGCAACACATTCACCCCTCCACAACCTTTATCTATGCCTTTCAGCATTTCCAGCTTTTATAATCCTGGGTGCGGCCTGCTTCCCAAAACTGAGATAATTGAATTAATTTCATGCAGCAATTCCCAATTTTTAAAAAAGATATTATGAGCAGTGAGGATGGTCAAGGAACACATTTGAGTGTTGTATTTTTTCCTGTTAGAATTTTGTTTGTTTGTTTTATTCTAACTTTGTCAGAATACTGGAAACATGAATTTGCTAATAGGCAACTTCTGGATTATAAGCAGGTGTTCCACATAACAGTTCAGATGTATGTGTCAAATCAACTTGGTATGTGGTGGTGGTAAGCTTCTACTGCTGAATAAAGAGGAACATCAAATATGAGTGCAGTGTTTCTCAAATTTTTTGATTCTTGCTCACTTCTAGAATTATAGAATCATAAAACTGTAGAGTTGGAAGGGACCAAAAGACTAATTTAGTTCAACCCCCAGCAATACAGGAATCTTTTTGCCCAATGTGAGGCTCGGACCCATGACCCTGAGATTAAGAGTCTCATGCTCCAGCAACTGAGCTATATGAAAGATGAAAACATCCTACCATCTGAACATCCTATCTTCTGATACCCTCAACCTAGCACCAACCATCTAACAGAAAGTATGTACAGATCATTAGAGTGAGTGGAACAAATCATATCTAACCCCTCTTAAAACCACATACGAGTGAACACCAGATAAAGCAGCACTTTTCATAAATCAAGTGGCTGCGTTGTGTGGACCACAAGTCCACCACAAGTCCAGTGTGGATAATTCAACCCAACCTTGCCTTGGATGGTGATAGTGAAAAAATATCTGCCTTTACCAACTTCAAACTTTGCTCTCCCCTTTCATGTGTTCCACTTTTCCCAAAAGTCCCACTCCACATTCTGAGAAGCATTGCACTGGTGACAATAGCTGTGTACCTGAAAACATTTGCACACCTGCAAGATTAACTTAAATAATAGATATTGTACAGTTTTGCAGTCAGTACTACCAGAGATAGTACTTCAGCCAATACAAATAGAGTACCAGTTAAAGGAACAACTAACCAAGACAACAAAAGACACTCTCAAAACCATTTAGATAGAATTCATACCAAATTCTTTTAACAAGAACTGCCATGATGCATCATGTCAATGATCCATCTAGCCTAGCATCTTCAACAATGCTTCATATGCTGCTAGGCAGTTGACAAAAGTAGAACACAACCTTCATCCTCCTTTTGTTTGTTTGCAGCACTTGGCTGGAAGACATATACTGCCTCTGAATGTGAATGATGTATTTCTGGCTAATGCAGCAAGTAGCAATCCTCTGCAATACTGAATCTTTTTCAAAACTCATTTATGCTAGTGGACATTGGAACATTCTGTAGCAATGAATTCAAAAGATGTCACAGTGCCTGGCAAGCTACTGGAGACATTAGAATTTTAATTCTGAAGTTGGTGCATAACCTACGTGAAATTAAATCCCTTCATCTATGGCAATATACCATGGTGCTCAAATGATTTAATCTGAGTGGCTTTAGAGCTTTTCACTTGGAAGGGATATAGGATTTGCTGCTCATAAGGTAGGATTAAACCATGTGCACAACCTTAGTCTTTAGTTCTTGGTTAGACTATCCCTATTACTATTGCATAATACAGATCTATAGAAAACTCATAAATAAAAAAAATCCTTAGGAAATCTACATTGCCTTTCCCCTCTGCACATTGTCTTTCCCTTTTTCATTTTAAGAAATTGCTTTTTTATTATTTCTGGTAGATTGCTGTCTCTTGATTGCAAACAAATAGCTTTTCTTCTAACCAATATTAATAAACCAAATTACGATTTCACGAACTATAGTGATATTCATTAATTCTCTGCTATGAGGGAAAGCATTCACATGGCCACACATTTCTGCTACTTTCTTCAAATCTTTCTTCCACAGGAACTGAAATACCATTATTTATTTGTTTATTTTATTTGTTTATTACATTTTTATACCTCCCTTCACCTGAAGATCACAGGGCAGTTTACAACATAAAACACAAGTTATTGGAGTATTTCTCTTGGGAAAAATCCCTTTAGTTTTTCATCCAATATGATAACAAGTTTAAAATATAAGCAAAGATTATAATATTGTGGCTGCACATCCTTCAGGTTCTTGATTAAGATTTGGAATTATTTTATTTATTTAATATTAATAGCAACTATCAACAGTTCAAGGGGACTTACGTTTTGCTGAAGTTTAAACATTTACATTTAAGCTTTCCTTCTGTAAATCATTAATCACATAAAATATGTCACCAGCTGAGAATTCTATGAGGTCAAACTAATGCTTCATTTCTAAGGGCATCAAAGAGCACTAATTACATAGTAATGCCATTTGCTTTTTAAACACTGGCAATTTATAAAAGATGAGGAGGAGAGACAGACATCAGTGAGAACTTTCAAATCAGGCAAAGAAGCTAACACATAGCACTTGGAAGCTCCTGAGCAACTATGGCTGACAGAATAGAATTATTATGATTATTTTGAAAAGTCGCCCAAGCAATTAATTTAAAGCACTTATATTAAAGCATAACATTCACATGACAATCCAATGCATGTAGAAGTAAGTCCTATTGCAGGCACCCCCAAACTCGGCCCTCCAGCTGTTTTGGGACTACAATTCCCATCATCCTGACCACTGGTCCTGTTAGCTAGGGATGATGGGATTTGTAGTCCCAAAACAGCTGGAGGGCCGAGTTTGGGAATGCCTGTCCTACTGTGTACAATGAAGCTTACTCCCAAGTAAGTGTGCATAGGACTGCATTCTCAGTGTATCTATATTTTTGTTCTGTCAAAAGAGAGGCAGTATTTACAACCATGCATACACGATATTATTTACTAAAACAGTCCCCTTCTACTACTCCGCCCAAGCCACGTTCACAATATTTCCAAAGCTTTCTAAGCTCAACCCATGAATGTGAGTTCCTGTAAAATCCTCTAGAACAGTGGTTTTCAAACTTTTTTCTCTGGGCCACACTTTCAGAATAAAAATTTTTTCGCACGACACCCAGTTTTTTATTGATAAGAAAAACATTGGAAAACAAACAGAAACAACTGCTAGCAGTGCTTGATTTATAATACCGAACACAACTACCTTATATGATCATGGGAAATCCAGAAAGTGTAAAACAATGCAGCTACATAAGAACTGAAATATTCCCAAAATATAATAATGCTTGTCCTATAATCTTCCCGCCACACTGCCCACATTCTCCTGCCACACCAGTGTGGCACGCCACACCCTGCTCTAAAATGTTACTCAACAGTCCTCACATCACCTGAAAAGCTTCTTTTCTTCTCGTTGAGCTTACAGCTGTCAACTGCAACCTGTATGATGCTGTTCTTTACACACACACACACAAAAACCCAGTGGCTCTCCTTTTCCTCAATATCTTATGATTAGACTGGAAGAATCTTGCCACTTAACAGAGAGCACAGGAAAGTCACCTGCCAAAATGCAGTGTTAACAGCTCCTCACTCCCTGGGAAGTGGAGTACTGGACAAGTGGTGGAATGATGGAGTAACTGAAATAATTTCACATATGGTTGTTTAATGTTTAAATCTATTTTTGTTTACCTTAATTTGCATAGGAAATTATATCCTAAAACTCACAATGAGATATTATACATAACCTTATCTTTTCTTACTCCTCAGGTAAAAAGGGATGTAAAACATAATACAAACTCAGGAAACATAATAAAGCTTTTGGCATAACAGTTGAGGAAAAAATGTAGAAAGCAAGCAACCTGACTTAAACCTCTTGTTTCAGTCCTGTTCTTTTACCATCACTTGGAATTTTATCAAAGATTACTACGGTGCATAACCAACTGCTGTTTTCTTCAAAGATTTGTTGAATAATCCTTATGTGAAACAATACCTTCAGAAAGATTATTCACACAGGGACACTAAGCCATTTAACCCTTTAGTGAACCACCCTGAAATCTTATAATGAAGGGTGGTATATAAATCTATGTGGTATTATTATTATTATTAGTAGTAGTAGTAGTAGTATTACCGTATTTTTCACTCTATAACACGCACCCGACCATAACACGCACGTAGTTTTTAGAGGAGGAAAATCCGTAGGCATGCCACCCGTAGGCATTCCCTCTATAACATGCACAGACATTTCCCCTTACTTTTTAGGAGGAAAAAAGTGAGTGTTATGGTGCAAAAAATACGGTAATTTTGTTGAACTGAGTCATCTTTAGGCATTATGAATCCTGGGGCAGTAGTGGGGGAAATGGCTAGCTCTACCCACCTCCACTGCCAACTCATTGAAGATGATGGTGTAGAGTGAGGAGTCTTTCCTATTCATAAAGGCTTCCCACACCATTTGAAAATTTTGTACCCTGCTTCCTCCTGTCTTGTGGTAGCTTTGTAGGATTCAGAGCACCCAAAGCAAGCTCTGGAAATGTGAGGAATGTGAAGATAAAAGTTTCAAGCAAAAGCATCTCAGGAGAGATTTACTGTGAGGATCCAGCAAGGTTTAAGCATGCATCTGTAAGTGTGAGTTGCTAACTGGAAGCTGCAGCTGTGTGGATGACTGTGTGTGGTTTGATTTTATATCGAGAGCCAGTGTGGTGTAGTGGTTAAGAGCGGTAGTCTCATAATCTGGGGAACCGGGTTCGCGTCTCCGCTCCTCCACATGCAGCTGCTGGGTGACCTTGGGCCAGTCACACTTCTTTGAAGTCTCTCAGCCCCACTCACCTCACAGAGTGTTTGTTGTGGGGGAGGAAGGGAAAGGAGAATGTTAGCCGCTTTGAGACTCCTTAAAGGGAGTGAAAGGTGGGATATCAAATCCAAACTCTTCTTCTTCTTCTTCTTATATAACCTAAAGTTTACTGTACTGATCATTAGTGAGCTTCTACATGGGTCAGTCTCTATGGCCACCATGATTTAAACTATCATGCCAGCCCTATTATATATAATTCAAATCGCAGGAACAAACTTTGTGCTTTTTAAATAAGTGTGCATAAATTGCCCTTTTTATTAAGAAGAAGAAAACATTTGTGGGGTAGTGATCTGGAGTATGCTCCCAACACATATTGAGGTCCCAGGCCAGTTTCCTGATGAAGATGTCCCCTTCTGCTGCTATTCACCATCAAACCCTCTCTTAGCACCTTCACCTATATCTCTGAACAGTGACTACACACATGGGCTCTGTTTAGCTGAACATGTGAACAGAGCAAAGACACTGCCACCAGTTGGCATAATCCTTTCCCCAGCACTTTCATATCACCAGATCTATCAGATAAACAGGGCTAATGTTTCAGCATCCTATCTGTCAGTTCCTGCTATTAACAGACTCTTCATGCACAAATAAGTAATGATTCAAGTATGCCATGAACAAGTGAAACCTGGTGAAAGGACATCAGTCAGACCAACAAGAAAGGCACTTAATAGCCAAATGCCATAGTAAGTTGGGTGTTACACACTGTCCCGTACAAAGATTTCCAAGCCAAGCAAGCAACTCTACTCTTTATCTTGACTACCCACATTTTCTTTTTGGTCTTTGGTATTTCCTTCCTTGCCTCTTGCATGCATCCATTTCTGTCTGCTCTGAATGTTTGGATTTTTTTAAAAAAATAGAAGCTAATGATGAGCCTCACAGAAAATAAACCGAATACCAAAAACACCCTAAACTTTATTTTGAGACATTCCAAAACCAAATCAACAGTTATAAATCAAGCTGAAGCTCCTGACATGAAATGAAGGGTTTCATCTTATATGGAACCAGAGGCTTATTCTGATAAAGACCCAAGAAGTGCTTCTATTGCTGTACAGCACTGCTGCATAGAAATGGTTTGTCGCAAGCCATTTATCTCTGAAACCTGCCCTCTCTTATCTTGTCTCAGTTGCATTGCGGCAGATGCCACCATTCCAGCTCACGCCTCCAACACAACTAGACCAGTGACTGAAGAAATACCAAGAAATCAATCAGCACAACTAATTTTAAAAAGTCATCAGCAATAGTTGGTGGTATGCAGTATTTTTATATTTGTCCAGGTTTGATAACTTCAGAAGAGACCTACTGGATCAGGCCAAAGACCCATCTAGTCCAGCCCCCTTACAGTGGCCAACCAGATGCCTATGGGAAACCCCTAAGCAGGATCTGAGTTCCAACAGCGCTCTCGCCACTAGTGAGTCCCAATGACTAGTATTCAGAGGCATACTGTCTCTAGCAGTGGAGGTAGAACATAGTCGTTATGGCTAGTAGCCACTGTAGACATGAACTTTTCAAATCCTCTTTTAAAACCATCCAGGCCGGTGGCCATGCTGGACATATGTAGTGAGTGTGTTCTGTGAAATGCAGCTTAACCTCTTTATCAAAGTAAAATGAAATTATCCCCAGGTATCCATTAGTATTCTACATAGGTATTCTACATTTGTAGAGTGAAAGGTCTTGATGAATGAAAAGGTTACCTACATGGGGACACACAACAAAGAGCTACTTGGGGGGAAGACAATATGGGTAACAACTCCCTAGTTCATGAGTGCTCTGATCTAACTTTTTTTTTGAAAAGGAAAAGAAAGGCTTTTCAGATTATAGGAATTCAAATATCTGGAAGCAAATAACCTTTTAACATGATTTTTTAACATGTTTTACCTTTCTGTGCTAAATATTAACAAATTTTAGATGAGTCCCAAGGTACAACTAAGTGTAAGCGTTTCACATTGACCCTTAATATTCACAGAAACAGGTTCTGTAATCTGATAAACTCCTTTGTGCACCATATTTAATAAATACAATAAGTAAGAAAGCATGAATCACAAGCAACAGCAACGTTACACTGAATCCCTTCTAGTTCCAGCATATTCAGTGCTATCCTTCAACAAACTGCTTCAGCAAGGCAAATCCATGAAGCTACAACCTCTCTATTTTTATAGAGAAGTGCAATGTAGTATGACTAAACCAATATTAGCACACTTAATGCATGATTTAAGCCTAACTGAGTAACTACATTAAGGAGACTCACTGCTGTTGTGTGATGAAGTGTAAAGAAAAAGAAAATAGTTGCTCATTTGTGCAAATATTTACTTTCAGTAGCATTCACAATTTATATCCTTTAATGTATCAATTTTGCTCTTGTTCAGATGTTAAAGATGGCAACTCACATATTTAACTATGCATTTCCACATTTTTCACATTTATTTGAAACACCTTTATACTGCTCTTCACTGAAATTTTGGGAACAGTTTATAACACATAACTATAAAACAGGACATTAAAATCCAATAAATACAGTAAAAGCAGCAACAATGAGGAGTAAATGATCAGCAAAGGTTTAGGTGAACAAATACATTTTCAGGAGGTGCTGAACACTCAGCAGAGATGGTGCTTGCTTTAAGTTAGGAGGGGAATTACAAGCTAGTTGCCACAAAATAAACGTTCCTGCCCAGGTGGCAACCAGATGGACGTTGGTGGGCTGTGGGACAATGAGGAGAGCCCCATCCTGACACCTCAACAGCTGGGCAGATCTCTGGGCAGATCTCCATGCAGCAAGATTTCATCCTGTGGGTTGCTTAATAGAAGCAAATGTTTACAGTCAGAAAAGGAGAGAGGAGGTAGAGTGCACTTTTACGGGCTTCAGATTTTGGAAGGCCCTTGGGCAAGAAAAACCACATGGCCTCCATCCCATAGTGATTCTTGTTCCTGGCCATTATCAACAGCTCCTCCTCCTCATTGCTACCACTTGATAGCTTTCCTGCTGGAGAATCATTGAGCAAGCAGGCATTCTTCTTTGACTGTTGCTCCACCATTATGTGGGTAAAAGGTAGATAAGCAAGTAGGCTGCAGTAGTGAAGAGTCAAAGGCTCTTGTCAGCTGGCCCCCTACAGCATTGGGGGCTCTTAGCAGATGCCTGACAGTGGTGGCCCTTGACACCGTAGCATGCAAGTCTGAAGCTCTAAACTATGACTCATGCATAAAGTGGAAAGCATGGTTTTCTGTTACATTTGATCAGCTCAATGTAGTTATTCACTTACACCAATTCCATTGTCAGATGGATGATTAAAACCTAGCATTAAAAAACCATGCAATGACTAAACTCTCCCTAAAATTAAAGTGTAGATTATTCCTTCTCATCCTTATCTCCTTTCCATGCTACTAAACAGCTAGCTCCCCATCTCCATCAACACATTTGGTATGGAGCTGGGAAATACCCACAACTATACAAACAAGTTCATTAATATAAAATACATATTTGCTCCCAAAGCTCATCTACTTCTATATCTCAGTTGTAATAGAATGCCTTGTATAAATGTTCTAAAAAGTATAAAATCTCCTGATATTGCCCCAAGAGACTAAGTTGTAAACATATGCATGTCAGACACAAACTAGAGTCAATAAAGTCTCAGTTGTTCAATATGAACAGATTTTTACAGAATGCCCCATGATTTACAGAATAAACATTACAGAAATGTTCAAAAGCTGACCTTTGATTGAGGTCATAAATCATATCCCCATGTCCATAGCAACCCTTGGTTGCTATGGTTTCCATACCACCGGGCTCTGTGGGTCATCAAAACCTAATACTTTATACCTTTCAACATTAAGATACTTATCATAAGGAAGGGTGCGCAATAGGGTGTTTGGGTGTCCCCCTCCCCAGCTTCCTGTCTGGGGAAAAAATCCAATACCTCTTCCATTTAAAACCTACTGTATGTCTACAGTTCAATGCTAGAAGCATTTTTTAGATTGCATATTCACAATCTACTATTCTCCAACAGCTACTATGCTATTCCAGTTTCACAGACAGGGAAGTGAGAATAAGGCAGAACAACTCAAAGCCACTCACAGGATCCATGCCTGAAATGGTCTAACTCTCAAACTCCACAGGACCACCAACAGTGCAAGCCGCTTCCCTCTTAACTGTCATTTAAAAACAGGGAGTAAAGTCAATATTGGCTCAGCATGGAGGGCTGTGGCTGCAGGGCTTCAGGAGAGCATGGTTTTCAGAAATAAATATTTGTTATACGTTGATTAAAGAAACAGCATTTCCAATTTGCTCAGGGGCTTGGTTTGCTATAATAATTGCCTTGACATGCTAGAATGAATTAGTAGCCAGAGGGCAGGTGAGATAGTGTAAACAAAACTCATACTCTAAGTGAGTATGGAAATTCGTGTGTGAGTGTGGCAGGACTGAGCCAAATGAATTCACTTATTCTTCAGACTTGAATACTTAGTGGTTTTTGTTGTAGGGATGATATCTCTCAGCTATTTTGGGTTTTGTATTCAAGCGAACTCACTCACTCCAAAGTACATTATTACATTCATGGGACTTCTCTGAAAAGACTGTGGTCTCAATGTTTTTGCTGCTCTGCTTTTGATTTGGTTATTAAAATCTGGAAACAAGGTGAATAAAACAAAAGCCACAATGACATGATTCAAAATATGTGAAAGAAGGAATCCTCACAGTATGCGCACATTTTTCTCTAAATGCCATGTGAGATTACAGAGGTCATCTCATTCAAATGCACCAACATGCATGCATGAATTTAGAGACACCATCTGATTATTTGCCACTAAATCTATTAACTGAGAAGTCACACTAGAGATGGCAAAATGCATTTTGCTTTCAGAAAGTTCACAAAAGGGAAAGTCATTACTGTATGTGTCAGTAAGGTACTCATGGAAGATTTGTTCAGATAACCATCTTGACATTACCTGGCTGAATTGCCTAATGATGCAACTTTACTAAGAAATCATAGTGACAGAATAGCATAAGAAGGACACTTCTTTCCCAGTAAACCTTTTACCACAACAGCCATTTGGGAAAAGTAAGGAGCCTACCCATGTTGAGGAGTGTTATAACACATTCTGCCCATACTTCCCATCCCAGAACGCCCTCAAATCTAACAATGAATTAGACATTAAGGCCAAATGGAGAAACTTCCTTCATATGTTATCCAGTCTGCACAATTGTTATTGTCTTCAAGCTGGAAGATAATTATCACAATAAACTGTGCAAATGATATGGCCAACATGTGGACTTAGAGGTAATGCAGGCATATCTGGTCAGGGGCAGAAAGAATTTGGCCCTTTTACCCATGAGGCCTTGGACACTTCAAGTCATGTCTGGAAAGAGCTCAGAGAACATTACCAATGCTTCTAGTTGTTTTACTGAACAATCACTGATAAATAACTGTGTTGAAAGTTGAAAGTTATAACAGAGCAGATCCACTTTTAAAATCAAATTCAATTACAACTATTCTATAGTTTGATGCCAACAAAAGTTGCAGAAAAGATAAATCAGCATGATTGATGAATAAAAGCAGCTTCCTTGCAAGGAAAGGCTAAAATATGTAGGCTTTTTGCATATAGAAGAACCATGATCAAGACTAGGTAACCAGGAAACTAGGGAGAAGGCCTTCTCGGTAGTGGTGCCCTCCCTGTGGAACACCCTCCCTTCAAATGTCAAGGAGATAAAGAACTGCATAACTTTTAGAAGACATCTGAAGGCAGCCCTGTATTGGGAAGTTTCTAATGTTTGATATTTTACTATGTTTTATATATGCTGTAAGCCACCCAGAGTGGCTGGGGAAACCTAGCCAGATGGGTAGGGTATGACGACAACAACGACAACAACGACAACAACAACAACAACAACAACAACAACAGAATATAATAGAAGTTGATAATATTAAGAATAGTGTGGAGAATGTAGATAACATAGTTTTCCTTCTCATAATTCTAGAATCAGAAGAAAATGATAAATTTGATTGTAAAGGAAGTTCTTCATACAGTGCATAATCAACTTATGGAATTCACTGTTTAAATTGGATGGCATTCAACAGTGATGAAGATGGTGGTGATGATGATGCATCTCTGAGTGAACCTACTGAAATTAATGGACCTAACCTAGTCATGTTCATTAACTTCAGTGGGTATACTCTGAATAAAACTTAGTTAAATTTCACCCATTGTGACCAACTGCTTGTGTGGCCTTACAAGTGTATTATAGGATATCATGGAGAATAAGGCTGCAGTACTATACATACTTACTTACATGGGAGTAAGCCCCATTAACCTTAGTGGGACTTATTAAGTAGACATGCATAGGGCTGCACTGTAACTCTATCCATGACTATTACCCATCACAGCTAAATGAAACATTTGTGTTAGAGGGACTGGACCTCAGAATACCAGTTGTGCAAGGGCAAAGAGCCCCTAGCCCTTTTAGAAAAACTATAAAGAAAAATTTATCTGTATAAATTGTTTAACATGTAGAAAAATAGTTTTTAAAACCACTCTTTTTATCATAACAAATAAAGAACGAAGGGAGGAATTAAATGTTATGCTAAAGCAATTGTTCCATCGGGACAGGCATTTCAGCTTGCCAGATGGAACTATTCCCCCCCCCCCATTGTTTTCTTGTCCCCTGCCCACAAGCAGGGTGTGCTGGGGGATGAGAAGGGGCAAAACCCCGCTGAACCAGCAGAAGCCCTTGCTCAGGGCTTCTGCTGATGGGATTCATTAATTGAATCACGCCCAAATATACATTATTTGAATAATTTGTTTACTACATCATCAGGTTGAAAATAATAATCAAGGGAATTTTATTCAATTCAATGACAGCATTATGCATCTTTATTTAAAAACAATCACCAAGAAAACAGATGGTGTGTATTTGTAATAGAAGGCTTCAAAGGGACTTCATGGAATTTAGATTTCTTTTTCATCACTGTGTCAGGTGTTGAAACAATATGTGGCATTTCTTTACCCATGGTAGCCCTTCTTTTCACTATTCCAAATAACTTTCACTAGCTTTAAATAAAAACTTGAAAGAATAGTATGTAGAGTCAAAAATGGTATGTTTGGATATATTCATTAGATGTATACTATGTTTGGTGTTGCTTTTGTTTCTAATTTAAAATTATCTTCCCTCTACTTGTAATGTTGATAGCATTTTGTTAAATATTTCCTGGTGCAATAAGGTTTATGGTTACTCCCCCCTCCTTGTTTCACTTTTTTTGTATAAGATTTTTCTTTTTAAAAAATGTTGTTCTCATTTCTCCTGGTTGGTGATCTTTCTCATACATTTATTTATATATCCAGCTCTAATTATTGCTCACATTTCCAGTCTTCTTTAACTTTGTCTAAGATCCTTTGAAACATACCAATTTATGATGGCACACTTGTACTGTTAATAATTTACTACTAGTGTTAGATCTATGACCAGAAAGAATTTAGTTACTATTCACGATTCAACAAATAGATGTTCAAGTGTTCATACGATGCATAAGAACAGGAATGGCAACCCTCCAAGCCTCTCTATCTAGCTCTCAGGACTTTCCTTAGGCCACACACCCCTCCCCTCCCCTACTTTGCACTTTATTTGAGTGCTTTTGCTTGGCTGGAATGTGTCTTGAACTTTGGTAATACTTCTTGCTTTCCTAGATAAGAGGGATGTATGGGTATGGAGAAACAAGCCTAGGAGATTATGCAAGTAGAATGGAACTTCTGGAATTAAGTTTCCTTTTTGACAGGTAAGCCCTTCCATGACACCTCTTCCACACATAGGAGGACACTTTTGGATTTCAACGTACTGCAGCAGTCAAAGTACAAGAAGTAGAAAACTCTCTCTCTCTCTTTCAATAGCTTAGTTGGCTTCTTTTATTTATTTCAATAATTTCTTAACAAACTCATCTGCCTATTAAAGCTTTTTTATTTTATGTGCAATAGAACAGAAATCATAATATATTATGATGAACTAATACTAACTGTTATGTGCATCTCTAGAAAGAGACAATGTAAAATGCACATGCAGTGCTAAGCCAAACCATGGCTAAAATGGCAGAAGCTTCATTCACTGCCTCACCCGGTCTTGCTGCACAGTTAGAGCTAAGTCAAAGTTTGGCTTACCACCAGTGCTATTTGTCAAGAAAAAGAGGTGCTGGAACTCACCACAAATACCTCCCTCGTTCTCTTAGAATGGCAATAGTGCACACCTGAGAGGTGCCAGAACTGAGTTCCGGCAAGTTCAGGCTGAAAAAAAAAAGCTCTGCTTAGCATTACGAATGAACCATGGCTCATGGTTGTTTTGCTCCAAACAAACCATGCAGTGTAACCAAAGTTTGCTATTGACTTACCACTCAATCCACAAGTGGTGTGTCTCAATGAGACATACAGTGAGCTCTAGGTTTCAATGTAACACTAAACAAAACCACAGCTTAGCTCTGAATAGTGCCGCCGCCACCGGACTGGGGAGGAGTGAAGCAGCCAATCCTCTAGTTTTTGCTGCAAGGACCCACATGCTCTCTTGTTCATGCTTAGCCATGTTTTGGCTTAGCATTGCACACAAACTGGATCAATGCCATGATAAAGGTAAAGCCACTGAAATAAATGGGACTGTTGATATACCCCACTGAGACGATCATTTTCAATATGAAAAATATATATGTGAATACAAACATAAATTATTAAATTCATATGAATATAAATTATTCTTACAAAGGCATTTGCATTGAGTTTTTCAACTGTCTAGAGAAAACTGTCTCCTGGAGAATAAGGCTGTTGAAATGTTTACTTTTGCTTTTTAGAAGCAGAAGGGGGACCCTAGATATTTCTTTTGATTCACATATTAAGCTGCAAAAAGTTTAATGTGGAGGTTGTTGGGGCTGCCAACAAATCTACTCCTAGGGAACAAATTCACCTCAGGACCAGTTTCTCCTTCAGTTTTACATTCAGTATTAGTTCAGCAGCATTGACTATGTATTGCGGGGCCACTAAGTTAGAGGAATGAGGTATATCTTGAGAGTTATAATCAGTCATTTGTGTCTGCAGTACTGTTAAAAATAGAATCAATAACTTTAGCGTTGTGAAGAGCACCTTCACATTTTAGTTATGATGCCAAGGGGTTGATTTTAATATAGCCATCATTTCTTGGTTTTAGGTATTTTCTAAATGGAATCTAAAAATTGTTTGAACATTCATCCCTTGTGGGATTGTTTTTCTCAGACTTAACTGCTGCATATGCAGTAGCAGTCCTGTTTCCAGTTTTTTATGTTATAAAGTGTTCAGGAATCTTAATGGATTTCTTTCTAAATGTGGAACATCTTCTAAGCAGGTCTTTATTGTTCAGCATTACTTGACTAACTGGTCATATTTGCCTTCAAATAATGCAAGGGAAGAAAAGTTCAGTTATTAATACTAAGGCCTGTTAATTGATGCAAGAGTACCATGATATACTGTATTTTTTGCACCATAACACTCACTTTTTTCCTCCTAAAAAGTAAGGGGAAATGTCTGTGCGTGTTATGGAGGGAATGCCTACGGGTGGCATGCCTACGGATTTTCCTCCTCTAAAAACTACATGCGTGTTATGGTCGGGTGCATGTTATAGAGCAAAAAATACGGTAATAACCTTAGAAATCAGTGGCAGCTTTGCTTTGGGGTTAACATACTTTGCACATGGTATACCTGTGGAATCTTTTATGTGTTGCCATAATAATTTGTTTCTGAATGTCTTGAGTGGTAAAATAACTTTTCTATTGGCGTAGTATGCAAAACAATACAAATGTTTGCCTGGCTGCAAAAGACAGAAATGCTCTTCCATCTATTTAGTCTCACTAAATTATTATTAAGTTTGCATCTTTGTACAGTTTTGCTGGAACTATCCATAGCCAGCATGTGCAAAAGCTGTAGAGGCTCCTCAGACTGTCTCTGCTAAGAGAGAGAGAAAGAGAGGAAAACACACATGAAAAACTCAACCGAGACATCCTCTGAAGTTGCCACTGCTGCTTGGCTGAATTGCTAATTGTGAGAAGAAAGGATAGTCATCTTCTACCTCCTACTTTTCAACCAAGGAGTTATGATAGCTTCAGGGAGTAGCTACTGTTCTTATGAGAAAAGTAGCATGGCAATTATGTAAATACTTTTGTTTTTCTTAGAGTGATTACTTGAAACAAGAAATGCTTCCCCGACTGCAATTTATACAAAGTATATCATCTTCAGAAGGCATCTCAATAGTTTATTCTAACCAGGCAAGCATTGCAACATAAAAAAGGAAGCAAAGTAAGGAAGGAGTTGATGGCAGAGGCAACATACATTTAATATATGCACATAACTGGGAAGATAGGTGTCAGGGAACTGCCATCAGAGGCATGGGAGAAGGAGAGGGTCTCTGATTCTGCAGGGGAAGGTCCCAGCGGTAGAGGGAGACTCAGGTGGGAAGAAGGGGAAGAGAATGAGTGTAACACCAGGGATCCAGGAGAGCAACGGGACAGGGAGGTGCAGGGGCTCCAGGATTCTTCATTGGAAGTTAGCGAGGAGAGCCCAAGCACCCCGCTGCCCACGCCCATCCTGCACAGGAGACTCCCGCGCAGTGAGAGGCGGCGACGATTGGGCGTCAAACAACTCTTATGTTGGCAACGCTTTAAGAAACGCCCACAGACAGATTCTACGAGTGACTAAGGGCAGCCACGCTGAGATGGGCTGTGCAGTCCGGAGGGTTTAACCAGGCAATCGAATGCTCAAACGGAGCAGGATTACGCACGAGTAACTCCCAACCCATTATAATAGGTTTCTTATGTAATAAAATTGGAGACAGACTCCTTGTTTCATTTTTAATTGGTATTGCACATACACCTATTGTTAAAAGAACCCCCCCCCCCGAAATGGAATTTCTGGCTGGAAACCTCATATCAGTTTCCAGTCTGAATGGGACAAAATAATTGGACAACTAGTACAATGGTTGACTTTTAATGTACAGATTATGTACAACAGGGTTAGTCAATGTGTCCTGATGAATGTTTTGAAGTCCAACTCTCATCATCCTGATCCAGCATGGTTAATGGTCAGGGATGATGGGAAATGGACTCCACAACTTCTGAAGGGCACAATATTGGATATTCTGATGTACAAGATGTCAAACATGCAGTTTTTATTGTAAGAAGGAATACTAAATTAGTGAGAAATTTCTAGCCGAAATGGCTTCAAATACCCATTTATGCAATGGATATTTGATATGCAGTGAACATCTTAGACTTGGAAAGAGAAAAACAAATCATTAGGAAACTGAATAGAATATTTTTGGCATAATGGGCCTGATTAAGTTAAGGATGCTGCAAATTAATACATTATGCTCTACAATACTATACTTTAGTAGAAAGCACAGAAAGAGACTAGCAGCACAAAACCATACCGATCTACTCAGAAGTAAGTTCAGTGAGACTTACTACCAGGTAAGAGGGTACAGAATTGCAGGCTTAAAAATGTTTCACAGATCTGAACCCTGCTGCTCAAAACTAAAGGACAGGGCAATGCTAAAGTGGTTGGGCTGTTGTATCTTTAAAAAAACATGTAATGGAGGGAATCCTGCAAGATGCATCTTGGAATCCTATCATTTTTTACATCCTTTCCTAACAATGTGTGCTTTCAGAAAATCTCACAAATCAAAATTCATATTTTCAAGGAAAATATGATTCAGCTGACAAAGATAGCAAGGACATAAAAATAGCAGTTTATTATTATTACACTTTACTGGAAAAAAAATCCCTTCCTTCAAACAGCAAGGGTGATAAATTGTAAGCACTATCCCAATGCATTTTCAATTAAATGACTAAATTAATGTAGAGACATTTAATTAAAGTTGCACTAGTTTTTCCAAATGCCGTTAATTAAGCTGCTATCTAAAATTAAATCTCTTCAAAACCCCTTTTATATTTCTGCAGCTCATCTGATATAGATATAATTAAAATTCTGGAAGTTCACCTAGATGCATCTGAATATATTTCTCAAAAGGAGGGGAGGGGCGGGACCCTGCAGTAATTTGGGAGGCAGTTCTTTTAATGGGATTTATATAATCCTTAGAGGAAATACACAGCACAAAAATAGTTTTATAAATAAATCTGGGCCTCCATGGCTGCACAGACTTTCATTCAGTATTTTGATTTTCCACTGGTTAAACATCAAACTATCTCAGAAAACAGGAAATCCATTGGGATTGACACAAGGCTGGTTTTAAACACATACAGAGTTTAACTTCTTTCAGTAAGTGAAAGTAGGTCTACATTGGGATAGCCAATGTGATGTCCCTCCAGATGTTGTTGGACTACAAGTCCCATCATTCCTGATATCTGGCTATGCTAGCTGGGGTTAATGAGAGTTTGTATTTATAAACTAAATTAACTTGCTGCTGTATTGTGATTTGAACTGTATGTTTCAAAGCTTAGATTTAATGAAGTGTGCATTGGGTATTAATGTTAGCTGCATTGAGAATGCTAGTCTTGAAAGATGGCTCAGAAATATTTAAAACAAACAAACAAACAAACAAACAAAATTATTCAGCTGAAATGGACTAAGTGGACAACTAATCCAAACCTCTTGCTACAAGGCAAGACTGAATTTTACAATAGTTTGATACTTTATGTAAAGCTTCATAAATTTAACGGTCCATTTTTGTCATGCTTATGTTATGGTACCTTGTTGTTCATTGAAACATATAACTATGGTTGAAGAACCATTCTTTCTATCTGAAAGGGTTGAAAATGTGGGTGTAAGCTTGTATTTATCTAGCTTGATTCTACACCATGTCAATAATGACTGAAGAAGAAATGAACACTGGCCTGGGGGGAAAAGGGAGAGTAGAGTTTGTAAATATAGTATACTACAGGATATCGCTCTGATAAGTCTTTGTGGACCACTTCATCAGATACATATCACATGCTAAAAATGCCAGAGAAAGGCTTTATGATTCAGCCTATGAAAGCTTGCAGCACAACACATTTTATAGTCCTTAAGGAGGCACAAGACACCTAGTTTTGATGCAGCATATCAAGATGGAACTGAAATATGGTAATATCAACACTATTATTGTATGTGTCACAAGGCTCAAATAAAATTTTGTTTATCTCCAGAGAGGAGAATCCATTCTTCTTCTCCTTCTTCTTCTTCTTCTTCTTCTTCTTCTTCTTCTTTACCAAAAAGGCCCCCATAGCAGCTTGTATACAATCAAAACCAGACAGTCCCTACCCAGGAATGGGAAATTCAAAACCAAAACTTGGGCACCAATTTCTAAACAGCTGTGCCTTTGATGACTGAACTCTGCTTCCATTTTCTTATCTTACAATGCAGGCTGGCAGAAAGGGGAGAGGAGTCAATATCAGAAACAACAGTTTTACACTAATCAAGTGCTTGGCAGTGGTGGGATAGTGATGGCTTAAAGTATGGTCTGCTGCATGGCTGTGGTGGCGCAGGCTGTGCTACACATGCCATTGAGCAGCAGGTGTGGAGCAGAGAGGAGGACTCATTGTTTGTTAACCATAGAAGTTTCCAATAAGGATAAGAACCAATGATACCATCTGTCATGGCTAGCAATTTGGGACCTCTGGCCAGATATAGTACAAAGGTGCCTAGGTTTATGTGCCCAGGTTCCTTCCTCCTCACCTGCTGTTAACTGACAGAACCATAATAGTACAATGAGACTCTGTCCCATTCCTTACCCCTGGATTTAACACATATTGACAGATTAATGTGTTGTGGAGATTGTAGTAGTATTGGCAGCAGGAGCAGCAGCAGCAGTAGCAGCAGGGGAAGACATTTTATTCTACATGATCAGGCTCTTTTTGCCTGGCAATGTGGTCTGCTCTTGCCCCAGAAACCTTGTCATACATTGTTACCATTGTGGAAAGAGTTGGAACTGGGAAACTAATGACAACCCAGTGACTTGTTCTTTCCCCCTTTCTTTCAAAGCTTATATGCACTTACTAAGACACTGGCTGTGTTCTCATTTAATTTGACCCTAAGGGAATGGCAGTGTGAAGTAAGTTGTAATTCACATAACTTCCACCACTTAAAGCCTATCTCTGATGGGTGCAGTACTCTGCTGCCGTCTTCCCCTGAGAAACTCAAGGCAGGGGAGGGGAGGAGTGCAGTACTGACTTTCTCTTAATCAAAAAGAATAATACTGGAAGGAGATAGGGACCCATTGCTAAAACAATAAAGAAAGCAACAACAACAAGAAAAGAAGAAGTTAATTTGAATAAGAACAACCCACCCACTTCTCTGTGATTATGAAAAAGAACAATAAGGTTGCTTTTTAAAAAGCGTTTCTTCTTTAGATCACAGCTCTATGTACCACATGGAAAACTGCTTTTGAAATTCAGAGGAAATTCAAAAGCACCTTATGATACACTGCACGAGGGAGCTGCTTTTCAGAGAATAAAAGGTTCTGCTTGGTAAGCGCAAGCTCTTATGTGTACCCAAAGGATCTCTTATTGATCGCAGTCCCTGCTGGCAACAACTTTTTCTCTTGAGATCCATCAGCTCCTACTATACATGCCAGGAACAGAATCAAACAAAACCAGGGAACTGGTGGCTGTTTCAGGTGATCGTTTATCAAATGGTACCACATTTTCCTAGCACTTTCCCTCTCAGATCATATCCAATTCTATTTCACGTGTACATATTCACAGTTGGTGTTTGGATACTGTTTCTGGTTGTATATCTTTCCACCACACTTGCCCTCCTCTCCTGCCACACCGCCACACCCTTTGAGAACCACTGATCTACCATGTCAGGGTCTGATCATAGGAACTTGCCCCTCGCTAAGTGAGCTGAATAGCTAAGCGGACATTTGGACATGGGTTTCCCTGGCACCAGTCCAACATTGTATGCCTTAAACACAGTACCACACCACTGGTTGAAGATCTTACCCAGTGATTCTGAGTTTTACACTTATTATAACTACTGTAGCCTAAAATGAAATAGTTTGGAGATGCTTCTGACAGCCAGTGTGGTGAGTGGTTAGAATGCTGGAGAAGAGGGACCAGGGTTCAAATCCCCACTCAGCAACAAAAACTCACTGAGTGACCTTGTGCCCATCAATGCCTCTTGGCCTAGCCTACCTCACAGGGTTGTTGTGTGGATAAAGAGAAAGAGAATGGTGTATGTCACCCTGAGATCCTTAGAGGAAAGGTGGAATATAAATGTGATAAATAAATGCAAACAAGTAAGACCTCATAATACTACTATTACATACAGAAGTCACATATTCTGTCCTAGCCAATGAAATAGGTAGTGGTATGTGCTTGGTTGCAGTGCATGTGTAGTGCTTACATGAGTTACACAGATTTGCAAATGTGCCCATGCCTTCCAAAAGGAGGGTGACTGCATGGCCTTCTGAGAATTTGGGAGTAAAAGTAGGTATTGGGTTCTATCCAAAGGCTCCCTTCTTCCAATGGAAGAAGGACTGTATTTCCATTGGAGAAAAGACTATTTCTGTTGGAGGAAGTTAACTCTCAGCTCCAATGTAAATGTTCACCTTAGGGCACACAAAAGCTGGCAAAACATTTCATCTCAAAAGTTATGCTCCTAAAGATTTCTCATTTAACTCTAATAGAAAACAATAAATGTCTTAAGTATTTCACCTTTTTTTTTACTTAGTTTCACAAAGTAACTGAATAAAAAAGACCCTCAGAAATTCAGCCCTTACATTTTATTTTTAATGAAAAAAATACTATTATTGCAGTGCCACAAACCTTGGCAGAAAATAGAATACTGTTAATTATGAATAAATTAACTAAATTAGTAACGTGAGGCGGATTTGCAATTAAATCACTGTTAACTGAGAATGAAACACAGCTACACACAGCTTAAGAATCAGGGAGCAACACAGATGTTTATAGAATGCCATGCTATAGTAGGTTTCAACTGTAGCTCTTCAATAGTTTTAAAGATATTTTAAATCATATTTCCTATTTAGGGTATAATATAAAGAGAGGTGCTGTTTAAATTTCACAAACAGAGAATTCAAATAAACAAAGTATCTGCCACTACTCAAATCATGGTTGTCAACTTTTCCCTTTTTTTTGCGAGGAATCCTATTCGGAATAAGGGAATTTCCCTTAAAAAAAGGGAAACGTTGACAGCTATGACTCAAATGTCAGAAAGTAGCTGGAAACAGATTACTCCTCCATGCTTCACACTTTGCTAAAAAGCCAGCATGCATATTTCCGCATGGAAGATGCTCCTTAGAGCCAAATATTAAGCTCACAGAAGTGGACATGGTGCTAACTGTAGAAGTCAAACTACATAATCAATTAATTCATTGATAGTCCATTCAGGAACCATGAAAACTGTGGCCATGGCAACAGCTCTGATTCTCAAGGAAAACACAAGAGCAATTTCTTAACTACTGGAACTAAAAGAGGATTTCAAGTTCTAAGAAAGATCAGAATCACCCTCTGCTGGGAAGATGAAACTTGCTTTTACTAATGTAGATGTTTTGCTTCATGGTTTACAAGACCTTTTAGCTTTTTATGCTTTTAAAAATTACAATCACTATCAACAGGAAGCAGATTCAGGACCAAAGTTTTAAAATATAATGGGAGACCATTCAGGCAACATACAACTAATAAGTTTAATAAATAAGAATAAGAAAAAACACTGAAATTATCTCACTTTCTTGATCCAAAACACAGAGATGCTACTACTCAAGATAGTTTAAACTAACTAGCAAATCATGTTAAACACAAGAGAAAAATAATCTGAGTAAACATTAATTTTATACCTCTGCCACAATAACATGTATTTCAAATTGGGAAATAGAAATGCATTTGACAGAGAAGTAGCCTCTTTTATACAAGTTATTAATGCAAGGTATAATGCTTCAAAATATCCCCTGACCTATTTTCCTCTATTAGTTATCTGCAAGCAAATGGATGCTTACACTGAAATATACAATTTCCTGTAATCCAGTCAGCAAACCTACTCAAAATAGCCTCCAGGCTCCTGACCCCTTATTGCTGGAATCCTGAGCACAGACACACACACACACGCGCGCGCGTGCACACACACACACACACACACACACACACACACACACAGCAGCAGCTGCCCTTGACAGCCCACATAAATACATATTCCCAACTGCACTAAGATACAGGGGCGTGGCCACATGGATCTTGTTTAGAAATACTGAATAATCTATTTTGCACTCTTTGAACGTTTGTGTCTCCACAGACATCTCATGTCTACAGTTGCAGGTATCAGTCAGCTTATCTGAGCACATTGGCATCCATAAACCAACCCCAGCACACAGAATGTAGATTGTAAAAAAATGTGCCCTTTTAACCACATATTGCAGTATCCAGTGTAGGCATCCATACAAGGAATAGCCACCCCACATACATAAAGCTCAGCTGCACAAGCAAACTAACTGTCAGGTGTATGACTTTCAGGCAATCCAAGTCTATATACAGTACTCCATATTTGATATCTACTGATTGTGTAACACAGAAATCTTATTTTGAGGCTGGGGAGGAGCAAAGTGGCAGATTCTTTGCTACGTCTGAATCCCTGATGGCTCATGCTAATTTTATGCCAGGTCAACCCATGTTTGGGCCACTGAGGAGTGGCCTCCTTGGGGAATCTGTGAAGCTAGTGATCCAGTGGATTCAAAGCTGCCTGTGCTGCACTCTCACCGCAACACCTCATTTCGGGGCTTTCTGATTGCTATTGCTGGCAGGAAAACTTGCCAGCATTAGCTCTCCAGCCATCTGGGTGCAGCCTGGGCATCTGCAGGAGTAGAGCACCAAAACCAGCAGCGCTCCTTTCCACCAAGAGAAATGCAACTATGCACAATCCTAAGCCCCTCAGCCATCAACACTGGAATGTGTATGTAGGACTGTGCTGCAACAGTATCATGTATTCATATACAATCAACTTAATATGTAGATTCTGCACATGATGTTAAAGGAATATATATAGTCTTTAAGCTCAGTCTATGTCTAATTCTCACTACAGCCTTTACCCATTTTTTTAAAAAATCTGCTTCTATTTTATATGGAAAACTTAATTATCCTTTAAAAGGAAAACCACCTTTTTGATAAACTTAATAGCTTGATCAAACTCTGCCAATGACCACAATGAATATAATGCTCTGTAATTTTGGATTTGATTCTACTGATGTAATCTCATTGCATGAAAGGTGGAAGGCACCATTAAACTGCTTGTAGAAAAGGGTACTGTTTAAAATTAATGTTCCCAGGAATTGTTTGAAAGAGAACAGAGAGTGGATTGAAGCAATGAAAGTAAATGCAAAGCTCAGTCTTCCACATGCGATAAAATATATTCAAAGGAAGGAAGTGGGGAATTAAAGCATTTTGAGAAGGATGGAAAGCATACAGAAATTACCCCTTATCTAAAGCAATGGCTCGGAGTAAACTGAGGATGTGCAGTAGCCACAAGCTTCTCTTCACCAAACAGATGTTGCTAATTATACAACCAGCACTACTTGCATGTAGCAGCTTGTTGGTGAATGGGTGCTAGGAACTGAGTTTCTGCACATGGTTTCTGATCCAGTTAATGATACACATGTTGAAGCCTATGGTATATTTTATGTATTTTATTCAGTTCCAAGCAACTATTCATGCTGGGCATGAAGAACACGAGTGAAATACAATGTATTGCTAGAAACATTCGAGAATACTTATTATAAAACCATTTTCTTACCTAAGACAGTCATTTTTAGGGTTAGGGTTATGTTATACAATATTACCTGCAGGAGTTTCCATCTTCCATTCAAGTCTTCGAGGCGGTTGAGGGTATATGGGGAAAGCTGTATTTCAGAAGAGGTAAACAGATGAGCTAGGTCATTAACATTGTTCACGTTCTCTTTAAGAGGTGCAATTTCTGCTCGGTAAACCTGTGTAAAAAACAAACAAACCCAAAATGTTAGTAATGGCATTTTAGACTGAATGAGCTCTTATAACAATTTACAGCAGAACATAGGGTCTTATTTGGGGTTCCCAGTACCACTTCATAGAAACCTTGTTGCCTTGGTCTCGTACTGGGAGCCTGATATAAACTCTTAAAATAGCAGTAAGTTATTGGTGTTGCTGCATAAATACTTCAGCATCACATGGTGCATTGGAGGGCAATTCCAGATCTTTTCCAAGGTAGAAAAATTATGGTAAGGGTATTAGAAAGAGAGAAAATTGAGGCTACTACAGCTTAGTGGTATCATCATAAGAGCTATGGAAGTGGCCCCATTTGCTTGGTCCCAGCACACATTTTAAAGGAGATGCTTGGACGTAGCAGGTGGAGACAAATTTGGAAAAGAACCAGACAGCTCTGGAGGACACTGCAATCAGCCACATAAATTAAATGTCTATAGAAATGTCTGTGTCCTTTTAAAACTGGCTACAGAGATTCATGGCAATACAGAGATAATACCAGGCTTGGCTTATGGACTTAAGAAGATATTGAATAATTTGATTTTCTATATTAATTTTCTTTCATCACAACATTTACAGATTTCATTTTCTACTTTTATTTGCAGAGGTGAAATGGGTTTTGCACTGGACTAAGATCTGTGTTCCTCCCTACTTTAGATATCTATAACAGTAAGACTCAGGTCTTCTTTTGTTGACCAAATAGGAAAGAGAAATGGAGCGGAATAAGTATAGGCGCATGATACAGATGATAGCTTTTATTTCTGGTATGTTAAACATTGATTAACACAAAACATAAAGCAAGGTTCTGTCAAACTGCCAAGAAGCCAAAGCTATCCTGGATTTTGAAAGAGTTCAGAAAACACATTCCCTGCTGCTAAACAGTGAGAAATTCTAGCATCAATGTTACCAAAGTTTAATGTGGGAGGTAGCTTTGTAACAATTTTTTTGTTTCCAAATATACAAGTAGTTTCTAATCAGAGGAAAATACACACTACTACTCCCATTCCTTGTCCCCCCTCCCCTGCCATTCCCAGGGTCAACCCTCAGCTAAAGCTCTGATCCTCTCCATTCAAAACTCCAAACTGCACAAACACTGCTTCCACATTTTTTACTGGGAAGGAATTATTTAAGGAAGATGCCCCATACACAACTGATATAAGCCAAGGGTATTTTGTACTTGTACCTTAGAACAAGATGTCAAGTGTGAAGTCACCCTAAGATCCATTTAAAATTAGATGATGCAACATTCCTTTGAGTTACAGGCCAACATATATATCACATTATGGAAGCTACAATTCACTCATCCTCATCTCCTTATCATCCTCATAATCAATGAATCTATGCCCTGCCTTTTTAAAAATTTGTGCTCTTTCCCATGATCCAATTGCACATGGACCATCACATGATAATTGAAAAACATGAATGTAGTGCTAATGTCTCCTTCCAGGCCACACCTTAATAAATAACCAAAATATTTTTAATTGTCTTATTTTCTTAATAATGAATATTTCTTATGGAATAAGTAGATCAGTTTTAAAACTTTGAGAAAGCAGTGCTTTTGCAGTGCAGACATCTTTACAACAATCATCTTTCATTTTCAAAGACTGAAAATGCAATCTGAATAAAAATGTCAGGAACAGTATACCTGTACCTGGCTATATATATCATGATAGGGGGAAGGGACCAGGTAACATTTGACAATTTCTTCTAGTCAAGCAATTCAATTTACCCTTAAGCAGATGAACTATTTCCTCTTCATAAATCGACTTCCATTTACTTACCAAGTGTTCTTGATGACGTATACAAGACTCCAAAGATAAGTAAAACATTGACATAGAGCTAGGTGAAATTGAGATACTCCTGAAACAGTGAGATAGGTTTGTGATAGAAATACAATTATGTTTTTGAACATGACGTTCCTCTGCTAATGCTGTTGTGCTCGTGAGTGAAATCTATTGGAATATGTCTAAATCTAAATATGGTCCTATTTTAGAGCTATTTGAGCTATGTGGTCTACTTTTGTATCTATTTTCAATATTTTTAATGCTTGGCTTTTATGAGTTTGTCACAATATGCTCTAGGATGATATGGAAGCATTTTCTCCATTTTCTCAGGGTCTTGCAAAAGAACAATGTTAAACAACAATTGATGACCTCTTTCTACCGGTCCACAATAGAAAGTGTCCTCTCATATTGTATCACAGTGTGGTATGTTGGACAGAAAGTCTTTACAGAGGGTGGTGAACACGGCACATGATATCATGGGCTGTCCCTTGAGTCCGCTAGATGACATCACAAGGGATCGTTGCCTTAGGAGAGCGAGAAAAATTCTCAGGGATGATTCACACCCCGGCCAGCACCTCTTTAATCTTCTACCCTCGGGCAGGAGATATAGAAGTATAATCAGTCGTACCAACAGGCTAAAAAACAGTTTCTATCTGTGGGCTGTTAAGCTGCTGAATGGAAAATAATATAGTGCAACTGACTTTTGGGGTTGGTGTGCTGCGCGACAAGCACACAGAGCGCAATGAGACTGAGTGTTTGGGGGGGAGGCTGGGTTAATTTCATTGTACACAGGTTGTACATTGACAATAAAATTATTATTATTATTATTATTATTATTATTATTATTATTATTATTATTATTAAAAGGTAAAGGTACCCCTGCCCGTACGGGCCAGACTTGACAGACTCTGGGGTTGTGCGCCCATCTCACTCAAGAGGCCGGGGGCCAGCGCTGTCCGGAGACACTTCCGGGACACGTGGCCAACGTGACAAAGCTGCATCTGGCGAGCCAGCGCAGCACACGGAAATGCCGTTTACCTTCCCGCCAGTAAGCGGTCCCTATTTATCTACTTGCACCCCGCCGCGGAGATTCGAACCGCCGACCTTTCGATCGGCAAGCCCTAGGCGCTGAGGCTTTTACCCACAGTGCCACCCGCGTCCCTATTATTATTATTATTTAAAAAACTCACTCGAACAGTTGTTGTTTTCTGCATTCATCACCCTCCCCCACAATTGGTGGGATAATATATATAATCATTTTTAGTCCTATCTTATAACTTTTTTCTTCAGGAAGGAAGTCCAGAGGATAATGTAAACCCTTGTCTACTGCCAGTCATCACTTGCATTGCTCTAGAGGCTGAGGACAAACCTTGCCTGAGCACCTGTGCAGTAGCAGCCATCAGCATTACTATATTGGCAGCGACCCTTCTACCAAAGGGAAAGGCTATTAAAATCAGGGCAGCCCTGAACAGAGTCCCTGATAGTACGGAATAAAAAAAAAAGGCTTTGCTTTAACATTCCTATTTTCCCATACCAATCTGTATCAAAAGTTTTATGAACAGTGAACAGAAGGAGTACAAGCAAATACTGGCTTGCTTAGTATTAAGCTTGGCTACACAGAATATGAGCCTACTGTAGTATACAGCCGAAATAAATTTTAAAAATGCACACTTCTTCAGATAACAAAATGCACATGAAAGCTTATACCCAGAACAAACTTAGTTGGCCTCCAAGGTGCTACTGGACAGTTTTTTAATTTTTTAAATTTATTTTGACTGTGTCAGACCAACACGGCTACCTACCTAAATGTAGTGTACCACATTTTCCTCAGCACTAACACTGATTTCTACCACTTTATCCTTGCTGACATACTTCTTAAAGGCTGCTTAATTTATACAATTAACTAGTATACTGCCATATCACATGCAATACAGAGCTTAGAGATGGGTTTGTGAGTGGGACCCAACAGGAATCAAGGATCTTGTTCAAAAAACTCTCATGAAGAGATTCCCTTCAGACACAGACTTTCATATCAGTTCCTATAAATGCCGATAGGTGGGTATGGACAAATTCCTAAGATGCTTCAGTTAGCCTCATATCTTAGGAATTTGTCCACACCCACCTATCAGCATTTATTTACCAAAGTCAGCAGACATTTACAAATGTCCAGGAAATATTTTTTCTTTTTTCTTGTTGCATGAGCCCATCTTCCCAAATTTGAAAATAAATGTCTGAGTCCTGGGAATACTGAAAAATAACTAGTAAATAAGCTTATTTCAATGAGAATGGCTCATTATGTGCTCTCCTAGCATCAGGGACTTCCCCTTATGAAATCAGTGACTCCAATTGCAGCAAATAAAAGTAGATGCTCAATTCACTTTCTCAGTTTCTTAGCCCTTCTTTCCCCTAGCCACATGTGCACCAAGATGATAACAAGTCAAATGCAGCATTCAGATAATCAATCCAAATTATTCAGTTGAGTCCTATTGTAACATTTTCCCACCTGCAATAATAAAATTGCAGCGCTATCCCCATACATGGCATTTTGAAAATATACTTTGGATAGATCCAGTGCTGCATACTCAGTTCCTTCCAATAAATTTCTTTTCATATGCAGAACAGTAAGAATAAAATCATGTCTTCAGTGTACACAGTTAACATTGTATTGTTTTTTATTTTCTGAAGTTGTTTCTTTTAATGTACTTTGAAATGAAATTATTCTACTTCATTTTATGCTCTTACCAAAACACTATCAATTGTCCTGCACAATGGGAATGCTTATAACTGATTAAAAGGTGTAGAATTGTTAAGTCTATCCAACATTAATGATCTCCAAGAAATGACTTTTGGAAAAGAATGGAAGGTAGCCTTGCATTCCAAATATATTTTCCCACCATACTTTTGCCATAGTAGAGAGAAGTAATGTCAGAGATCCCAAGAAAATGCTAATTTTACAGCTAATTACAAAGTCCTATACTGATTGTTATTAAAGTTAGAAAATCTTTTAAGCATTTCCTATTTTGAAAACAGGAGTGTATGTTCTCCAATTATCACAATATATGCTAAAAGCAATTTCAGTGTTCTAAATGCTGATCTGTATATAGCCAAAATGGCTCCATCCACACACAAGATAGATAGATTAATAGATAGTTCAGCAGGCTTAGGATTTGCATAAACACACACACACACACACACACACACACACACACACTGGGCAACTTCTCCAAAGTGTGAGGCCTTCAGAAAGGCTTTTTCAGTGGTGGCTCCATGTCTGTGGAATTTCCTTCCCATTTAGATGCATCTTGCTTCTATAACAGGAAGCAAGTCAAGGCACACCTCTTTTGCGGAACTTTTGGAGGAGGGATGTGATGAAGAATTGTTAGCTGATTTTTTTTTACAGCCAGATTTTATGAAATTAAAGAACAATTTAATGGTGCCTTTTTCTTTTATTGTACAGTGATCTAAAAGCATGAGGGACTTTTTCCTTGCCCTCTGATTAGATCAGAAGCTTCAGCTGAAATCCCTGCCTTCTTGAGTGACTAGGCTCAAGAAATGAATTGCACACAGCCAACTCTGTGAATGTGCTCTTTCATCAATGGGACATGAATGGCTGTTTGACCTTTTAAAGTAAAAATGCCCTTTTTGCATCTCAATAGGTTTCTTATGTTTTCCCACTGAAACTTCAGAATGACTTCACTGAGCTTTGTCAAAGGCACCTAGATAGCTGTCTTAATTTGCTATTTTGCTGCTATTTAATGCAGTTATGGTGTAATTACACAACATGCACTCATAACATGCACCATAGTGTTACATAGACGCATCAATGATTGAGTGTTTGCATGAACAGTTTATGAGTGATATAATGTGTGATATAAAGTACTGTGATATAATGTGTCAGGCAGTATTTCAGATATCATGGACCCAAGTTGTTAGTTGTATTCCAAATTAATATAATAATATGGGCAGCCAATGCAAGCACAGAGATGTGCTATTGGTGGTCTGTTGCATTTTTCATCAGCTGCAGCTTTCACAGCAGACCCAAAGATAGCCCTATAAAGAGGACACCTATGCAGACACCCTCATGTATTAAGATCACTGTAGAATAAAAAAGGCAGAATCGCATTCCCCCAGTTCAGCTCTTGATACATGTCATCTAAGGAAATGCCATCACTTTCTGCACCACCTTACCCAAGAAAGGTCATTCATAACTGGATAGTAGTTGTTGTAAACCACAGTCCAGGAAGGGCTTCTTCAGAGGTGAATGCACTGCTGCCTGTTTAAGACAGTAGGCACAAGTCCACTGCATAGGGATGCATTAACATTCTGGACCGTGCTGGTCAGTTGCCGCTGCCACCCCCACTGGCTTTTCACTTGCCAATATGGACAGAGGTTAAGACAGCAAGAAGTGACTCACATTACAGTCAAACCTCGGTTGTCGAATGTAACCTGTTCCGGAAGACCGTCCGACTTCCGAAATGTTCGACAACCGAAAACTGAAAGTGGACGCCTCAATACAATAGGAACAAAACAAACAAAAAACAAAAAAAAAATTGTGTGCATGCACACAATACCTCATACCAATAACAAACTTAGTTAGTCTCTAAGGTGCTACTGGAAGGAATTTTTTTATTTTGTTTCGACTACGGCAGACCAACACGGCTACCTACCTGTAACTCAATACAATAGGGAAACTCAAAACAGAAGCCACGTCAGATGTCCGGCTTCCAAAAACCATTCAGAAACTGGAGCAGTTACTTCCGGGTTTTCAGCATCCGGGAGCCAAAATGTATGACAACGGAGGCATTTGGGAAACCAAGGTTTGACTGTACTGCAAGGGTCCTGTCCACATCATCAGGCTACATAAACTGCAATCAATTCCACAAAGTATGGGAATGTGGTGCATTGGACATCTCAGCTTGGTGCTGATGGGAACCCTGTTTTACATCAGAAGGATTTCTGTCCAAAATTTAGGTCAAGAACGACTTCCGGGTTATCGCCTCCGGCAATGGCGGATTTCCTCTGATTGGGAGGAATCCGCTCCGTGGAAATCAGGGTCCGGCCGCCATGGCGAGGCGGAGATCCACTAAAAACCACAGGCGGGAGAAGCCTGTGGACGTGGGATTCGGCTGGACCTTTTGCGCCTCCCCTACTCGCGGGGAAACCCGGTTTCGGGGATCCGGAGCGACGTGGGGTGAGCGGCGCGGTGCTTCAAATCAACTGCTTCTTTCACGGAGTGAAGCCACATTGCTGTTGCCGGAGAGCGCTGACTTTTTTCCTGTGGACAATTGGACTTTAAACAACTACCCGTGAGTAGAACGGACAATTGGATCTTTAAACATCTTAATTTGGCACCGAAACGGGAAAGTTTCAAACAGGAAGTCCGCCTTCCTCTTTTGTAAATAGATTGAAGCAAAGACGCTGCAAGTTAAAGTCTTGGAAAGCCTTTTCTAAAGGATTAAATTTCCATCGGTTAAAACTACTAAGCCCCCCTTGGAAGCAGGAGAAGAGGGGGAAAATTTTAGATCACCTAAGCCTGCAGGAGAGAGAGTGAAGAAAGATAAATTACCACCGTTTTGAACCTGGGAACGGGCTGCCAGTAAGATCGACGTTTTGGGAAAGTTTTTTGACTGTGAATAAAACGTATGTTGACAGACAGTTAAATATGAGAAATATATTGTTTCCATTGTTTCCTTTTGCACTTAAAAAGGAGCAAAAGTAGCTGAAAATTGAAACTAATTTTGTTGCTGGATCTGCGTTTAAAAGGATGGATACAAATAGAAATTGTTTCCTCTAGAGGGAGCTTTTGAAACTGTTGCAGGAGTGGAGCTGGGGAACTTTCCAGCTGCAGAGATTAAAGACCGTGAGAATCAGAGATTGACCTTGGACAAGAATGTTGACAGATGAATAGCTTCATGAGAAGACGGATGTGATGACTACTAAAATTGATAATTTGGGACAAAAAATGACTGATTTGGGACAAAAAGTGAATACTTATACAGAAACTACTCAGGAATCGATTCAGGAATCCACTTTGACATGGCAAGTTGTGGAGAAGACGAGGGAGAAAGCTGTTGTTGAACCTCAAGTAATACAAGTGGAGAGAGCCCCAGCCGTACAGAGGCAATTTGATGAATATAAGCTGTTGCCTTCTACGATTGAATTTAAAGAAAGCCAGATTTGGAGGGCTGGAGTCCCGCTTGGATTGGAGAAGGAAAGTTGGATAGATCCCCTTATGCAGGGATGTTCTGGCTTTTGGGATCTGGATTTGGGTCAGGGAGAGATTGGAGTTGTGGGGGCCTTTAGCCTCGGAGGGATTTTGAAACACGCTCTGAAATATCTTTTGGACTTTAGTTTTGACTATGGAGAATGGGCTGACCTGTCAAGAAGGAATAAAGACATTGTTAGGTTGGAGTTTCCCCGAGATCTACTCCTCAGCGCCAAAGGAAGGAAACTAAGAACAAGATCAGCTGAAGATAAAGTTAAGTGCATGTATAAACATGAAGAGGATCTGCAGAAGGGACATGGAAAAGAGTTAAGAGCCTCGGACAGAAGATCACCAGGTTGATGGACCATATGGAATTGATAGAAAGGACTGACAGAATCCGAGACCAGGGAGAAGAGATGGTGAAAGAAGATTGGAAAAAAGTTTAAAATTTATTTAGAAAAATATTGTAAAATTAATGAGTGTTAGAAAAATGTTGGAATGAAATTACATGGCTTTAGTAGAAACATTATAAGGAGTTAAGTACAAATAAGCTTTAGGGTTTTAATGGTAAGATAAGGTTAAAATAAATTAAGACAATTAAATGACAGAAAACAGTGAAAGATGGAAAGGATTTGCTGAAATTGAGTGGTGCCCCGCAAGACGAATGCCTCGCAAGACAAAAAAACCCGCTAGACGAAAGGATTTTCCGTTTTTCAATGCGCTTCGCAAGATGAATTTCCCTATGGGCTTGCTTTGCAAGACGGAAACGTCTTGCGATTTTTTTTGCTCCCCCCCTTTTTCTAAGCCGCTAAGCCGCTAATAGCCTTTTAGCCACTAATCCGCTAAGCCTTTAATAGCCGCTAAACCGCTAAAAGCACTAATCCGCTAAGCTGCTAATAGGGTTGCTTCGCAAGACGAAAAAACCACTAGACGAAGAGACTCACGGAACGGATTATTTTCGTCTTGCGAGGCGCCACTGCAATTAATAACTAGAATACAAAAAAGGGAGGTGTGAGGAGGTTGATGAAACAAGTTAATGAAAGACAAAATATGGAAATATTGGGTGTGTTTTTAATTGTTTTTGCTTTTGTTTTTGTTTTGATGTATTGTGTTTTTTGTTTTTTTATGTATTGTAATGTATTGATTTGTATTGTTTACTTTTTCACTTTTTTTACTTCTTTCTGTAATCTTTAAACTTTTAATAAATATTATTTTTAAAAAAACAAAATTTAGGTCAAGAACAATGCTGCTAATAGATCCTAAGAATACTCACTTGCTCCCTTGAAACAAATGAAGTATACTTCTAAGTCAAGTGGCTTAGTATTTGGGGAATACTCCATTCTATCCATTAAAAGCATTTTGATCCTGCCTTTCTATCTCAAATGGCAACCTTGAGGTGGCTAACAATCATTAAATCAAGCAAGCAAATACCTTCACTTAAGTTAAAACAACAACACTGAAAAAGAAATGTCTTGCCTTAATATTTACTGGCAAGAACAGAAATGTCAACTGAACTTCCCATGTTGGAAATTCCAAAGACTGTGCAATGCCACCAACAAACTTGATCCCACATACTGATCCCATCCTTAGAGTAATAGCTGTTCTTTTACTTTAAAATAAAATATGCATAGCTAAACACATCTTCTTATTTCATTTGTGAGAGCAAACAAAACCTTTTTTCTCATTAAATGTGAATCAATTATTTCTTCATTTTTTCTAGTCTTTCAAAACATGACTTGTTGTGAAACTTGATGCAGTTGCCAATATTTATGCATTCATTATTTCAAAAGGGAGTTTATATTTGCATGATTTTGTGGCTCCTGGGAAGAAGGCACTGCTGAAACAAAAATGAAGTTTTTCATCTTATTTACCATTAGAAACTCAAAATGGTTAAGGATGGATAATTTCATGTGATATCAAGAATACCTAAGCCTTTAGAACTTGCAGCTCATTTTAAGTTTTGAAGGGTGTATAATATTCTATCAAAATGTTACTATCCGTCTATGGCATACAAGAACTACTAATATGCAGCAGTATAGAATTTAAAAAATGCTTTCCCTCTATATGTTTATTATACATAAAATTATATAGCCTCATTTCTCAGCAAACAGTGGAGCCAAATGTCATGATTATAGGTTTAACTGCATTTCTATTTGTTTACTGACACATTACAGAAACATAGAACATGGAGATGGCATACAACACTATTACCCTTTTCACTTGGGAGGACAACCAATTAAATAATTTTAAATCTTTTAACAGATTGGCTGATAATTATTATTTCTCATTTTATGTATACAAATCAACACATTTAAATAAACATTCAGTCATATCTTTGATTATCCACATAGGATCTGTTGACTGTCAGCAGACAGCAAGGGAAGGATGGGCTGAGTTAGATCCACCTGCTCAATGCCATTGCCTCACCTCAGAGATGCTGTGAAGCACCCTGAGACCCCCGGGTATAGGGCGTTATATAAATTCAATCAATCAATCAATCAATCAATCAATCAGCTGCCTTGTATGATATGAGGAGAGAAGAGGGGCAAAAGCCTGAATAATCTTGGTTCTCTACCACTGAGCTATGATTTGAGTGGATGTTTTATTTTGGAAATCTTTTCTAAGCCTCTTGAATAGCCTCATAGGGTTATAAAGCAGGATACTAGTATAATAAATAAATACACAAATACTTGGAACAGCAAGATTTATCATGTATTATTTTCTTGTATGACAACTGAATGACAAACCCAGAGGTGTTAGTTGATTTAACAGGAAAACAGGGGGGAAACCCCACATCACGTTTATCTGGTTGAATCACTGTAAATCTTGGAAATTCAACAGGAAACAAGAGGACACATGTGCATTCCCCAACTTAAAGCTAATATTCAAACACATACATTTCAATATACTAACTTGCACAAGCTGTAAAGGTGAACAAGGAATACTTCTTGCAACTTGGCTGAGATGAGCTAAAGATCACAAAGGCTGTGAAGTGTGTCAGAGTTGAAAATATGAAACTACTGACATATGACAGCAAGCCTTAGAAGATTTTTATGAAAAATTGATCAGTGAAGCGCAATCAGGGAGATCATTAAGAAATGCCTGCACTCAACATCCTCCCACGAACACAGCTTGCTTTGTATACAAGAAACTGAAATAAAGATAAAACAATAATCACTGCACTAATTGTTTATATATCTCTGCACTGTGCATTTTAAAGATGGGTGTGTTTTATTGTTCATAACATGGTTACTCCTCTGGAATTTGCTGCTAGAGGTTTTAATGTTATTTTACTTTACTTAGAGTGGTTTTATTATGTGCCTGGACAATTTTTATAACACCCTTAGGGGGAGTGAGGGCTGCTACTACAGAGGCTCTTGTGAGCAATTCATGGAGGCTAGACATTAAGAGGAAGTATGTGTGCATGTAAGCACGCCAGAATTTTAGCAGCTGTTTCCCTTTCTCAGTCCCTCCACCAGCCACAGGAAGATGCTTCTGAGTTGAAGGATGGTCTGTCATAAAGTATTTACAATCCACGATCAAACACCAAAGGAAGACTGATAACCAGAATGTGTATCTGAAGAAGTGTGCATGCACACGAAAGCTCATACCAAGAACTAACTTAGTTGGTCTTTAAGGTGCTACTGGAAGGAATTTTTTTATTTTGACTATGGCAGACCAACACGGCTACCTATCTACTACTGGAACCAGAATTATGGAATTGCTTTCTATCAACTGTGTCTTCCTAGGTGTACTTGCATCACAATCAAAATATATATTTTATCTTTAGACATGGCTTTGGTAAATTGCCAATCCTAATAAGCAGAAACACTAGTGTCAACCTGTGTATTTAGTAGCCCAGTAAACTGATCATTATTAGCTACATTCACATTTATTACATATTTATATATAATGCTTTCAAATACATGTATCAAATCTCTTTAACTTTTAAAAGGGCGGAATAGAATAGTAAACTGTTTTAAACCCAGTTGGATTGAAAATTTAAGTTGTGAACTCTGCAGAGTGGCATGTATCAACTTTGATAAGAAATAGTTCCAAGCCTTAGCAACTGCATGACAACCAGGACAGAACAGTTACAGTTGTGTTTGTGTGTGAATTGATTTTGCTTGCAGAAGGGCTAAGAAGCAGATTTGGTGTAGCAGACAAACAATGTTGACAATCTGGACTTTGCTACTTTACTCTGCTACAAACTTTGGGCCTAGGGAAATGGAGGATATTCATCCTTCACAGTGCTATTTTTCTAGGAAAAGAGGTGCCAGAACTCACAATGAATGCTTTCCTTGTTCTCTTATACAGTCATACCTCATGTTACGTTTGCTTCAGGTTGAGCATTTTCAGGTTGCATCCCGTGGCGACCCGGAAGTACCGGAAAGGGTTACTTCTGGGTTTCGCCGCTTGCGCAGACGCGCAAAATGACGTCACGGATGCGCATTGCTTTCTGCTCATGTTGCGAACGGGCCTCCGGAACAGATCCCATTCACAACCAGAGGTACCACTGTAATGGCAATGGTGACCACCTAAGAAGTACCAGAACTGAGTAACAGCCTTGTTTCTCTAAAATGTTAACAAAATCCCTATGAGATCAAATCCCTCAGGTGACGAGATAGTGAGCTACTGAAGATTCCACAGGTTTCCCAAGATAGGAAAACTTTCCCAGATCCTATTGCAATATCCAGCAAAAGGAAGTGGTTCTGTTCCACTAGAAATAGGTACCTGACCAACAGTTCAAATAATTTAAAGTACGCTATGGCACACCAGGAGATGGAAATGGCAACAAACCAGAACAGCCTAATTATCCGAATTGGGAAAGTGCCTGACAAATACAGAAAGACTACACTGGTCTCTCAGGAGTGTAGTATGTATCGACCGAGCAAGTTAATTAGGCACATGATGAAATGGCAGGAGATAAATGAGGGAGAAAAGACTTTGTGATGGATTGACGTATGAAGGATGTGGCAGCCAATTAGGTTTTATGCCAGAATGATCAACAATGGATGCAGTGGCTGCTACTGAACTGCTCAAGACAAAAAACATAGAAAAGAATTGGATTTTGTATTATACTTTTATGGGAGGCCTCCAACAGAACCATTTAAGAAGCTTATGAATGACATTTCTAAGCTCTCTGTGATGGCAGGTTAATATTAGGAATCAGCTTAATGGCTATTCCAAAATGTAGGGGACAATTTCCACCTGTTACATTATGTTGTGTCACAGACATGTATAAGAGCCTAGAAGGAGTCCAAGATGATAAAGAGCTAGAAAACAAGTGTGTGGTGAATGCTGTGAGAAATATGGAAGACATGCTGTGTTTTGGGTCAGAGGGAGAAAAATCACCTATTGGCTTGAAATACAGTGTGCAATCATAGTATCTGTAAGATCAGAGATTACAGGAGACAAAGAATCAAGAGGTTCCCCTCACCTTGCTGGAACAGTATAAGGCAGCTTCCAATGTTTCAGAGGACAGGGCCTTAAGCAACCCAAGAATGCCAGTGTATTCTCATTTGCCCACATTTTGCAATTGTCAGATCAGGACAATAAATAGATTCTAACTTTCAAAAGATTAGAATCCATCTCATGGCCAAAAAGATTCTAAACACATGATAATCTACCCAGCAATTTAGACAACAGGTCTTCCTAAGCACTGTAATAAAAACCGATTCTTAATTCTTTTGTTTTAAAAAAATGCCTTGCTTTAGTACTTATACCACTATACAGTATTAAATTTCAAAAATGCATGCTGAACTAAATCTGCTACCACTAACTAGAAAGTCACAACTGTTTGCATATGGGCTGAATTTCAAGCCTAGAAGTGCCTGCGTTGGAACCCTTGCTTTCATCAATGAAACTATGGTTCTCTGAGGTATTCCTAATACGGTGTGGCTGAAATTCTGTATGCACATATACACAACAAACACACCCTCATATATTTGTCCATAAACATATATACTAAACTTTATTTTTAGAGATTCAAGTAGTGAGGAATCCATCAAAGTCATCGACATGTTTTTTTGGGAACTAATAAGCCAGGCATAGGCAAACTCGGCCCTCCAGATGTTTTGGGACTACAACCCCCATCATTCCTAGCTAACAGGACCAGTGGTCAGGGATGATGGGAGTTGTAGTCCCAAAACATCTGGAGGGCCAAGTTTGCCTAGGCCTGTGCTAATCAGAAAAAAGCGATAGGAAAAGAAAGAGAGATATTTAAGGAAAAGAATCTATGAGTTGTGCATTCCAGACAGCTCTATGTTCATTATACTCCTTCCTTCATATACTTCCAAACTAAACTAATTACTGTGTTAGCTTGATACATTGATTTTATTTCACTCCCTGACTTGCTTATGTGCAGTAGTTACTTCACAGTTATGGTATCTGCATACCTGATAGCTCCAGCATCAAAATAAATCCCTTGTGTACATAAGAATGACAGTGCTGAAATTATTGATAAAAGTGTTCCCTTTAAAGATGTATTGGGAGGCCACCAGGTTTTTTGGGGGGGAAACAATTTAATTACGTACTTTTGGGGGGGGGATTGATTATATTACTCGCTTTTCTAGATAAACTTTTATTTCCTTTATATCCTTATAATAATAATAAGCCTTGGTGGTCAGTCAGTCAGGATATGTAGGCAATGTAGCACATTTCAGTAATATATTCATCTTTAATAAAATAAAATGCTGACACTTCCCCAATTCTCTAGTTAAAGGCCCTATAATAAATAAATAAATAAATAAATGCTTGCTCATATTTTCCTTCTTCCTTCCCCTCAGTCCTTTTCAGTTCCTGACACAGCTAGGCTGTGTCATTTTCAACTGCCCCTCTCAGCCTGACCTTCTCTCTCTCTCACTCCATATTCTATTCAACCTCCTCTCCCCTTATTTCTCTCTCACAGCTCCATACAGAACATGTGCATGGGGACACCCTTGTTTTACTTATTTATGAATCGCTTCCCATAAAAACATCCCAAAGTGATTTAACAATAACCAATAAAAATAAAAACACATATAACATCAATTTCACTTGCAAAAACAGATACACACTAGGAGAAAAAAGTCCACTTAAAAAGCTTGTTGGAAATTGAAGGTCTTCCATACGCAGCCAAAAGATAATGCAGATAGTGTCTCTCTGTTATGTCTGATTATGACTACAAAAATGCCTTCTTAATAAAAGCCATGAACACATTACACTACTATTCAGCAAAACAACAACAAACTCATACTAGACAGCCCCCTTGATCTAACTCAGCAAACCAATTCCTCAAAGACATAGCACAGATGTAGAAATCTTCCTGGAAAAAACAACCCAGGAAGTAAAATGCACAGCACTTGCCAACATGCCAGAGTTTCTTGCCAAACATTAAACTTTTCAGAAAATTAGCCCTTTCTTTGTTTTAGCAGAAAAGTGAAAATAACCATAGTGGAATTACAAAAAGTGCTGAAGAAAATTATGATAGTCATATAAATGTCCTGTTTAAAATGACAACAACAAATGTGTGAATTGCCTTTAACATGAGTCTCCATGTAATTTGAAAACATACCATTAAAATAGATAAAATAGTTTTTAAAACAGTAGAAAAAAACAACTAAAGATACACTTAAAAACAATTCAAAATGAACACCTAAGGCAGAGATAGGCTGGAAAAGCTTGTTGAAAGAAAATTGTCTTGAACTGTTTCCACAAAGTGCAGATAGTGGATGTCTGTCATATCTTAACAGAGCTGCTGTTCCACAAAAGAGGAGCAGCTCCCTAGCATTTGGATTAACATTTAACTGGTGACTACTCAAATAAAACTTGGGTTCCAATCTCACATCTATTATGGATTAATTACGTTTCACTGTTAACCAGTCTCAGTTCCTGATCCGTAAAATGGACCACTTCATAGAGCTGGTTGCACTGTTTAGACTGCAGTCACTTGCAACTGTACCTAGCTGTATGAAAAATATAGCAGTTGTTTTAAATTTGGGCAGAGCAATTCAATAACCCCCTTACGCTGGGTGGAGGTATTTGGATTATTATTATTTCTGGATGTTTTTAATGTTTGATGTTTTATTATTGTTTTATCTGAGTGGGAAGCTGCCCAGAATGGCTAGGACAACCCAGCCAGATGGGTGGGATATTTTATTCTCCTTCTTCTTCTGGCACAGGAGTCAGTGTGAGTGTTGTTGACAGGATGTTCCAAAATGGGGTGTTCTCAAGGCAGAAGTGGGCAGGGGCTGAGCTGGCCCAGGATCCATCTTATTGCTGTTGCACAACAGCATAGAGCTCAACTTCTGTGCCAGCATGGGGCCTGCATGGTGACTGGCCTGTTTCAAGTCATCAGCCTGCCCCCTGCACCTTCTGCTGCAACCGCTATGACCAGCAGGACTACAAGGCCTGATGGCGGGGAGAGTTTAGGATTGACCCTAAAACTCACCTAGACACTCTTACAGAGTAGATAATGGGCCCATATACAGCAAAAAGACAGACAGAGAGAGAGAGAGAGAACATTTTTAGGTTCTAACGTTTTCCCCCTACTTTCATGAGTTAACCAGTAAGCTTTTTAAAACCTTTTTTGCTCCAGTGCTGAACTTTTGGAACAGATTAGAAAGGAACAGAGAACCTTTATGTGACTATGAGTCAGTTCACCCAGCACGCTAACAATAGCCTAGTCAAAGATCAGTACCACTAAAAAGCCATATTCTGTTCCTCTATGTCCATTCAAAGCTTGCACTGAAATCAGCAGGGCATGCCCATCTGAAGCAAAAGTTTAGCTTTATGTTATATATGGATAGATAATATTAGCTTTATTCTTGTTTTTAATCCTATCCAAGTTCTAATATTTCAGAAGGAATACTTTGAGTGGCTGTGCTGCTTAGCCCTCTGATTTAAGGGGGCGGTTAAAGCAATTTTTAAGTTGCCGTGCCTTCAAGGGAACTAAATTAAGTTCCAGGCAAGGATTGTGGTTAGAAAGTATATGGCTGATCTACTCAAGTCAGTATACTCTGTGCACCCAACTTTACATGCTATGGCTGCATTAACAATGCTAAACATATTCCTAAACATATAAATATTCCTATATTATAATGATGCTTCCTGATAAATTAAAGGAAAAGGGAAAGCTTTTGACTTTCACATTCTCCAGGACCACCTGCCACCGCCAATATACCTGTGAAATATTCACATTCAGAGCTGCCAGCGCTCTAGTACTAGTATATGTATTGCATATTCTGACTAGCAGTGGCTGTCCAGGATCACATGCAACAGTGTTTCACATTGCCTGCTATCTGAAGCTTTTAGCATGGCAGGGGGCAGGGGAGAAGATGTCTTCTTTCTCCCCCCCCCCCCCCGAAATGCACCACCTCCTCAAGGTCTCAGTAAGACAATGATGATCCTGCTTCAAGCTAGGGGGAACCCTCAAAAGGAGCAGTCTTATGCAACTTGCCTTACGCAAACTGAGCACTACTGTACTTTACTTTGTGGTTTGCATATGTCTGTCTAGGGAGACAGTGGAATGAGCCTCCGGGGGTGAAGTCAAACTGTTGCAGTAGCAGCACTGAAATGACCTGGGCAATGTGTATCGAGATCCTGGGCTGCCTTCTCAGCCTTACTGGTGTAGTCCAAAGGAAAGCAGAGCTTGGTTGCAGGTGTTGCTTGGAAGGAGGCATATGAGGTGCCATCCAGCTGTTTTAGGGACTCCACTCTGCATTTGTGTAGGGTTTAATCCTTAGCCTTTTTTTCTCCTGAAGATATCTCACAAGGCAGCAGAGGTTTATGATCGGAGTTTTCCTTCTCCTAGATGGGCTACCTTTCCAGGTTGACGAGCCCCACCTCCCCCTTCTACTACAAGGGCAGAAACCACCTTCTTAACCGTTGTATCCCCTATGGATCTTGGCCACTCAATCTGTTGGAGTTTTTCTTCACATGCAGGGGAAGTCTCTAGCTTACCTTCACCTGGTTTAGCTGGCTAGTTGAAGCCTTTTCCCAGGGTGTTGCTGCTATCACATGCTGATAGCTACTAGGAGCCACAGGGGAGAGCTGAGTGCAGGGTGGGGACTGAAGATGGACAAACTAAGCCAGACGAAGCACGATGTGTCCCCCACAAGAGGGACTTCCCCTCCCCTAACACCTCACACACCCCACTACTTTATTAATAGGGTAATAATGTCAATATTATGAAGTAGTATTTAAAACTGTTCAAGAAGTTAGTGAAGAACTTAATAAGATACTTATAAAGAGAAGCAGGACAACTTAAATGAAATTGACTACAAGCTTTGGTGTGAACACATGAAATTAAGTTCGTATTTGGAATGAAATAGTATCCTTCAGTCTCTGTGCCATTTTTCTTACTGCTGACTAAATATATTACTAATACTGCAATTTGATCTTTTTATACTTAATACACATCAGATATGTTTTAACTGACAGCATGACATCTCTTCTTTGTGAATCTTAAAGGATGTAGCTAACTACAGTGTTATTTGTTTTACTATTATGGGCCATATGCATTTGCATTATTTTTTTCTGTAAAACTGCAGAAAGCATGGATGGATATATACTTAAAGCAATATGTTTACTCATATATATTGTTTTAAATGCTCACATTTGGCACTCATGCTGACTATTAAAGACACAAGTACTACGTTATGAGGCACACTTGCACTAATTCTGAAAAAGCACTAAAATCTTCCTTACATATTTAATATAGCAGTAAAACAGCATGTGCTACCACAAGCAATCCTTAACACAGAAAGTAGCTTAACGAGCTAATGTGCCTAATCTGGAAAAATATGCGAGGAATTATGACATCACCAAACAAATGGGCAACCTACTATGGAAAATCAGGATATCTTGCTATGTTAGCCAAACTTGCTAAGAACAACTGTAAATTTTTATAGGCTTAAGCCTCTGTGTAGCTTATAATACATATTTTCCCAGAGAACCAAGCTGATCACAAGGCAACAAAAACATAGTTTTCTCTAAGTATTATTTTCTTATTATTTAATAAATTTGTATACTGCTCTATATCTGCAGATGTCAGGGTGGTTCATAGCATAAAAATACAAAATATAAAACACAAAATAATAACAATAACAAAATCAAAACAAACAAACAAACAAAACCCTGCTCCCTCCCAATGTCACCAAGAATGTCAAATGATCTGAACATGTTCACATTGACTAACAGGTTTTGTCCTGTTCCCTATATCATATTTATTTAGCAGAATTAGGGCAATGTTCAGAGTTTTCTATCTATCTGTTAGCAAGACCAGCCAACACTATTTGCTCTATGCCACAGTACCTCTCTTGACTTTTAATAAGGCTAGTTCAAACATCATGACCTCTATGTGAAGGTTGCAGAAGGATTGTGGAGGTTTCTGCATGACTGCACTCCACTCAGGGAATGCGACATTTGTAAGTGTCTTGCACAACATGTGATGGCCTGATCTGCATATTCTTGGTGACCATAAATCCTGAAGAGAGAATTCTCCATGCAGTTGAGGTGTCACATATGATAAAAGGGTTACAAATAGTACCCCCATCCATGATAGTCTTCATCAAGGGCTATAACGAAGTGGCTTGAAGGTAATCATTATTTCACACAGATCATGGTGGCTGCCATTTTCAATGTTAACTTATGTGGAGAGAGAAAATGCTCAGTCTGTGAGGAACAAATGGAAGATATTGCAACTTTGAAAAAAAGAGATCTAGACCAGTAATACTTGATTTATGTTTATAAATGTGTTTGGAGTTTTTCAATTTTCAATCTCAGTTCTGAATTTTATGGCATATTATTTTTAATGCTGAATATGTCTGTGACATACTTCTAAAGGGTTTTCATCTTTAACTTTGTTAAACTTTATTTGCAAAATAAAAGTTTCATTTAGCCTCGAGGGGGAACATACCAGAAGAATGGCAAGCAACATCTTACTTTCAACAATGCCAATGAGTGGAAGCATAGTTTTACCTTGAGTTTTTCTAGGTGATCCTGGAGAGAGTCAATCAGCAAATCCCCCACTGGCTGCCAAGAGCCCTTGAGAGCTTCAGCCTGACGTAGTTTCAGGTCCAGCTCATCCATTGCCTCCTGAAGCTCCTGCAGTCTTTCAAGAGCTTCATCTATCTTTTTTTGCCATTCAGTGGACTGTAGATTAAGTTTATCCCATTCTGTTTTGACCTCATCTGCTTGCCTTCGCAAGAGTCGAGTGACATTCTGGGCTCTTTCCTCCAGAGGCAGTTCTAAAAGTGAAGTTCAAAGACAGTTAGATCTTGTATAGACTAACTGTACACAAATGAAAAGAACATTTGAAAGTTATCAGCTATGTTTCATATAAGCACAAATCTGAAAATACCTCTACTATTAATGCCCACTATGCAAACATTGCAAAAGCAGGGCACTGATTCAGCCCAGATCATGACTGCTGCTTTCAAGTAGTCATGTAATCCAGTTTTTCCTGTGCTACTGAAATGGCATATGACTGAACTACTCAGAAACCGCAGTGAGACTGCAGCTGTAAAGTATGAACTGGTTCCAATTTTGAAAACTAGCAAGTTATTTTAGTTTTAAGGTCCCTCACCCTTTTGGAATAATAAGTTGTGTCTCAAGAGATAAGAAATTCTAAAATTGATGTGTAATAAATTGTTCTAAATGCATGGTGAATTTGCACAAAATTGTTTTGCCTCTTGTTGAGCTGCATTCATAAATATGCAAATAGATTACTGAGTGCTTATGTCTTGCTCATCCTCCCCTTTCCCTATCTAAGCTTCCAAATATGTAGGAGATGCCCTGACACTGACAATAATAATTTATGGATCCTTTAGTCATTGCTTATCCCTCTATCAATATGTTATTACAGCTCTACATTCAATTACCTCGAGGCTCCTGGTAGAGCTTTTCCAGTCCCTCCAAAGGTTGTTCTGCTAGGAATAATCTCACTGTTTCAAGTGCACTCGAGATAACAGGTTCTTTAGTTTTCAATTCCCTCTTAAAGGCCTGTAAAATGAAACAATACAAATCTAAACTGGCATGCTAGTTGTTCATTTTGTCAACTTTTTCTACAATGTTTCCTGTATTAATTTCAGCCAAGTTTATGTGCAACAAAAAGGTCAATGACTGAAAGAAGCAAGGAAAGGTGAAATAATTTCAGAATTCTTCTTCACAAAATAGACATATTTCCATTTATGAAATAAAGGCGGAAGAGAAAATCTAGAACACTTCAGGGCTGTTTTATATTTCTCAGACCAGTGAACATATACTGTGCTGCAAATGGGAAGGCACACCGATTAAGCTGTTTGCTGTTACACTGAACCCCTTCTGTGACTAATACCAGACTTCGTAAAACTTTGAAATCTTGCTGCAAGGGACAAGGTTTTAGGTGGTATTACGTTGAACAGTGCTGGCACAGCTAATGCTGCCTGAGAGGCAAAAGATTTCCTAGAATGTAAAATGAAATCCACAGTGATCCATAGCCGTAACTTTGTTGTTGCTGACAACTTTGTCACAAAAAGTAGTTCAATAGTATGACCATGATAACACTTTGCTCTAAGTGGAAAAATTTAGTAGACTTGGGCTACTGTCTAAATAAGAATGCTAACTACTAACTGTTCTGCAGCATATATTGAACACTGATATAGATGTATAATTTACTCAGTAATAAAAGGTGAAGGAAAGTATTCTTCTGTGCTGTTTTTAACACTTGATTGGGAGCCGCCCAGAGTGGCTGGGGAAACTCAGCCAGATGGGCGGGGTATAAATAAATTATTATTATTATTATTATTATTATTATTATTATTATTATTATTATTATTATTATTACCGTCATAGACTCTATTGCAGTGCATAGTGAAACTTAATGGTAGTAAGTCATTTTATGTTCAGTGGATCTTACTCCCAGATATGTGTGCACAAGATTAAGTATTATTTCAAAATCCTACACATATTTTCTCAGAACAAAATTTCATTGTGCTCAGTGTAGATTACTCCTTGGTAAGCATGCATAGGATCGAAACCTTACTTTCTTAGAAGCAGGTTGCTTGAATATTTACCTGCTTCTTGTGCACTCCCTAACTTTTATATTTCACAAGCTCATCGAAAAAACCTGGGAGAGAGAGGAGATCCCAGTAGACTTTAGGGATGCCAAAATCATCACTCTTTTTTTTAAAAAAAGGTCATAGAACAGACTGCCAAAATTGTCAAGGCATCTCTTTATTAGATGCAGCCAGCAAACGTCTCCTAACTATATCCGAGGAAACCCTTCCTGAATCCCAGAATGGTTTTTGACCTTCTGTGGGGACAGTGGATATGATTTTCACTGCTCAACAGCTTTAAGAAAAATGCAGAAAGCAAAACCAACCCCTGTATATGGCATTTATTGACCTGACTAAGTCCTTCAACACTAAATTGCACTGCCCTGTGGACTGTCTTCTGAAAATCAACTTTACTGTACACTTGCAAAACATGGACTACTTATAAATGCCATCTCCAACTCCTTGAAAGATTCCATCAGCAGTGTCTCCGAAAAAAATTACACATCACTTGGGAAGACAGGCGAACTAATACCAGTGTACTGGAAGAAGCAAAGCTCACCAGTCTCAAAGCAATGATTCTTCAACATCAACTTCATCAGACTGGTCATGTTATGCGGATGCCTGATTATTGTCTTCCAAAGCAACTACTCTATTTCAAACTTAAAAATGGAAAGTGTAACGCTGGTGATCAACAAAAGAAGTTCAAAAACTCTCTCAAGGCAAATCTAAAAAAATGTAGTACAGTCATACCTCGGGTTGAATATGCTTCATGTTCAGCGCATTCGAGTTGTGCTCCGTGGCAACCCGGAAGTAACGGAACGTGTTACTTCCGGGTTTTGCCGCTTGCGCAGACGCTCAAAATGACGTCACCCGCATGCACAGAAGTGGCGAAAAGTGATGCGTGCATGCGCATACATGCCGTCGCTAGTTATGTTTGCTTCTGGATGTGAACGGGGCTCCGGAACGGATCCCATTTGCATCCCGAGGTACCACCGTATAAACACCGACCACTGGGAAACACTGGCCTGGTATACAAACTCAAGTGAGATAATTATTTTCAAAACTGTAAAGCATGATGTTATGTCCCTTCTCCATGCTTTTATTTGGGGTTCTAATGGAAATGGAGTATGCAAAGCCATTACACAGAAATAGCCTAAGAAGCTGAAGCTGTCAAAAATCTAGTGAGTCTACTTCCCCTCTGCTAAACTGTTCTTGCAGAGAACATATTTTCCTATAATTCATCCTACATGCAGTTGCGACTCTTAAGCCCTTCATCCTTATACTTCATCCTAATACTTTTTGTCCCCAGTCTGGAAATGTAAGGTCAGTTACAGCAAAAGAATGTTAAATCAGTGTCACTAATTTGTCAGCGTTATACTTGGACAGGCCATTCCTGCTGTATTGTTTTTCTATACTAGGATCCTTTTCCAAATTGTATATTAATTCAACTGTAGTGGCTACTATTGATGCCTTTAATTGCCAATGAATGACTTTTTTTTTAAAAAAAAAAAGTTTACTAACAGAATTTATAATCATAGCTTCCTGACAATTTCATGCCAAAAGAAAGCTGACTATCATTGATAACAAAATTAGCCCAAATGTATGGCTAATTTACAACCAATGATTTCAGGCTAATTTTATTGAATTCCTGAACTTCTTCCACAGTTTGTGGCGACTGCAGAGGAAATCGAACACACATAATATATGACCTGCCAAAAGAACAAGTAAACTACTTTATTTAAGCCCTTCTATTTGTCATGAACACCTGGGCTATAATGGCATTCTGCCCACTATCTTAATAATGCATACATTGATTTGCTCATCTCAAACCGTCACTAGGATCTTGTAGGGCTCTCAAGGGTGACTTTAAATCTCTTCAACTAGAAAAGAAGACACCTCCAACTAGGAAAGAAGACACATTCAAATGAGTGATGAAGGTAACAAAAGAGGAAGCTATGCTTTAATGACAAAAGCATCCTTTCTGTCGGGGATGTATTCTTTTGATATTTTATTTTAGTGGAATTTGAGAAAGTAGTGGTAAAATGGATTTAAATTAACTTTTCTTTTAGTACCTCACTTAAATTTTTTATTTCCCCATCTGAACTAAGTTTAGCATTGTCAAATGAAAAGAGAACATTGTTACTTAAGGACATCCCATAATAGACCCAAAACTACAAATTTCACCAAGGAGAAAGAAAACAGTTCTAGGTTTGGGGAACTTGAGGGTCCAGGGCACTGCTGTTGATTTGGGTACTGATGAAGCTTCAGGGCTGCATTCTCTCTCTCTCTCTCTCTCTCTCTCTCTCGCGCACACACACACACACACACAGAGAGAGAGAGAGAGAGAGAGAGAGAGATGTTACAAATGCCACATGTTTCCAGTACTATCCTAAGAAAACTGACACTGAGTTGGTTCACATGAGATGTTAACCAACCTATGGCTTACCAAAACTGCACAAACATGTAAGCTCCTCAAGAGGAACTAACAGCCAGAGAAGTTGTGGTTAAGCTTCCTTCCTACTAATCACAAGCTGTAGCAAAGAACTTACCCCAACCAGGTTTGGACAACACAGTAAGCCAAACCTTGGCTTAGATCAGGGCAGCATGGTTGAAAAAAGGACTAAGGAGGAGCTTCACTCCACAGTTGTGCCATCTCAATACATCTAGTTTGGCTTGCTGTGGTGTACAAACCAGACCATTGCAAAACTACTCTGGGAACTTCCCACTTGAAGAAGAGAAGTGCATGAAAGGTATTTTTTCAATAACTGAAAATAATTTTATGGGGTCCTGAGACACCACTAATGCTTGTGGCTATGACAAAAAGGTGAAAAAACAGAAACAAGCAGCCCAGTGACATGATGAGGATGCAACCTGCTGCCTCCACAGTCATCAAACATTTTTTCACTGCACCCACAGCTTGCATGTGGCCCTTGGAGGGTGAAGAAACTGAAATTGTATTGTAGGGATTGCAAAGGGCGGTCTATTTAAGCATTAACAGATGTGTCAATACGGAAAATTTATAGGGCAATACAAGGTCTCCTCAGTTCAGAATATATACTGGGGTGGGGAAACAGAAAAGTACAAATAAAAATCTATCAAAGGCAACCTTAAAGCATGTCTTACTTTCCACCCTTTCCCCCTAAGAGACTTTTGAAGAATAGACAGGATGACCTAAATTTGAGGATTATCTTTTGTTCTTTTTGTTCCACAGGGAACCAAAGTGCCAGTAACTAGATAGGTCTTATATTCTGCTATAAAAGTTCTGCTGCAAGGGGTGTGTATGTGGGGAGCTTTTACAAACAACTGAATGGTGGATAGCTTTGATAATCAAGAAGAAGCATTATTGTGACCACAACATATGGATCCCTGTAGGTGTGACAGAAAACAGAAGCACGTTCAATGCTTTTATAAAGTCAGACATAAGATTTGGTTTCTGACAGCATGCATTTCTACAGCATTTCTTACTCCCCAAGGCATTATGAACTTAACACTGATATCAAGACTGCAAGGGATCAATGTGGCATGGGGTTTGCAAAGTACTTAATTCAGAGATGTCCTAAAATAATCCCAGAGACTTAAATGGTGCGTCAGTGAGACCAATCTAAAGTAAGTAGACATGGCGCATGACTTTGAGCCTTAATGACTGCATGCCCTCAACTTTGAGACAGATTGAGACAGCTTTATAAACATTATCAATCATTATATAGTCATACTGTGACACTAAGGGACACTAGCTAAAAATGTCAAACATTTATAAAAGGAGAGGTTGCACAGAAGAATTAGTTGTCCGTAACCTAATAGTGAAAATGTTACCAGGAAAGTAATTTCTTTGGGGTAGCTGCTTTATTAGTTTCTGTTTTATCTTCAGTTTTCTTGCTGAGAAAAATTAAGAGTTCTGAAGGAGGATAGGATAAAGGAGGATAGGATAAATCTGGATTTCTTTATTACACCCAGCCTTTCTAAAGGCAGTATCACACGTTACATTCATCACTTTCAAAAGTAGCCATGAGTATGTTGGGCTTGATTGTAGGGGATTCTGAAGGTCTCCCAGGGACAAACAAGAATATGAAGGGAATTCGCAGGAAACATAACAACATAAGAAGAGCCTAGTGGCCCATCGGTCCAGCATCCTGTTCCTACAGTTGTCAACCAGGCAGGACATGAATATGGCAAGCAGGACATGAATATAAGAGCACTCTCCCCTTCTGTGGTCTCCAGTAACTGGTATTCAGAAGGATCAGAGGCTCTGCATTCAGAAGGTCAGAGGCAGTGCATAGCCAGCTAGTAGCCATTGATAGTCTTCTCCTCCAGACCTATTTGATAGGAAGCAGGAGCTACTGGCCACCTTTGTTGTATGCTTTTTCTATTTCTCTTTTAGAAGAAAACTCTCCCTACAGGTTGACAAAGATAGGAGCAAGTACAATTGGATACTAAAGGAAACATAAGACAAACAGAGAAATATGTGCCCCCGCCCAGCTATCTGATACAGACATAACATTGGTGATTTCTAAACAGAATGTTAAACTATGGTTTATTGCTATGTGATATAGCCTAGGCTCCTGCACTTTCCCCTTCTTCCTTCCTTCCACGTGGCCAGAAAGTGAAGTTTTTGCTCTTATTTAATTGTAGCTCTTTGATCTATTCAACAAATTTATGGATTGTGGTTTAACACTAGCTATGACTAGGGGTTTTTTTAAAGCCAAATTTATTCATTCCTAACCTTCTATTAACCTTCTCCAAACAGACCCTACATGCACTGCAAAAAACTGATTTTGAATGTCCATACCCGATGGGTGTCATTCTGTTTTTGCACTGTGGGAAGATCTCCACCAATGGGAGCCTGTCGCTTTAACTCATCTTCTTTCAACTGCAGCCATGCCAAAAGTTCCTGAAGAGAAAGGTGTAGTCGTCTCCACTGGTCAGAACTGGCTTCTAGATGAGACCTGGAAAATAAATTAGTGTATTTATAATTTTCAGACTTATCTTAAGATCACACCGTCTACCACTACTGGAGAGCACACCCATGCTGCCCAGGCCACAAATTAATACATTTTGCTATTACAAACATGCTGGCCTATGCAAATCACTGTACCAGGCTACCAGCAGATAAGGTAGTAGTAGAGACACTACCCATGCTGCTGAGAAGCCAGGTTTCTTCGTCCATCAACTGGCAGCTGCTATCCCATTAGGCTATATCAGAGGAGGAATAGAAGGAGCGTAGCACTACTCTATCAGCACTGTTGAGAGACCAGCAACTTTTGGCTCCTACTCTTCTTGAATAGTTTCCTTCTTAGGAAAACACCAGAAGAATGGGCAATCAATAACTAGCATGTAAGCTTGCTACCTTCCACTCCATTTTTCTGTGTCAGGTCTTTCAAGATTGTAAGCCTGATGGCAGTGTCTGTATTTTATTGACGTGTAAAACTCTCAGGAAGCCCATTTCAGCTAACGGGTGGGTTAAAATTCTAACAATAACAACAAGTGGAACATTTATTTGTATAAGATCCTGCACATATAGTACCCACTGCACAATGACATTATCTGTAGAATCCATACTGATTTTGTAATGTATGGATTCATAGAATCATAGAGTTGGAAGAGACCACAAGGGCCATCGAGTCCAACCCCCTGCCAAGCAGGAAACACCATCAGAGCACTCCTGACATATGGTTGTCAAGCCTCTGCTTAAAGACCTCCAAAGAAGGAGACTCCAAAGAAGGAGATTCCTATGACAAGAGATTAGTTCCAGTGCAGAAATGGAAAGAACAGGGTATGACAGTGTGGTTTTGACCCCACACTACACAGTGAATTTGAGGATTTTAAGAAAATACTGCTTAGAGGATTACAGATTATAATGACTAAGAATTCCATATTGCGTTCCTGTATGTCAATAACAAAATTCTCTTTCATTTTAAATGGTAAGAATTGCATTCAATCTCTTGCCTAAAATTCACTACTATAAACTCTTATTCAAGCCAAAAACCTACATTCAAAAAAATAAAAATATACCTGATGTTTCCATCCTTTGAACACTAAGAAGGTTATAAGTGTATCTTTTATTTGAGTTTGCTATTAAAAGTAAAAGGCTGAGCTTTGCAAGCAAAAAGTGCTGAAACAAAATATACTGTATACTAGTATAGTGATTAAATAAAGTGGATTATGCACGATAAATTAGCACATCAAATAGCTCTGAAACAATAGGAAAACTTTAAAAATCAAGAAACCCATTCAGGGCTGCCAGAATTACAAAATTCAGGTGTTGTAATTTGTATATTATTTATCTCAGATGGAGGTGATCAGTATGATAACAGCTTAAATTTGTTGTTGTTGCAAATGACTTCTTCCACTTCTCAACTACAGGACATGAATTGTTCCCAATCGAAATGAGACTGAGTGCTCCTATTATGAGGAATAAGGATCCAACTCTTTTTTTCTGCCTCCCACTTTTTTGAGAAATAAAGATTTAAGCTTTAGCTGTGTTTCCCACCTACATGTTGTGGCTATACTAAACCCCTCGTTATAGTTACTGTTTCTCCAGTGCAAGAATGTTCTTTTATGTTTAATTCAAGAAGACAAAGCAACCATGATAAACCAGGGTTACTATTTTCAAATTCATTAATGTCACTGGTATCAAAATGGCAACAAGTGAACTATAGAAAAGCTCCTTTATTAAAGGCTAACATGCCGTGTTTCTTTTCTTGTACCTCTTTATTTTACTAAGTTCATGGGTTAAAAAAAGGACATGTGGAGAAATATTTCAAAGAGCTATATTCCTTTCCTTATGGCTTGCCTATAGGGAAGATCATTTTCTTCTTACTTCAGCCATCAATATTTTTCAGGTTCACATATTTATTTTTAATGACTAATGTTATGAAGATGGTTTCTGTCATTACACACGCACACAGACTCCTTCAGGGCTACAGCTGCACAAAGCTAATATTTCATATATAACTTTGAAAAGGCTTCTGCCTTTGGCCACCCCTGAATCTCACCTATATACAGAGTACAAACGGGCAAAAAAAGAGTGTCTGAGAAGACTGCCTTGGAGGTGGAGAATTTGTTATAAAACACTGAGATGGTTACTTTAGATGAGAATTTTTCAGCTCTTTGAGCTTTGCTTTTCCAACAGTTCTTTTGTACCATTGCCCTTTATTATGTGTCCCCCTATCCAAGAAGGCAATTTGCGTCTTTCTCCTTTAAGATTTTACAAACTCGATTCTGCATCTCCCATGGGAGGAATGTTCATTGGGCTGGAGTACATGCACACCTGCTTGAGAGAAATTTTCACTGACACCCATGCTACATATTTACAGTAGGTGAGTTTAGGGGTGTCCCCCCCCTGCAATTTATTGTTAACTAAGTGTTGCTTACGCATGTAAGCTTTGAGCAGTGTCATCCTCATCTAAATACTGGCCCTTACTATTTTCTCATTTAATCCTGATTTTACCACTGTGCAGAAAAACTGGTAAAATAAGAAAACATCATGGAAAAAGTAAATCTGGCTTAAACGATAGTTTAAAAAAACCCATATGGGGTGGCAATTTGATGAACATGATGCCATGTGGACACAATGAAAGACTTGCATGCCTGGGAAGCATCTAGACCACAGTAAAGTGCTATGCAGAAGCAGCAGGTGTCAAAGCTTTGCCCATGTCAGTCCTTCTGCAAAAAATACCCAATTACAAGTGAAGGCATTCAGATTTCTGTTCAGAAACCATTTCACATATAAATGCCAAAACAACTGCATTAGCCATGATTAAAATAAGACATCTATAAGGCATCAGGTGTGGAAGTGAAGCTGTCTGACCCCCCCCCTGCAGCGGCTCACATTTTCCCAAAACCAAGTTACAACCCCCACAGCAGGTTGTCTCTTCTGTAGTAGGAGCTGCTGCAGATAAACGTTCAAAGGAAGTTCCAATTACACATATGATGATGCCCTTTCTAAACATAATCAAGCTCTTTTGATTTCATATCTTATTTGGTTTGGGGGTATATGGGTATATGGTAAATACAGTATATGCATATTTAGTTGGGAGTAAGCTCAACTGAACCCAGTGAGGGTTACTCCTGGGTAAACGGAGCTAGGATTGGGCTGTGTTTCATTATATTTGCTTAGAACAGTGTGAGAAGCCATGTCTGTCAGTATAAAATAATAGCATACATTTCAGAGAAAGTGTGGTTGCTGGTTAAGCATGCTTAATCTCTATGTGTACATTCTTATTGAGATTATAAAAAACTCATCAACTTCCTTGCATCCTTCAATCCCTTACGTATAAAGAAAATTAATCATTCTTACACAGTAATTCAGTGCTTGAAATTGCTTAAATTACTGCCAACCAGCCATTTTAGCCCAATTTGAACAAAATAATGCTATAAGAGGGGGGCAGGATAATTCTTTCCTCAGATTAATTCCCATATCTCCCCTCCACCCTTGTCTTTTGAGCCCTACCTAACATTTAGAGATTTTTTCCTAAGTTCACTCCATCTGAAGTTCATGTTATCCAGGCGTCTCTGCAACAAGGCTGCATCATCAGAACCTTCCAAGGATCTCAAGATTTTCTGTCCATTTTCATCCAGGCTGTGGAAGATATCAGTATGGGTTTCAATTTCTTTCTGAAGTTCCTATGAGGCAACACAGAACAAATACATAAAACACTGGCGAAGAAATATGCTAGGGATAAGTTAACAGAAGACATTAGCAATAAAGGTATATTTTGCAAACTCAAATGAAAATAACACAGATTCATTATCAATAGTGTTTTAGAATAACTAAAACATTCATGTTCCCAATTTAAATTAATCACTTTGAATATATATATATATTTAAATTGTTCCTTTACTTTATGTTATTCATTCCAAATGAAAAATAAACTCTTCTATATACTATAGACTGTGTGGTGGTTTTAACAACAACAACAACAACAACAACAACAACAACAACTTATTTATACCCCGCCCATCTGGCTGTGTTTCTCCAGCCACTATCAAGCTAGGCATGGTAATATTATTTTATACTGGCATGGCACTGTATTAGTCAGAGAGAACTATACATTTCAAAACGCGCAAAAGCATTTACAGTTATCGTTGGGCTCTGACGTGTGCCAGGGAGGCAACAATTGCTTATGTCATCATGCCGGTGAGAATAAAAACAGAGACACCAAAGCCCTCAGGATCCCAGCCAAATCTGACCTTTACATGGTATGTCTTCCTGTGTAACATTTTCAACTTGAACCAGAGGCTTCAGAGCAGGTCTTGCTGAACAGAAATCCAAGGAAAACTAAGCTACTGCAACAGCAGAGCTTTAAAATGCCAAGTTCAGTTACATTCCATTGACAGAATGCATTTCAGAGCACAGGCCTCAACAGTCAATAGTAATAAACAGTCACTTTGTACTATGTCAAAACATCAGTCAGGGCCATGGCTGTAGGAGGAACGGAGAATAGCCAGAAGGACCCAGAATGCACAACTGGCAGCTTATGCTGGACTGCCAACTTTTCTTATCACTTTGGAATTGCAAGCCAGAAACTTTTTAAATATTCATGTTTCCCCTTCATTTTTAGCCAGGCAGCAACTGCCAAAGGAACATTCTTTGGAGAGCTAACTGCCTGGTACTCACATTCCGATCTGCCTACATGCTGAATGGAGTCTTTGTGTATTATCTATCCCACACTGTGATTTCTAAAAAATATTTTAGCTCCATGAACTTATAGATTTATTCTGGGGGTCAACGCTGCCTGCTCATTAGAATCATCTTATATACAAAAACAATAAAACTATTTCTTTCAAAGTTAGAGGGGAAGTGTTGGAGCTGTCAGCATGCTGGCTGTGAGCAGTCCTGGATTAATAATTCGCCACTTTAGACAAACAATACCTTATGTCCTTGAATTAAAAAATATACTGCACAGTGTTTCAGTAGTAATGGTGGTGGTGGTATTCTTTATATTTAATTTCTTAGTTGCCTTTCTCAAAAATTGGCCACAACAGCTTACAGAAATGTAAAATGCTGAGTTTAAAAGCAATACTAAAAGCGTGCACGGCATGAAAATTAATAAAATTAAAAACTGCAGAAGATATGGAAAGAGGAATAACTTGTGCTATTTTCAGTTAAACTCATTGCTGGGTAATAAGTGTATGAGGGTTCACTGGCAAATTCCTGTTTGGTCTTCCTTTGCTAGTGGAATAAAGATTGAACTGTTAATTAAAATGTTATTTATTTATTTATTTATTTAATATTTGATTTGCAGACTAATGTGACAACCTCCAAAGTCAAAGGTTCTGTGTGCACTGTAGAAGTGAACTGCTACCGTATAAACGACATATCTTCAAGGTTGATGCAAATATAGCTAAGCATGCCTATATGGTAAGAGTTTGGGTTCAACTCTATAAACATTTGCACTAGCAAAAGAACATAAACGGATGTCCTCCCTTTAATTTTGATACTGTTCTTTGTGGTGACTCTTCTCCACATTTTGCTCCGCCTGCTTTCAAATTGGCTTATGTCCAGTTTGCTACAATTTTCCATTTATGTCTCCCTCAACCCCTTACTGCTTACACAACACAGTGTTGACTACAACACTGAGGACTCTTGAAGCAACTTCATGCATACACTGATTAAACTGCAGAAAACAAATATGTGCTCGTGTAAACTGCTCTTACTGAAAGGGATGGGAAACTGTGTCAAGCTGTACATGCACAGCATCCTGAACTCAGTCCAAAAATAAAATAATAATAATGGAAGAGTGCTGGATCATTAATGCACTTCAGAAACTAGTTGAGGATCACAGTATTTCTTTTCATCTCTCAGTCAGTACAGTGCTGCAGGCTTTATAAATGTCAATGAAATAGTCAACATGTGGTAACTCTTCACTTCTTTAAGTTGCATGTTTACCTGAGCATAAGTCCCATCAAAATGAGTGGAGCTTATTTTTGAGTAAGCAGGTATAGCAGGTGACTCACTCAGAGGTAGGAGTGTGCAGAGGCCTGGTTCATGTCACTTTTCCGCTCTCCTCTTTGAGGGGGAAGAAGCATGGGAGCCAGGCCTTTGCACAGAGATTACACTTCATACAAGATGCTATCTGTGCTGTGGCCTTCCACAGATATATGTTCAAACATGCAAGCAAAGCACCACTTTGGGAATATATGAACTGGGGCTGAGTTTACAATAGGACATTCAAATCAAATATCACCAGGCCTGAAAAATCATTGTCTTTTTGCAGTATGGTAGCGCTGCAGAGAGCTTGCTGGGGAGACCATGCATTAAAAAGGGACTCAAAAATAACTTAAAGAAGGTTTTAATTACAAAAACAAAAACTCCATTTACACTAAATACACCAACAAACCAGACCCAACCACCAACCCATCCCCCAGGGTAATGGGAGAGCTAGGTGCTGCTCCTTATATACTATGCTGACACACCTTAATCAAATACAACTCAGCAGCACCTGCTATGTTTCACAGCTGTAAAGCTGGGTCTCGTTATCTTGCTCTGGCCCTTGCTCTGGCCCCTTAAAGACATACACATTGGGTGGAACAATGATGAACCTTTACATTTAAAGAAACCATTCAACAAAAATCACCTTGTGGTAAGTGCATCACTTTGGATGCCACCTCACTGGCTTGTCAGCAACCACTCTAAACTGTACAACCTATTGGAGCAATATTTGAGGCTTTATAAAAGCAGCAGCAACAACAACAGCGAGAAAAAATACATTCACACCCTCAGTCACTTCAGACTAATCTCAAGATAAAATTACACAAAATGCTGTTACTTCTTTGAAAAAGATTCTACATCAAGATTAATGAGGCCCAGCAAAGCTTTTTTAGCTAGATGTTGTGGCAAGTGTGAAACTCTCCAGGGAAACCCAAACATAAAAAATGCATTAACAAATAACTTTTTCAGAACATGGTCACACATAAATATGACCACATGAAAATCCATTAACACTAGCTACACTGAGGAAAAAGGAAAATCACCGTCATATAAAATTCATTCTCAGAATGTTTATGTACTACTTATAGTTGACCTGATAGCTATGTCCCTCATCTGCTAATCAATCAGTGGCTGGACAAGACCTTTATTGTCTTTCTTAAAAAGAAGAGGAACAGGAAACTTCTAAGTCCATACAAAACCAACTAACTCCAGTGCCACCTAGTGATTCAATCTTATAATGATACAATCCACATATTTTCCTCTTAATTAAAGGGTTGTTGTTGTTTCATTACAAGGAAGAACAGTTAAGCTTTGTGGAGCTTTGTGGCAAGACATATGCTATGTCGTTTCCCCTAGAAAACTACATAGCATTCTCAATGCTAACCAGATGCCTATGGGAAGTCTGCACAAAGAGACACGATTCCAAGAGTACCCTCTCAACTTGTGCTCCCTAGCAACCTGCATTCAAAGGCATATTAGCTGTGATACTGGAGGTGGAACACGTGTTTGCTTCACTAATAGACATCCTAAACAAAGTCCCCAGGTGTCTGTCACCTGTGTTTCATTCTGGAACACATAAGTCATGTAGTTCTGGAATTTTTCCCACCAGAGCGTCACTGATTTGCAGGATAGCTTATCAGAAATAAGAAAGTAATTGATGTCAAATCACATATTATAAGGACTATATGAAAAGTGACATATGGCAGCACACCTTAATTATTTTCTGACAATATCCATGAGGCTGATCAATCAACTTCATTTTTTTAATATTAAAGAGGACCAAAAACACTTCTAATACTACATTTAGAAGAACTGTGTGCTTTATATAACAGTACAATTAAAGATGCATGCTTAACTCAGTTTAAACTTGTAAAATAATTCAACTAAAGCTTTCCCAATTAATTAGTGGTTCTATTGTGTTGGAACAGAGAAGGTATAATAAGGTATTAAACAAAGTGATAGCTTTTGTTTATTGAATTATAAGCTATTTTGAACTTCTGTAAATAAATAAATAGGCATTGCTACTAAATTTGATAAATTGGTTCAAATATGATTGATTGATCAATCATCTAAATTATTTAATTAACTGAGTAGCCTTATGTATAAACATAAACAAAGGCATTAAGACTGAAAGGAAACAATGACACCAGTATTTATTATCAAGGGCTCTGCTGCTATTTTTCATTTAAAATGTATGAGTGAGTTACATCTGCTCTGGAATATTCATGCTGATTAAGTACCATCCAGAGAGGTTGGGTGTGCCTGATTCTCATCAAGTTTCTAAGGAGACTTAACTTTTCAGTTTGTCCCACTGAGCAGTTCTTGCAAATGTATATTTCCTATTGGGTCCTCTTTGGCTTTGTTAGCAAGTCTCTTCTCAAAGCTGTTTGTCTATATCAGTGTTTCCCAACCTTTTTTGGGCAAAGGCACACTTGTTTGATGAAAAAAATCTCGAGGCACACCACCATTACAGCCCCGTGACATCAGCGCACAGCGTCACGCCGGGAGGGACGCACGAAAGTGTAAGTTTCAATTTTTCCCCCTCCTGTGTAAAGGGGAATGCACTCTGCTAAGTAAAGGCACTTGCCACAGCAGCGTCAACGTCACAGCACCCACCGGCACCCAAGAGAGAAGGGGTCTCAGCAGCCCTTTTGCCAGGAAGAGGAGCAAGAACGAGAGGAGGAGGAGGAGGAAGAGGAAGAGAGTCCCCCCCAAAAAAACATTCTCCTTTTGATCTTCCTTATTTGCAATTCCTCATTGCAAAACAGCGGTTGATATACAGCTGATTTTTTTGTTATTACAGTCCCCACCCCCTCACCTAGAAAAACACCACCTGTCAATTTTATTATTATTATTATTATTATTATTATTATTATTATTATTATTATTATTATTATTATTCCCCGCCACTCTGGGAGGCTGAAGCCCTTTAAGGCTTCCTTCTGTCCACTCTCTGTGAATTACCTGCCCGGAGCGGGTTTGGGGGGGGGCGCTGCTGCCGGTGTCCTCCCCGTCGAGTCTCGCCTTGCCCGGCGCGTGGCGGCCGCCCTTTCCCACACTCTGCCGGCTGCGCTGCCAAGCCCCGCGGCTCGGCCTGTCAGCGTTACCGGGCTCGGCAGGCGGTAATTCCCGAAGAAAGCCGGCGGCGCTTGAAGAGCTGGCAAGCCCCCATTTGCATGTCTGTTTTCCACAGCCCTTGGAGAGGATTAAGTTCCCTCCTTCCTGCCGGGGAACCTCCAAGCTTTGGGGGTGGGGGGGAGGAGGCAGCAAAGCGAGGCAGGAAGGAGAGCGCGGCTTGGCTCCTCGCCGCCGCCGCCCCGCCTCTCGCCGCCGGACTCACCCGCCTCCCTCCAGGCAACATCTCGCGGCACACCAGGCAACATCTCGCGGCACACTAGTGTGCCGCGGAACAGTGGTTGGGAAACACTGGTCTATATGGTATATCTATACACCAGCTTCTCTATGCACTGCAATTATCTGTTGAGTCATTCCAAAATAAATGAATGATCCTTAAATTTATTAATTTATTTTAATTTATGAAGAATGCATTCTTATGGTCCATGAGAGAGTGTCCCTAGGGGGCCACAGGATTTTGCTGATATGCCCGGAATTAAATTGTAGGTGGAGCAGAAGACACTGAGCTCATCGTTGAATGGCAGTGGCTCAGATTTCAGGAAAATGCATAAAATGCCTAAGCACTTCTCTGAAATTATTACTCTCAAACACAATGCAAACTCAGTAAAAAACAAAACAAAAAGCTAATCTAGATATAGCTGTAGCCCACATCGGCATGCAGGCTGTACAAAAATTCATTCTAGAGCTGCTTTATCTGATACTCTATTGTTCTTCATTTTAGCAAGCTATGTTTAGTGCAAGAGAATCTTTTGTTTTATGAGAAGAAAGATATATTGTAGGCCTTTCAAATCACTTGACTAAAAACATTTTTTCTTCTGCTCTGTAAAAGATATCAACATTTGTATGATATAATGTTAACATATAACATAAATATTAACCAACATAATATAATCTCAAAAAATGCATGCCAGTAGAAAGTGTATTTTAGGACAATGTATGCAACAAAAAACGGGCGAATTTAACTTACTGTTTGCCTGGAGTCATAAGAAATATATCAAGAGCTGCAGATTAAAGACCCCCCCCCAACAATGACTAAAAAAAATACCATAGAATGCAGCATTGCCTCATAAGAAGTCCCAGGAAAACAAAATAAAGTATGTCACTATTATGTGTTTCCTATTGCAGTGAAAATGCTCTTTTCTTCTCCTAGTCCATCAGTATAACATTTTGGGGGGTTTATCTCAACAACATTTACACAGCAATTTCCATAATGATAACATCTTTTCAATGAAATGTTAAATGCAATTAAGGGGCAGATATTATGTGTTAAAAGCTTTGTTGTGAAATGGCTATACATCATCATGTCATCAAGCCTCTTTTCCAACCAGTCTATGGCATGACCTCAATTCCAGTTTGGTATGATTACATTGCAGAGTTTCATGTTAATGACTTGATGAGAAAAGATAGATAAAATTGTATCTCTCTCCTGCAGAGATAAGCCTATGAATATTGCTAAAACATTTCCAGGATCGAACACCATTTTAAAAAGATAACAGAAGATGAAACACATCTCCAGAAAAAGAAGCAAATGCTGACAGGTGAAAGCTAAAAGAAGAGCCTTTCAAAGATGATCCCTGAAATCTTAGAAGCTATTGTGATTTCAAATAAAATTGTTGAAGAACTAAATGATGTATGGATTAGACTCTAAAGAAAAAGAAAGGGCAGCTCAAACATGGTGGTAAAGAGATTTAAAATAAAGGAAATGAAAAAGTCATATGCGTTGGTACATTGCTCCAATCCTTCCATTTCTACTCTCCCTGACATCTGTGTCCTTGGAATCACATTGTGATACGACCTTTCATCGCCTTTGGGAGACACTGCATTGATTTCTTTTTTAATCTAACCCAACTAATTTTTAATCCCATAACTTTAAAGATCAGGTCTCAATGCTGCCTGCTGTAATGGGAGAGTGTATGACTTGACTTTTCTTTGGTTCATTCTGATGGAACAAGGCATCAGTATTGCTTGTGTTGCATTGTGATATCAGCCCCTCTGTGACCCTTACTCTTGCTTGCGACTCTTCCTGACTCTATAAATTGAAAGGAGGCAAGTATTGATAAGTTATCCATGTGATACTTGGAAAAACTCCCAAACTAATAAATGTCAGTTTCCACAGAGAGCATATTTCCTCTAAACGGACACTGATGTTAGCCCAGACATAATTTATGCCATTTTAGAATTAGCAAGGCAAAGGTTATTTACTCCAAATGCAGAAACTCAACACTAGATAGCTCATGGACACAAGATGGCAATCATTAGGCACATCCGGCAGGAAAGTTACTAACTTTTAGTTCAAAAAGAATAATTTATTTTCCCATTTCACACCATTACTGCTGCTCCTATTTTACATGCACACCCGAGATGCAAAATTTAATTCATGATTGATGTTTTGAGTAGTTTAACTTGCACATAGTGGCTCCAACAATCTTCGACATAATCAACAGCACTCTCAAGGAACAACTGTAATGCTCCATTGGACATTGGGCTAAGGAGGACTAAGTGAGATTTCTATTGCCTAATCGTTCATTAGGGAGAACCTAGCTTTCACAGCCCTTGGGTTATGATCACCTTTCTATTCACTCCGTTGTGGGACTGCTCATGAGAACAGGGAAAAGTTATTTGTTTCTATCTCTACCTTCCAAGTCAATAACTAATGTGAACCTCACCCACTTTTGCTATTGCTAGGGTCTTAGTTTCTTAGATCAGGAGTGTGAATATCTTAGTCACGTGCAGCTGTGATTTTATATATGATCATATGCTTCCCACATCTATCACTGTGACATTACTTTATGTATGCTTTCTTGTAATAAGCAACATCTTTTTAATAAGTCTAGTGTGATTGTATGGAGCTTGGAAGGCTCCTGAGTAAAAGCCTTCAGTCACTGGGGAAAGAGGCTGGAACCATTTCCTTACTCCAGCTCCTTGACTACTGTGCTCCTTTGCTGTGAACCTGACTTCCCTGTGTGTGACCTTGCACTTTAACTGGAGTTAGTCTATTTAATTGAAACCCCTCCCCTACAAAAAGCCCCTGACTTTGGAGCATGACTTGACCTCACTCTCTGGATCATCTTGCAAGTGGACTGGGACTCCTGGCATCCTTGTCCCCTGAAGTAGGACAAGTGACCTAGAATTTGCTGGGGTCACCAAAACACAAACACCTTTGTTTCTCTCTAAGGACTTAGCAGCCTGAATGGTTGGGGAAGTAAACTATGTTGGGTTCAATTTAAATACATATTAAGCAGATAATCCTTAATAAAAGAGTTATAACGATCAAGTCACTCATTTTATTACTGGAAGGAGCAAGATAATAAATTCACATGTACTCTCGGTTTTCTAATTCCTTATTTTAACATTTGCCAAAGATGAAACAGTAGCAACACAGAAGCAGCATAATTCACAGTAGGAACATTTGCTTCTTCTTGGCTGCTCAGGTAAGGTCTTGATGCCTATTTTCAATGCCTTGCAAAGTCCTACTGGATAATTTGGAGAGCAGCTACCTCTATTAGTTCCACTCACATCCCACTGCTTCCAATTAGTTCTGATTTTCTCTTACAGCAAGCAGCCAGAAGGGCTGAACTGCAAAACTGCTGGAGAGAATATTTTAATGGGGATGAGGGAAGAGCTGCTTCCCTCCTGCTTCTGTTGTAAACAATGAAATCTCCTGATTCTTCCTACTGTTTCATTGCCTTTTACTGGAACAGCTATTATAACTGAAAACACAAAGGCTCATAGGTAATACAGACAACACTGAACAAATAAGTGAATAAACATTTATGATGTTTATTGATTTGCTTATGTATAGCAGATATCAGAGGAGCATCTGGAAAAAAAATGCTTCTCCCAGTGATCTGTACTAACTAATACCCAACATGTTCTGAACATTATTTATTTATCTTAAAAAAAAATCTATACCACTCCCGAATCATGTTTCTAGGGGTTCACAGTGTATACTGACAACAAACAATCGTTTCAAAAAGTATAGAACCATGAGATGTATAAAATGCACAATTATTTTCTTTCTGTGTCTTTGGCAGAATTTTGATGAAACAAACGATCTCTCTCTTTACTACAGTGCAAAAAAACTTAGCAGTTTTATGGTGCTAGCACATTTGCAAGGCTAAGCAGAGTCCAGTATGGTTTCAAATTGGATAGGGACCTCCCTTTTTGTTCATACTAGCTTTAGAACCAATAGCTATGTGCATCAGAACAACACCAGACATTAATGGAGCCCAAACTGGAAAACAAAACTTTATGACTGATCTATGTGCTGATAATTTAATGATTCTGACACTTGACCTACTGAACATAGAAGCAGCAATACTTCGAGAGCTTAACAACTTTCAACATTCTCAGGCCTCCAGGTTAACTACTGAGACTTTATGCTTTAATATACCATCCAAGATCCACTGTCCCCACTGATACCCACTATTTAACAACACTTCACAACAATTCAATGTGGCTGGAATGGACACGGGGGAGTCTATACAAATTATATGACTTTTATAACAGAAATACATCACTATATAAACTTCCTTGTAAGGAAACTTACAACCCCCTTTGGTACTCGCCTACCAAATCCACATATCTGAAGAAGTGTGTATCTGAAGAAGTGTGCATGCACACGAAAGCTCATACCTAGAACTAACTCAGTTGGTCTTTAAGGTGCTACTGGAAGAATTTTTTTTTTATTTTGACTATGGCAGACCAACACGGCTACCTATCTGTAACCAAATCCACACTGATAGACTTTGGACCAAAACCCCCTCCCCTTTAAGTCTATTTCGGCAAGCAATAGAGAATTAACCCTAAAACTCATATATAGGTGGTACCTAAACCTTGGAAAATGGCCATGAGCCACCCTGGTGACCCATCATGTTGCTGGAGAGGCTGCCCTACACAGTACATATCTCTACACGTGGTAGGAATGTATAAAAACCTAGACTTTCTAGAATTTGATACTCTAAGAATTCAATAAAATAATGAAACAATTGGAAGTCAAACCAGAATTAGCTTTATTAAATATATTTCAAGACAACCACCTGGATTTACATAATGAAGAATTAATAAGCTATTTATTACAAGCAGCGAGGCACAACAGAATCAGACACTGGAAAGATCTTTCTGGAACAACAAAAGACAACTGGGACCAAACAGCCCTCCTCAAGAGATTAACAAATAAACTATGTCTGACAAATGAAGAGATCAAGAAAGAAGGCTTTACCTCAGTGTGGTTTAATGTCACAACATATGCCAGTATTTTTTTTAATGAGCTACACTTCATTCAGCCATTCACTTATGAAATAACTATTACAGATGTTATTCTGATTTCATTATCCTATTTTGCTCATTACCTTTAATATCTAAATAGCCGTTCCACACATCCTTTTTTTGAAGTATGCATTGTTTAAAGCGAGTGTTAAAACATGCTAATTTTAAAGCCATAAATTACTTAGGCCCCAAATATCTGAAATGCTGCCTCCTTCTCTACAGACCCTCTTGGGTGTTAATATCGGGGGGGGGGGGGGGAGAGAGAGCTCTTGGTAGTTCCATTTTAAGTATGCCCCTTTCAATGTGATCCAGGAGACAATACAATTGTAACTGCATAAGCAGCAATAAAACAAAAAAAAACCCAAAAAACTGGAGCTTGAACCTGGGGACTCTGTATGCCAAACTCCCCAAAACCATATATCAAGTGAGCTTGATCAAGTGGTCTCCTAAATGGCAGACTGGAATCAAGTACAAATCTTGCAGTATTGGGTTAAACCAATTACCTGCATGCATGCTAATTGTGAATAAAATAAATGAATTTAGAACTTGAGACTCACATTTAAAGTCTCTGTGCAGTCTTTTGCTAAATGGTCAATTTTCACATTTTCTAAGATGGTAGTAAGAATAGCCAGCCTCACAGGGCTGGGATGAGCATGCTACAATTACAGTTAAAATATTAGAAAGCATATATAAAGATAAGACACTATTTATGATTGCAGCACTAGGGGGCCTCGTTGAATTCCATCATGTACTACTACACTATAAACTGAAATAGAGGTTATATCTTGAAAGCTGCAGCAGATAGCAGCTCATTTAATAGTAAAAACTGTTCCCTTTGACTCGAAGTCCACATTCAAGAAAGCACAAAGTAAGCCCATACCAGCTGCCATCTCATTAAGCAGGGAGCTGCTCTGGGTTGATTTCAATGCCTCTGAAATAATTTGCACTTTTATTAGATTGGAACAGCTACACACTGGGTCCTGGGAAACAACTCCATATTTTATTGGAGAATCTTCAGGAATAGGCAGCTGCAGGAAATTCTGATATTCTAAGAACCAGGTGAACAACTTCAATTACAATCTAAACTGAATACTTGACTCTAATCTTTTGCTTATAATGTGCTTCAGGCAAAATTATTCTGCTCAGTGGTTTGGTTTGCCAACCCACTAGAAAAAAAAAAGTATGTGACTTCCTGCATCAATCCCTTAGATGCACAAACACAAAAAGTACCATAAACGAGTACTTTACAATTAGCTTCACTATTTTAAAAGAACCTTTAAAAACCTTGAATAACCGATAATCTACATATACATATACAGGTATGTTTATTCCTTACAGTGGTGCCTTGCAAGACGAAATTAATTCGTTCCACAAGTTTTTTCTTCTTGCGAGTTTTTCGTCTTGCGAAGCACGGTTTCCCATAGGAATGCATTGAAAATCAATCAATGCGTTCCTATGGAGACCGTCCGGGGACAGAGGGGAAGCGCCACGCGCCTTCCCCTCTGTCCCTGGACCTGTTTTAAAGCAAGGGGTGGCGGGGAGAAGATTGCTTCTCCCCGTTGCCTGCCCCACAATCTCCGGGGACAGAGGGGAAGGCGCGCGCGCCTTCCCCTCTGTCCCCAGACATGTTTTAAAGCAAGGGAAGGGGCAGCGGGGAGAATCGCTTCTCCCTGTTGCCGCCCCTTGGTTCAAAAGGGGTCCGGGGACAGAGGGGAAGGCGCGCGTGCCTTCCCCTCTGTCCCCAGAGATTGCGGGGCTGGCAACGGGGAGAAGCGATCTTCTCCCCGCCGCCCCTTGCTTCAAAAGAGGTCGGGGGACAGCGGGGAAGACGCGCTGCGCTTCCCTGCTATCCCCGGAGCTTGCGGGGCAAGCTTCGTTTTGCGAACCAAGCCCATAGGGAAATGCGTCTTGCGAAGCGCCTAAGAAAACGAAAAACTCCTTCGTCTAGCAAGTTTTTCGTCTTCCGAGGCGTTCGTCTTGCGGGGTACCACTGTAATTGTTTTGTAGGCTGTACTGTTTTGAAACAGACAGCCTGAAATCTGACCTCTGTGTACACCCAGTCAAGAAGTATCCAAATCTATTGAATTTATATTCAATGAAGTAGGAAAAGGATACACAGAAGAGTTTATTAAAATATACATTTCAAATAAGGGCAAAGCTTGAAAAAATGCTCAATTACTTGCTAGGTATTGGGGCTTGCTTATAGCAATGAGAATTAGGAATAGGAGACAAATTCAATTCAGTATGCATTGAAGGTAAAATCTATCAGATTTGCAGTTTATTAAAAAAATACGTGACCTGAAACACAGCTATCTTTGAAATTTGCAGTTATCCAAATTTTGTGATGCAGTTCTCCAATCAAACAATAATTCTGAAAAAATCTTAGGTGAAACTGTGCAGAAAAAATGAAGATATTCATAAAAATAACATAAAAAACGCATTCAATTACAGCAGGGGTATCCAACTTCCAAGAGACTGCAATCTACTCCCAGTATAAATGAACTGGCAGTGATCTACCCATTGAATTAACTGAAGTTGTTGATGAGCCCTAAATTGGGGGAAGCTGTTTGCAAAAATGTGTACATTAATCAAAACTACATATAAAAATGTTGCTGCAAAATGTGTTTTCATTGGGAGGAACACAGAAAGAGGACGATGTCCTTCAGTTTGTTATCCTGGAGGTTAACATCTTCCTCTTTCTATGCTCCTCCTGATGAAAACATGCTGTCAGGGGTTTAGGAGCAGAGGCACGGGCAAGGGAGGAAACAGAGAGCGAAGGGGAGGAGGCAGAAGAAAAGATGAGTGATGACGACGACCCGAGATCTCCTAGTCTTTCCAGTGAATCAGAGGATTCACAGAAAGGAGCACCAGTGGCCAGGGCAAGGGGGGAGTCTAGGGGGGCACCCCAGGAAGATAGAGCCAGAGGGGACTCAGGGGGGAGCAGCTGGAAATCGGGACCAGCGTCACCGCCAGGAAGCAGGGAAGAGGAAGGGAGCCAGGGGGGAAGCGCTGGCAGCTCACCACAGGAGGGAGGGCATGAGTCAGGAGTGGCCACACCTCCATCGGGGAGCGAAGAAACGGTTAAGAGGAAAGTGGAAGGTTGGGCGCGCGCGCCAAGTTCAAATGCAGAGGAAGGCGGCGCAGTAAGCAGCCCCGAAAGGGAACCAGGTCCTAAAGCCCGGCGCAAGGAGGCAGGAGGGTCCGGGTCAGCGTCAGAAGAATCCCGGAAGGAAGAAGCCCCGGGGGGTAGAGGGACCCAGAGGAGGACAGTCAGGCGGAAAAGGTGGAGCAAGGCTAGGATATTAAGTTGGTGCACACGGGGCGGAGACTCAGACGGAGCTTCGCCGACCTAGCTACTAGGCGTAGAGTTGCGAGCAGCAGCGTGAGAATGGAAACTGTAATTCAATAAAGACTTTTACTTAATGATCGCTGGCTAGCGTGATCCTCCGTGAGCTAGGATCTTCAAGCAGCTCTGACAGTAAGCTCCGTCTCCCTCTTGTGGGCATCTACAGCCTCGAGGAGGGGAGAGAAACAGGTGCCTACTAGCGAGCTCACGAACGGCAGACGACATGACGGCTGAGCAGCAGATAGAGGAACTCAGAAACGCAGTGGCACAACTGAACGCCGAGGCTCTCGCATCCAGGAAGAGAGAGGAGGAAGCAGCTGCCGCCTGCAGGGATCTCCAGGTCAGGTTAGACGTGCTGACAAAGCAGACACCCCGGCAGGAGGGAATTGGGTTGGCGAGACGGACAGGCGGGCTGGTCTCTCACTTCGATGGGAACCTGCAACAGTATCCCAACTTTAGAGCCGACGTACTGTGCGCACTGCAACTGCTGCATAAAGACTTTAGAGATGAACAAGAGAGAGTGGGGTTCATCATGTCCCATTTGCATGGGGATGCGAAAGCATGGCTACGCAATTTATGGAGAGATAAGGATCCGGCGCTCCAGAATGCAGATGCCTTTATTAAAGCGATGGATGGGTGTTTTTTATCAAGTATTGACGTGGATCTTGCACGGAAGGAGGTGCATGGGCTGAGACAAGGGAGGGCCAGCGTCAGGCAGTATCATGCCCGCTTTTTCGCCTTGGTCAGTGCCCTGGAATGGGACAGAGATTCGGCTCCTGTAAGAGACCTCTTTTGGGAGGGGCTGCACAACTCGATTAAAGATGAGATTGCGAGGGGGGAGAGACCCCGAACCACCCAGGAGGTCGTTCAGAGGGCACTGGCAGTGGGGGTGAGGCTGGAAGGACGTCCGTGGAGCAGGGACGAAGGGCGTGGAGGGCGCGAACCAGCCGGGGGCCCCTCCTTCCTTCCCAGAGAAGCAGCGCGGGCGCAATCCACGCCTCCGCCAGGAGGAGGAGCCGAACCTATGGAGGTTGGAGGTGCAAGGGCTCAGTCAGCAACCAGAGCCCTAGCACCGGCAGCAGTGAAAGCGAAGCCTCCTAGAGGGAACAGGAAGTGTTACGTCTGTGAGGAGCCAGGGCATATGGCAAAAGAGTGTCCCCAGAGGCCCCACAAGCTCACTGCAGCCTCAGCAATGGTGACTGCAGCAACGCAGCAAGGAGGACCACAGCAGGGAAACGACGCTGTCTGGCTGGAGGAAGAGGCACTGGGGCCCAGCCAGACGTGTTAGTGACGCAGTCCCCAGAGATTTTACAGCCCGTGAACCCCCTCCCGCCCAAACCAGTAGTGAGGCTCACAGCATCTCTCCAGCTGCCCAATGGAATCACCATGGACGTGCCAATCACCATTGACTCAGGCAGCAATGCGGACTTTATAGGGCAGGACTTTGTCGACAGGCACGCTGTGCAGTTGCTGCCGGCCACACTGCCCCTGCAGGTTGTCACGGTGGATGGCAGGGAGCTGCTCGGGGGGCAAGTGGTGAAGCAGACGCCACCAATGGTGATGCGACTTGGGAATCACAGAGAAATCATCAGCTTCAACGTCACTCAACTATCTGACACGCCCATTGTATTGGGCATGAGTTGGCTGGACAAGCACAGCCCAACGATGGCTTGGTACCAGAGGCAGCTGACCTTCGGCTCTTCCTTTTGTGCTGAACACTGCATCGTGCCCAGGCAGGAAGGAGAGGAAGAGGAGTCACAGCTGCTGCTAGGCACGCTGCAAGTGATTCCCCACAAGTACGCTGAATTTTTGGAAGTTTTCTGCGAGAAGGAGGCAGACAGGCTACCCCCTCACAGACCATATGACTGCAAAATTGACCTGCTGCCGGGGGCGGCGCTGCCTAAAGGGAAACTGTATTCCATGTCAGAGGACGAACTGCAAGAACTCAAGGAGTTCATTGATCATAATTTGCAGCGCGGCTTCATCCGGGAGTCCAGGGCAGTGGGGGGCAGTCCCGTATTCTTTGTTAAGAAGCGGGACACGCCCCAAAAGAGACTCGTAGTGGATTACAGGATTTTGAACAGTGTGACTAGGCCATCGGACTTCCCCATGCCCCGAATTGACGACCTCCTCGCAAAGGTACGGAAGGGCAGCGTGTTCACCAAGTTGGACCTGCGGGGGGCGTACAACCTCATTCGCATGCGGGAGGGTGATGAGTGGAAGACAGCCATGTTCACGCCACTGGGGACCTACGAATATAGAGTTATGCCTTTTGGATTGCAAAATGGCTCCCACGTTTTTCAAGCATTTATGCATCACGTGTTGGCGGGACTTCTCTACAAGACGTGCGTCTGTTTCTTAGATGACATCCTGATCTTTTCGGAGTCGCAGCAGGAGCATGACAAACACGTCAAGGAAGTGCTGAGCAGGCTAAAGCAACATAGGCTCTACGCCAAGCTGGAGAAGTGCCAATTTGACGTGCCGGAGGTGGATTTTCTGGGCTACAAGCTGTCTGACAAGGGGCTCGCCATGGACAGCGCCAAGGTTCGAGCGGTGTTGGATTGGAAGAGCCCGCGCAACCGGAAGGAGGTCCAACGGTTTGTCGGCTTTGCGAACTTCTATCGCAAGTTTATCAAGGGCTTCGCGATGCAGACGGCGGCCATCACTGACACGCTTAGCTCCAAGAAAAAGAAGTTCATTTGGACAGAGCAGGCGGAGCAGTCCTTTCAGGCACTCAAGCGTCTCTTCGCGTCGGAAGAGCAGCTGCTTCATGTCAACCCCAGCAAGCCGATGAGGGTGGAGACAGACGCCTCGGACAGAGCCGTGGGGGCGGTCCTGCTGCAGAAAGACCCGCAGGGGGTGTGGCGACCGGGAGCGTTTTACTCCAGGAAGCTCAGCAAGTCCGAGCAGAACTACACCATATGGGACAGGGAGTTGCTGGCCATTCACGCAGCGTTCAAGGCGTGGAGGCACTTTCTGATCGGCGCCAAGCACACGGTGCAGGTTTGCACGGACCACAAGAATCTAGAGCACTGGCGCACGGCACAGTTCCTGAACCAGAGGCAGATACGTTGGGCTGAGTTCTTTGCGAACTTCGACTTCCGAATAGAGTATGTCCTGGGGGACACCAACATCATGGCAGACGCTCTCTCCCGTAAGCCACAGTATCTGGAGGACGCAACACCAGCGGCCGCCATGCACATCTTCGCACCAACAGTGTGGGCGTGCGCCGCGGCGACCGTGGACCTAGAGGCGGTGCGGCGAGCGTTGCAGGGGGACTCCTTCGCACAAGCAAAGATGGCAGAGGTGCAAAGGGGCAAGGCAGCGGCCGACGGTTTCCAGCTAAGAGATGGATTGCTCATCCGTAAAGGGGCCATCTACGTGCCGGGAGACGAACTTCGAGCCAAGGTGCTGCAGCAGCTGCACGACGCGCCCACGGCCGGGCACTTTGGCAAGGAGAAGACGGTGGAATTAGTAGCCAGGGATTTCTGGTGGCCTGGAATGAGAGGGGAGGTCGCAGACTACGTGGCGAGGTGTGACACCTGCCAGAGGGCCAAACCAGTGCACAAACCGCCGGCCGGACTGTTGGAACCGCTGCAAACTCCGGTCGAACCTTGGGAAAGGGTGGCCCTGGACTTTGTCACGGATCTGCCCAGCTCAAGGGGCAAGACGGCAGTGCTGGTGGTGGTGGACCTGTTTTCCAAGATGGCGCATTTCATTCCGTGTGCTAAGGTGGCCACGGCGGAGCAAACCGCCAAACTGTTCATAGACCACGTGTTCAAGGTTCACGGTCTGCCACGGTCTATTCTGTCCGACCGGGGGCGGCAGTTCATCTCGAATTTCTGGCAGAAGCTGATGGGCTTCCTGAACGTCAAGATCAACCTGGCGTCGGCGAGACACCCGCAGACCAACGGGCAAGCGGAACGGGTCAATGCCATCATGCAGCAGTACCTGAGATGTTATGCAAATCAACAGCCTGCGACGTGGGTGGATTACCTGCCGCTTGCCGAGTTCGCCTACAACAACACGAAGCACGTGTCCACGGGGGTCACGCCGTTCTTCGCCAACAACGGGAGGCACCCCAGAACCTTCCCGGGACTGGAAAGAATGGGGGAGGGGGAGCCGCAGACAGCAGATGCGTTCGCGTCGGAGCTGCAGGAAGTCCACGATCAGCTGAGGCGCCACCTGGAGCTGGCCAAGCACGCATACAAGGTACAAGCAGACAAGCACAGAAGGGTTGGAGAAGAGCTCCACGTGGGAGACTGGGTTTGGTTAGCTGCCCACGCAGTGCCGGCCAGGTCGTTGGCCAAGAAGAAACTAGGGCATAAACAACTGGGGCCCTACCAAGTCGAAGAGCAGGTCAACCCGGTAGCTTTCAGACTGGCACTTCCGGAGGGTTCCAGAATGCATCCGGTATTCCACAGATCGGTGCTCACTCCCTACAAGGCACCGCACAGGTTCCAGGAACCCGGAACGGCGCCGAGTCCGGCCAGAGACAGAACAGGGCACGCGGGAGTGGCACAGAAGGAGCGCATCAACGAAGTCACGGAGATTTTGGACTCCAGATGGGGAGAAGAGGGGGTAGAATACTTTCTCGCCAAGGAGGGCACCCCGGCCAGTGCGAACAGCTGGGTGCCGGGCTACGCCTTAGACGAACCTCTGCTCAAAGACGAGTTTCATGCCCTCTTCCCACATAGACCTATGCCAGCAGACTTTTTCGACGACTGGCTTTTCACGCCCACGCTTTCGGCCAGCACGTTCCGGGGGTTCGACTCGGACGAGGAACCGACACGAGACGTCCGTTCCCCGGAGGGGTCACCCTCGGGATCTGCCTCAGAACCCTCGTATTGGTGGGACGATAGGCCAGAGGAGCAGTTCCGCAGAAAGTGGCTGGAATGCTCAGGACGAGCAACGCCGCCAGGAGGAAGTGAGGGAGAGACGGACATGGACATTTTCGGGGACGACCCTGGTCTCGAGCACGGCGGCACAGAGATGGAAGCGGAGGTGACCGTCGTCGACGAGAGCAGGGAGGAAGACCCGGGAGAGTTCAGATGGAGGCCCGCCACGGGAAGCGACCGATATCCGACGTTCGTCACTTTGCAACAGCAGCCCCCAGCTCCAGCACCGGAAGGAGGGGAGGGGGGAATGGGGGGCTTCGAGGGGGGGATGGATGTCAGGGGTTTAGGAGCAGAGGCACGGGCAAGGGAGGAAACAGAGAGCGAAGGGGAGGAGGCAGAAGAAAAGATGAGTGATGACGACGACCCGAGATCTCCTAGTCTTTCCAGTGAATCAGAGGATTCACAGAAAGGAGCACCAGTGGCCAGGGCAAGGGGGGAGTCTAGGGGGGCACCCCAGGAAGATAGAGCCAGAGGGGACTCAGGGGGGAGCAGCTGGAAATCGGGACCAGCGTCACCGCCAGGAAGCAGGGAAGAGGAAGGGAGCCAGGGGGGAAGCGCTGGCAGCTCACCACAGGAGGGAGGGCATGAGTCAGGAGTGGCCACACCTCCATCGGGGAGCGAAGAAACGGTTAAGAGGAAAGTGGAAGGTTGGGCGCGCGCGCCAAGTTCAAATGCAGAGGAAGGCGGCGCAGTAAGCAGCCCCGAAAGGGAACCAGGTCCTAAAGCCCGGCGCAAGGAGGCAGGAGGGTCCGGGTCAGCGTCAGAAGAATCCCGGAAGGAAGAAGCCCCGGGGGGTAGAGGGACCCAGAGGAGGACAGTCAGGCGGAAAAGGTGGAGCAAGGCTAGGATATTAAGTTGGTGCACACGGGGCGGAGACTCAGACGGAGCTTCGCCGACCTAGCTACTAGGCGTAGAGTTGCGAGCAGCAGCGTGAGAATGGAAACTGTAATTCAATAAAGACTTTTACTTAATGATCGCTGGCTAGCGTGATCCTCTGTGAGCTAGGATCTTCAAGCAGCTCTGACACATGCTGATGGGGACAGATACACCCCTGCTTTAAGCAGTTTATACACTGTCTTCTGTTGTATATTATTTACTACAAAACTTGATAACTAAGCCCTTTGGGGATGAAACGTCTGATTACCAGAGCGATGTCCGAGCACTGAAGAACTGATACATCACAAGTGGACTCTTTATTTACTGTGTTTGCATTTATTGGGAAACTGTGTACGTGCAGCTACTCGCACAGAGTCAATTAAGGTTTGTCAGACAGCCAAAAGGCAATCTGAAGGAGTAAGTCTGCCTGGTGATAACAGAGGCATGGAGACAGCTCCCTGATTGGTCAAGCTCTCTCAAGGGAGTGATAATTAATGGCCTACTAACTGGAATGTGTTAGTTTAGAGGTTCAGAGTTCTGTGTGTCAGTGTAGGAGTTGTGAGTCATGTATGAAAGAGCTAACTAAAGATCCGTGTTCTGTTCCTGTAAATATTCCACTGTATATAATAAACAGCTAACTACAAGTTCCTGGTTCCTGCTTCATCTATCCTGTCTGCAGCCAAGTCGCCAATTGCTTCCGTGAATTCTGCGTTTACTCTGCTAGGTCTGGCTAAGGTCCTGAAACTAGTCAGAAAGTTGCAAAACACCAATAGGTTGTGCCAATAATTTACTGTGTTCGCAATTATTTAAGATAAAGCCTATTTTGGAAAGAAACTACTTTTGCCATATATGGGCATTTATTGTTTGTTTACAGATAGTCACCTTGTGTCTATTGCAGTACTATTGTTTACAGATAGTCACCTTATCTTGTGTCTATTGCAGTAGCCCTTGTATCACCACCCTGTTTATTGTTTCATAATAAAACCTAAGCAGACCAGTATACAACCATTTTACAGCCAGTAAAACCTTACAAATGCTATATAACATTTAATAAATTCTCTGCCCAGTTAAATTATTTGGACTAACATTATAAACAAGATATTCCATACAATAGGAAATAATTTGAGGCTGACTTCATTCCAGGTCTCTAAACATTTGAAGTTGCCTATGAACTACTGAGATAGTGAGTATCTAAAAGACGCAGCTTGAGGTACTTTGAGTTTAGCTGTGCAATATAATTGCAAAGTTAATAAAAAAGGAATCATCACAGCAGGGGCTAAATCAGGCAAACACAACTGCTGAGTTTGTTCTTGAATATTATTAACTCAAAAGCCTGTCTTGTCTGTGTTGTGGCATATTTGAGAGAGAAAAGCAACTTCAGGCATAGCAGCTTAATTTTTAAGAAGACTGGTTAGTGCACTAGTACATGATGAGGATTCCTTTGAAACAGCCTCAAAGAAGCATTTAACATTGTGCAAAACAATCAGTTTAATTACAAACAATCTCAAGTCATGCAGGCCTCAGATAGTGCACATTAAAATAAGTCAGGAAAAGGGTTTTTGCCCTTGGTTTATGCAGAAAATAGAGTTATTTCTGAGTTTGCTTGAAAAATAAAAAAGGTTCTGTGACATCCTATGTGGCAACAGAATCTCAAATTTCATATTTCTCAATTTGAGTTATTGAAAAATAGTCAAATGTCAATCCTGTGGTATTTATTCATCTATTTATAACATTTCTAGCTCCCTCTCCATCAAAACTGATAGCATGGCAGAGTACTACATACATTGCCCATTACATTTATACATAAGCAATAATGAAACAAATCTAAAAGAGACAGCTAAAAATAGCAAAGCAAGATAAAACCACACTTTAAAAAGTTGAGCAAACAGTTTTCCCAGAATAATAGAAATGTTGACACCTGGCAAACATGTAAGGGAATAGCATTTCAGAAGCGGAGGTCACAAGCTTCTCCTACCAGTGGGATGCAAAGAAGAACACCCTTTGCAGATCTCAAGGCATAGGAAGGCTCATATAGAAAGAGGCATCCCTTCCAGTATTTGGGCTGCAAGCCTTTTAGGGCTTTAAAGCTAAACCTTGGTACCTTAAATTGGACTCAGAAGTGAAAATGCAGCCAATGTAATTCTTACAGAATGGATGTGATGTGATTCCATCTGGGTGAAGAAGACAAAATTATGGCAGCCTCATTCTGCACTTATTAAAGTATTTGAGTCATCTTCAAGAGCAGTCCCATGTACAATCCACTGCAACAGTCCAGTCAGGAGTTACAAGAGCATACACCACTGGAGCCAAGCTATGTCTGTCCATGAATTATAGTATCTTCTTTTGTGCGTAAACCTGCATTAATATTCATTGAGATCAGCTTGAAAACAATTGCATGTAAGAAGCAATGCAATGCAAGAATCTTACAGATGACAGCTTTTCTAAAACCTCTTTCACATATTTCTATTGTGAAGTGAAATCCTATATGGCTGGCGTGTGTGCACATGAAAATACACTATCTGCTGCTGGAATCACTTAGAAAGGATAATAAAAATGATAACAATAATGACTGACTGAGAAAGTCTACGCAATTACCCCATCCTCACATGACTGCTACACCCACTCACATACCAGAGCCATATGGTACCAGGCGACAGCTCTCATTCCATTGCACATGCACACAGAAACGGACATATTTCTTTATTTTGATCTATCTGCTGTCAAAAGTAGGCTGGATTCACTCTTGCCTGAATCTGAGCTCAAAGCTTGCAGTAAGGAAGGGGCAGATCTGGCCCATAGCAGGACAGGCACGAGATCTGTTTCTTCCAGATATGTAGGTGAAATTATCATGTAGGGAAAAGGCTCAGGGAAAGGCAAGAATGAGGAAACTAGTCAAGGCTGGTAAGTCAGGCGAGAAAGAAACATTTCCAAGTTAGAAAAGGAAGAACAAGCAAAATAAAACAAGAACAAGTAGTGATTCGTAGCTCTTTGCAGAGAGGCCATAGTTTCAAGTGAGGACACTGAGAGCAGCACAAATGCAACAGCACTTTCTGTGTTGATCTTATGAAGGACCAGTGACCATGCACCTTGTACCTAAGTTGCCAATCCAGTGACCTTTTGTTGACCGCCTCAAATTATTTGATTCTGATGTTACAAATAGTTATTTCATTCTAGAGGAGGGATCATGGATCTGAGCCAGATGCTCTAGGTTCTTGCTTGAGTTACTTCAGTTCAATGCACATTGCTTACACTTCTTTAAAAATGTATACATGTATAACCCACATTTGAACTAGGCTGAAAACACTCTCAATCCAGAATCATTGATACTCATCCTCAATATGCCACTTTCAATCTAAATTGATTCTACACTGTGCCATTCACAATGGGGTGCGGGTGTGGTTCCTCCCCACACATGTCTCATGTGAATAATAATAATAATAATAATAATAATAATAATAATAATAATTATTATTATTATTATTATTATTAATATACCACCCTATACCCAGAGGTCTCAGGGCAGTTTACACATGTGAATGAAGAAGTAAGTGATGATTGTGCTATTGGTATACATCCACCCACCCACAATGTTGCTGGGCAGTTGAGAATACATCACCACTGTGGGGTAATGTAGAATCAAACAGCAATAAGCTTTTATTTATTTAATGAAACTAAAATTTCTGGAATAATTCTGATTAAGCACTTTTCTGGGGCAAAAAATATGCAGTAGATCTAGATACTATGTGGACTATGTAGAAAACTCAGTCTCCATGGATTCTAGAATAAAATGTCATAGCATCATAAATTGTTTTCCTAAATAGTTCTTGTTAGGTATATTATGCTAGAAGTATTTAAATGTATATAAAATATAATGCTTTGATATTTTTGTTGGGAGAGGATCTTAACACAGACACATGTGCTATCACTATACTGGTAAATCATGAACTTAGCAGGGACCTGAAAAATTCTGTCATATTAGTGGTACAGTTTTGTCCTGCCATGAGACTTGACGTTCCCCAGCTGCAAACCACTGTACCACTGTCAAATCACATGCAAATATTCAAGTCTTGAACTGACAATTTATCTAAGCAGGTTAGAATGAATGCTTGCTTGTTTCATACTTGGTCTTGTGTAACTGGGCAGCTATAACTGCAACTGTGTTTACATTGAATCATAGAATCATAGAGTTGGAAGAGACCACAAGGGCCATCGAGTCCAACCCCCTGCCAAGCATGGGATGCAATTTCAGAACAATTATGATTTTCTAGCTTTTATCCCAAATAATTTTAGAAAACAAATTTGTTATAGATGTTTTTAACAGCTTCCCTTAATCTTCTTGTGAGCAGAATTCTTTTCAGGAATGGCTGTGGCAACAGTTGCATAATGCTGGCAAGCGGCATTTCTAGCTTCAGAAATAGCTCCAAAATGATCATGCTCATAGCTAAGGAAATGTCTCTGCGGCAGATGTCACAGAATTATCTGTTCCGATGGAATATGCATGCTACAAACATCAATAACAGAGGGTCAGTTCATATAAGATTTCCTTTTTTCCGTAGGCAACATAACAGCCTGGATCAAGATAGAACCACAGTTTCCCATGGTGATAGCACATTGTACTGACCCTTAGACTTAGTTGCTCCATTTCACCCTTTCATACATGAGAAAGTTTTAAACTTCGGTTTGTGGTTTGGAACACATAGCTATGCCCAAATATGGAAAAATGTAAGCTACAAGTCATCTCTGGGATACAGCATTATGCGCCACCATCTGATATATGTTGGCAGAGCAAAGAGATGCTTCATTGCAGAGTCTGTTTTACAGAGCATTTAAAGTTCCTTGTCACCACATCTTTTTCAGCCCCTTCACTTCATGTGTTTTATTAATATAACAGTACATATCATCTTAATATGTCAAAATTAAGATTAAAAGACATGAGAAGTTGATTATAAAAAACATAAAGATCCAAATTGATCTCATTATGTTTGACTTCCCTCCAAAGGCCAAGCAACATTAATTCAGAAAGTCAATAAAACATAGAAGCTTTCATTATTACTTGACTGGTAAAAATGCTAAAATGTGCATAAGAATTAATGAGACAAAATTCTCAATACGTTCTTTGTCAATGTACAAATTCAAACAAAGGCAGAAAATTTCAGTACGTTGAACACAAAGTTGGAGAAACACATTCTATCATTTTCTAACACACAGGACTACATATTTCAGTGTTACAGTAGAACTGTATAATTTCAGCAAAGCTCTTCCTTTCTCCCAGGGAGGGCCTTCCAAAGGGCCTTCCAAAGTGTTGTTGGACTACACTACAACAAAGCATCTGGAGGAAGAGGCAAGGGCAGAGGGTGAAGAAAGAGCTGTGAGTGGAGGGGCCCTTTCCCCATCCTTTGCACCGCCTGGGAAACTAAAAAAAACAACCCTGTTGTACCTGGAACTGGGACTGGAGAGTGCAGCTGAATGGAACACAGCTGTGGAAGTACCATCCACCTTGGGCCCATCCATTAAAACCAAGTCTAGAGTGAGAGACGAGGGTGATGTCTGCTGTTTCCAGGAACTCTTCTGATTGCAAGACTTTTGGGGCTGAGCTAAGAGTTTGTTGGACCCTGGGGTGGGAACCCGGACGGTGATAGGGAGGGTGTGTCAGAAGGAAAATGAATTGATAGTGATTTCTATATATTAGTAACTTTGTATTAATGCAACATTTTGATATGTAACTGTATTTTTGTAATATTTTGTTGAAGTTATCTCTTGTACACTGCTTAGAGATAGTTTTGATATATTAAAAGGGATAGAAATTAAATAACAAATCAATCAACTCCCATTATTCCTGGCTGATGGGAATGCTAGTCTGACAACAACTAGAGGGCAGTGGGCACCACATTTGCTACCCCAAAGTAAAAACTACAAAATTTATAGGAACAATACAAACTACAATACAATCCTATACATATCTATTCAGAAGTGCCATTCAATGGGGCTTACTCCCAGGAAAGTATATGACTGCTATCTAGTGTGTTTTCTATTCTTTTTTCATACATGCATGAATCAAAGTTTCTAAAGCAATTCTTCTTCCTCTAAAACTTCAGACTCCTCAACTATAATATTACAAAGGGAAATGCATATCTATTCAACTTTCTCTTCTGGCCACTCCAAACATACAATTCAAAAACAGCTTGTGCTTAGGTAACGACAGTTCTTTGAAAAGCACCAGGCTGTGGCACAATGCCAATTTACAATATGCCCTGTAACTTACTAGTGTGAAGCCAATTATTATTTTTCTTCAAGAACCTTCACTCACTGGAGAATATGTTGCCTATTAATTCTGAACCATCTTCCACTGTGTATCAGAACAGTATGTATATTTCAAGGCAACAATGGTTTGAAAGAATAACCAGTGTTGCTCTCTGGTACATTTTCATCTGTATTACATTAAAAATAGCCTTGCTGCGACTGAACCCATCTGAACAGAAATCATACATTCGCACTTCATAGTCCCAACATGCCAGTGGTACTGCTTTGCTAAATAATTCCTCCTGTTGAAGCAATGCCCTAAAAACCTCTGACCTATGGATTGCATGCCTTTAAGAAAAATAGATACTGAAATTGAAACCTGAAAATGAAAGCATGCAGTTTTTGCACAGTATTGTTGCTACATAATTTTTTCATGCAAGGTATTTCATGTATTTCTCTTATTGAAAGAAACTGACTTTTTCTCCTTGCAAATACTGTTTTGCTCAATTACTTTTATAGAAACAGTGTATGAAGTTTAGTTCTGCTTCCATAACTTCAAGACACTTTTCCACTAAATGCTACTTAGCATCTAGTTCAATATTCCCAGCAGTTTAGTATCAATTCAAGATCATAACAACTCCATCAACCTATCTAGAATGAATTCAGTCAATATTGGTTTTGAATATTTTAGACGTTTCATCTGAACTTTCTACAGTGACTAAAGCATCAATAGCAACAAACAAAATGACATTTCAATAGAGAGTAAGGTAAACAAAAACTGACATTTTGCAAGCATTTCAGCACTGAAGTGCCTGCATCCACATAAAGAGTGCTAATGCTACATATTTTAAGCTATTTAGAGGTCTTATGGGTATAAAAATATGTATTTTTAAAAAAGATTCTGAATAGCTCATTATTGAACTGTTTGAATATTCCCTGCTTTAAAATTACATCCATTTTAAATAGGATTAGCAAGTGTTTCAATATGAATAACACCATATCACTAATTAATCCCAGTTATCACTAAGCATTAGTGGGTTTTTGATGGGTGGCAATAAGGGTTATGTTCTACTTGGGCTGCCAAGACATTGATTTATTTGGTACTCATTGCACTATCAATCATATAAGTAATCATTCACTATTAATGTCCCTGCACTATGTAATTCCACTTTAATCCAGTACTGATTAATATCTGAATAGCAAGGAAACATAATATTTTATTACAAATATGTGGAGCCTTTTTGTCAGAAGAATGGAGGAAAGGCAAAGACAGGCAGCAATCCTGCACTGGGAAATATTATTAGGTGACGTTTGCTATCAATTGAATTATATCAGGTATGTGAATTTAGATTTCTAAGATATGATGCAATAACCCCACTCCAGCAAATAAAGGAAGATATAAAGGACACAGAATGTTACTCAGCCAAAGGTCTGGTTACAGAGAAACATGTTTGACAGGTGCCTAAATATATTTAATGAAGGTGCCAGTTGAGCCTCCCTGGGGAGAGCATTTAACAAACAGGCAGCCATCACAGAAAAGGCCCATTATTGTGTTGCCACCCTCTGGACCTCCTGTGGAGGAGGCACAAGAAGAAGGGCCTCAGAGGATGATCACAGGGTCAGGGTTGGTTCATATGGGGAGAGGCGATCCTTGAGGTATTGTGGTTCTGAGTCATTTATGGCCTTATAGCTCAAAGCCCAGAAACTACCGTATTTTTTGCACCATAACACTCACTTTTTTCCTCCTAGAAAGTAAGGGGAAATGTCTGTGCGTGTTATGGAGGAAATGCCTACGGGTGGCATGCCTACGGATTTTCCTCCTCTAAAAACTACGTGCGTGTTATGGTTGGGTGCGTGTTATAGAGCGAAAAATACGGTAATTTGCAGCCAGTGTAGTTGGGCCAGGATTGGTGTCATATCTGAATCCAGGGAGGGTTTCTTGAGGAGTGGTTTTACCACTGCCTCCTTCAAGCGGACAGGAAGCACACACCCCCTCTTGTAGGGAGGCATTAATAACCTCCCTGGCCCAGCCAGCCGTCCCTGCTAGTTTTTATCAGCCAAGAGGGGAAAGAGTTCAGAGTGCAAATGGTTGCCCTGGCAGATACAAGCACCTTGTCCACATCCCCAAGCCTTACTAACTGAAACCCCTCCAACATAATAGGGCTCTGGACACCTCTTGAGATTCATCTGCTGTAGCAGCAGAGTCAAGAACCTGGTAGATGCAAGTAATTTTATCCTGCTGAGGAGAAAAGATGCTGAAAGCCTAAATCTCAACAGGAAGTGATCCGACCATAAGAGGCTAATGTTAGTACCACCCTTTTCCTGCCCAGTTGAGAAAACAAGGTCCAGAATGTCACCTGCCACATGTGTTGGGCCAGTGACATGTTTGGTCAGCCCCATGGTTGTCATAGCAGGCATGAAGTCCTGAGCCACCACAGAGCAAGTCATCTCGGCATGGATGTTGAAGTCCCCCAAAACCAGCAGTCTGGGAGTCCTCAACACTACTTCTGAGATTAGCTCAGGCAGCGAGATTTGTCCTGATTGCCCAGTGCCAGGAAAACACATTCAATATACCCCACCTTCCTGGACAGAGAACTGGGAGAGAGAGATGGAATCTCTATAGACAACAGCAACTTCCCCTCCCCAACCCTCAAGTCTGTCTTGATGCTGCACCAAGTACCCAGGTGGGCCTAGCTAGGTGAGACCAACTCCACCCTGTTCACCCACAAGGTCTCAGGGATAAAGACCATATTGGCCTCCTCATCTATAATCCATGGGTGAGGGAGGTCTTACTCAGAGCCAACCAAGGGCTGGCTGATAGGACAACTGCAATTCCCCATGTTGGAGGAGGGGCTGGCAAATGGCACAGTCAATAACTGCCTGTGCTGTGTTCTCCTTACCCACACCTCCCCCTACCCTGAACCACTATGACTGCCCCCACATGGTTGCACTTTTCCCTGGAACATTCTACATTCCTTAATTTAGAAACAACAAAAACCTCCTCCTACTTTTATTATTTGTACCCGCCCATCTGACTGGCTTGCCCCAGCCACCCTGGGCAGCTTCCAACACACACACACACACACACACACACACACACACACACACGAAGGTAGTATCAAAATCCAGAGAGGTGTAATAAATTAGGTATATTTAGCTTTGTAGTGATGGGTTTTTGAGTTCTCCTAACACAGCAGTTTCTCTTAATCGCATATTTACACAGGCATTCGCTTTGTGGAATTCTGCACCCAGCCTCAGCTAGCTTTTAATTAATTTCAGAGTACACCAGTGTCTTTAGTGGATTGCTTTCAGGGTATTAGTGTGTTTTGTTTTCTTTAAAAATAATAAAGTATTTAATCAATATTGTGATTTTGGATTCTCACATAAAATGGGGAAAAATCTACATGACAAATTAGCAAAGGAATTTAGCTCAGGCTAGGCAGTTTAGCTTACTCCATAGAGAACTGCTAAGCAACAAATCTTCTTCTTTAAAAATCCACTCTAACAAGCAAGGAACAAACAGAACAATCCCCTAAAGTGAATTACTTTGGGACACTGCAAAATCTGTGTGGATTTTGCATTCCAGCTTAATATTTGTCCCTCCCCCCCATATATATTTCACTTGATGACTATTTCACCATGAAAGAAAAAAGTTTATTGCAACTGATCCCCTCAATATGGTATTATAGCTTCTGGGTTAAAGTCCTTTGTTGGGCTAATAGCCCAGACTACAGAATGTTTGGTTGATGTTTCTTCATGGGATTTAATTGTTAGGATACCTGGAAACCTCTCTTGAGTGTTTTAATGGAGATACCCATCAGAGCTTGGAGAAGGCAACCTCAAAGCTAAGGGCAGGTGTGTGTAGAAGATGGAGTTTGCAATTTTGAAGAGACTGAGAAACAGAGCTGTGAATTGAATAAGGACAGAAAAAAAGGATTAAGGAGTTTCTCTCTGAGAGTCTGATGTGAGCTAGCAGGGCTGTCTTCCTATGCACTCTCACCCAAAGAAAACCAAACCCAAGTGGAACATTTCGCTGCTCAGGGAAGTAGAAAGTGCGCAACATCATATTTTATTCTCAAAGTAAGATAATTTTCACAAAAATCATAGAAATGTCTCACATTGAAATATCATAGCTGTCACCGTTCCCACCTAAAGCAGAGTACTGAACTAGAACTTAGCGAGAAGACAAACATATTTTAATGTGCATTAATATATGAGTCAAGTAGCACATTTTAAGACTATTTTAACATGATATAAGCTTCTGGAAGTCTTAACCTTTAACTTCCAGTGCATATGTAAAACCACTCAAAATATAGTAATGAGAAATCACTTCTGCATGGGAATTTAAGAGCAGTATTGTTTCTACTGCCCACACAGTTGCCTTATGGATAATCAAAATAATGGCCCAGTAGAACTGCTTTTATAACATCCCAGACTGGAGCTAAATCTCAAGTCACCTGGGAAACTTACTGAAGTATAAATTATAGATTTACACAGCCACATGTAGTGCCATTTGAGGTAAAAACCCAAGACTGTGTAGAGATATGGATGCACAGCAATGGGTATCATAGTCACTAAATGACAGCACTTCATTCTACTAATTTCAGTGTGTTTCCTCTGCACAAAACCAAGCAGAAGAGTCTTCTTATTTTGCATTTTCACAACATTTTGCATAGGGAGTTTAAATATAAAGCAAAACATCCTCATCGAGATATACTGAACAGTAAGGTATTTTAATTGAACTAAAAATCTGGGCATGCAACTGACATCTCTATGGTAACTTGTAAAATGATTTCTCACCTTTCCATCATAGGCTACATCTTCAATTAAAAACACATCATTGAGATTATAATCACCCAGTATAACATCAGTAGCAGATAGTGTCATCAAGTTAAATTTGCAATGCATGTCTTTCTAAATTGCACTTCAGGTACTACTATCGGTTGTCTGTTCTGTGTAGACTAATTAGCCAGATTTTCCTCTCCATTTAATTAACAAAGATGCTAGCATGTGACTGGCTTTAATTCTAGCAAACTGATTTTCATACGTATCTTCCCATAACACAAATAAAGATTTCACTTTCAAAGGATTTGACTTGCACTTTCATTTCAGTGCTACATTTTGAAGTTTGCATCTCATCTGTTTTCTGTGATACCACTGCAATAATATTGCCTTCAAGTTACCGAAATCATTCATTCTGGTAACAGCAATAATTGAGAAAACAGAAGATACTACCAGAGGCATTCTTTTCTATTATTTATTTAAATTTCACTATAATTTAATGAGAAATATTTCAAAAGCAACATTTTCATCTTTTTATGTGACATTAATTTACAAATCATCAGAAACAAACCATACTTAATAAAGAAATATTTTACATATGTTAGCAAAATCTACATATAAAAACTACATTTACTTTTTTGCCAGGATTACCTTTACTTCAATTGTTTTTCATTGACAGTGAAAGTGGTATACTAATGAAATTGCAGGTGTGTGTGGGAAACCATTTAAAAAACAACAAATGTTTTTAAAATAAAAAGCTGGTTAAATAAAACAAATAAGTACACACAAACCCGAGCACACAGGCACAATGCAAGTATGTGAAATTTTAACTCATGACTTCAGATGTCCTCATTAGGGTCTTCTATGACTGAAGACAATTTTTACTACATTCCCCCATCCCTGCACCAGCAGAAACTAAGTCCGTGTGTGTGTGTGTGTGTGTGTGTGTGTGTGAGAGAGAGAGAGAGAGAGAGAGAGAGAGAGAGCGCCTTCAGGGGCCATAGGAACTTGCTTGGGGGGGTGAATCTGGCCCTCAGGCTGGAAACTAGCCACACCAGAGTCAGATATTCATTTCAACTGATTACATGGAAAAGATAAATGTACTGAGAATAAAAAAAATTAAGCTTAGAATTTACAAGTGGAATATACTTTCCACTAGCTGTGCATGTGGATGTAAGAGGAAAACAAGTTAATAGTGAGATTTTGTGGTGGTCAGAAGCAGGCCCAGGCAGCGTGGGCAGCTGGGTACACTTGCTCTGGGCCTTGGAGGGCTAAGCTGGCAGGCGGACCCCAGCAGGAACCAGCTATGTTTTTCATTTCAGTCCATAACTTTCTTCTAACAAGACTCCCGCCATGGGCCTCACACAAGCTCTGCATGGGCCTGGTAAGAAGAAGCAAAATGCAACAGGTCCATTTAAAATGATATAGAACCCCAGAAGTGAAAGGTAGTGAAAGTGAAAGCATGTGGAATGAAAGGCAGAAAGTTCATGGTACTGAAGAACAATACCAATATGTACCTGAAGGCATAAATAAATTAGCCACTGAGAACAAAGTACTCTCTATCCTTAGAAAGCTAAAGGTAAGAGGTAAAGGTAAAGGACCCCTAGACGGTTAAGTCCAGTCAAAGGCAACTAGGTCAACAGAGGAACCAGAAGATGTGGTGTTAGAAACAATTAGAAGATTCAGGAGCCTACAGAATGGGATAAATTTGTAGAGGTAAAGGAGGAAAAGAAAGATGGAAGTAATATGCAAAAGAACTGAACTGAGAAAAAAACCCCAAAACATTTCTTCAGTATTTCATTAAATACATTTTTGTGCAGCGGCTGAATAATCAATTCTAATAATTTATCTAATGTTATAGGCTACAATCCTGCAGCCACTTAATGGATAAGAAGTTCCAATGAATTTAATTATCCTTCCAAGTAACATACACAGGATTGGGCTGTGACCCACTGAAAGCCTTTCTCTCATCCGGAGGAGTACGATAGAAGGGCCTCTTTGTTTACATTTAATAAAATACCATTAAAGCAGGTTAAATATAACATGGTCTTGTATCTAAGCTCCCAAATTGAAGTGGCTTTTACATTAGCAGACCTAAGGTAATGACTGTTAAGCATTAGCTAAGGTGTATACATCCTGTCATTCAGCAGAGCATGCATCTTATAGCTGTACTTACAGAGAATACTGTTTTCTTATCCATAGTCCATAAAAAGCCTCAAAAGTGAAACTCTGCATAAAAACAGCCTCCTAAAATAGCCTTATAATATCTACTGAAGTGCTGCTCTGATTTCAAGGCTGCAACCCAGCAAATTCTGGATATAAATGGGCTCCTGTTTTATGCATGAAGATGCTATTCTGAGACTAAACCTTTCCTTAACATAAGGAAACCCCTTCAGCAGTACAATAGTCGCAAAGCATAGCAACAATTTCTGGAGCTATAATGACTCCTTAGCACTCATGGGAGTGTAAAAAGCATGGGGACATTTTCAAAACTTTTCATCAAATGCATATCCCTCTACCCAAATGTACCTGGAGGAACTGACTGCATTAACACATTTAAGGGAAGATACGAGAAACTTTTACCCTTTTAAATTTTTAAAAATTGCTCGGATTGTAAATTTAGGTGGACTAGGAAACTAGGAAACATTTTATAAGGTACTTATCACATGTTCACCCATTTCAGCTGACTTCTATTCCTTTGAGAAAATTACAAATAGTGTGGTGATTTCAAAATGCGGTGTCCCGAGGGACAAAAAGCACCCTATGTTTCTAAGGCAATAGATAAAAAATATCAACCCATTGTTCTCCTGATCAAAATGTCCATGGAGATCATGAGATTCAGGATGAAATCAAGGAACCAATAGATTCAAATTACACGAAAGGAGATTCAAGGAAGAACTTTCATAGAACCACGGAATGGTAGAATTGGAAGGGACCCCAAGGGTCATCTAGTCCCTGCAATGAAGGAATCTCAACTAAAGCATCCATGAAAGGTGGCCACTCAACCTCTGCTTCAAAACCTCCAATGAAGGAGAGTCTATCCACCACCTTCCGAGGGAGTCCATTCCACTGTCAAGCAGCTCTTACCATCTTAGTAATCACAGCATCATTTTTGAAACACTCGCAAACTGACCATTTAATTATCTATACACCCCTTCCCTGGTATTGACGTCAGACTGACCAGTCAGCAGTCACCTGGGTCTTCTTTTTCCCATTTTTGAAGATGAGGACAACATTTGTCCACCACCAGCCCGGGGGCGGAGGCAATATGGGACCCGGCAAAATGGGACCCATGACTTTCAGAGGCAGTATGCCTCCCTGTAATAGTTGCTGGAAATCACAGGATGCAAAAGTGCTCTTGTGCTTGGGTTCTGCTTATGGGTTTCCCTACAAGCATCTGGGGATGCGGGTAGTGCTGTGGGTTAAACCACTGAGCCTAGGGCTTGCCGATCAGAAGGTCGGCGGTTCGAATCCCCACGACAGGGTGATCTCCCGTTGCTCGGTCCCTGCTCCTGCCAACCTATCAGTTTGAAAGCACGTCCAAGTGCAAGTAGATAAATAGGTACCGCTCCAGCGGGGAGGTAAACAGCGTTTCCATCTGCTGCTCTGGTTCGCCAGAAGCGGCTTAGTCATGCTGGCCACATGACCCGGAAGCTGTACGCCGGCTCCCTCGGCCAATAAAGCGAGATGAGCGCTGCAACCCCAGAGTCGGTCACAACTGGACCTAATGGTCAGGGGTCTCTTTACCTTTTTTTACAAGCATCTGGCTGGCCACTGTGAGAACAGGGTTGTTGGACCAGATGGGCCGTTAGAATAGTCCATCAAACTGTTCCTGTGTTATTATTGGGGGGAGAGATTACTAGATTTAGAGGGGGGGGGAGAGATTACTAGATATTTTGCTGAACTTTGTCTTCTGTATATTATTACTATTAAACCGAAACCCAGAAGTTTTCACTTTGGGGTAAAGCACCTACTTCAGAATCTGAACCACTTTCAGGGTTTTGTCTCAAATAATGATAGTTGTCGCATGCAAGCTTACTTGTTAAGTTTTAGAGAGCTATCAACAGCTAATTAAATTGATCTACAGGTTTAATATATAATGTTTACACTGATAAAATAACAGGATAAATCTATGCCAATTTCAGAATTACATCTAATATCACAGATCTGGAAGGCAATGTCACATATAATTATTGCCACAAGCCCACAAGGGTAATTAACACAGCGGAGATTTCACATCACCACAAGTACTAAAGCAGAAAATAAAGTTCATTACTTCCATTCCTTTAATATGGGTATGTATCAGTTCAGGCCTCATAGGGAGTCCATGATGTATTTAAATTAGACAATCAAACATAAAATGTAATTACACAACTCCTCTGATTAACGGTTAGTTATTGTGTGTGTGCGTGTGTGTGTGCGCGCGCATATATATATATATATATAGGAAATCTCCAGAAAGCATGGCAAAGATGTGAGTCACTTCAACATTTATGTTATTGTCAGCTCTGACAAATTATGCTTCCGTACAGATGCTATTTAACACTGCATTTATAATGCAAAGACAATATAATTACATCAGTATGCCAACAAATAATATCATACGCAATAATATCATACGCCCTCATCTCCACTGTACACTGTGAATGAACATTTGATATATTGGTGGTTAGAAAACACACATCTATAGCTTGTAAATACCTATATTTATACCCACCAAAGAGTGTCTGCCTCAAGCACATATCTAAGGGCATTAACATTTAGTGACAGAAGGCCAGCTTTGGTTATATATCTGTGTCTCAACATGAGGGTTGCATTCAATGGTGGCTCTGTGCTAGCAGGAGTACTTCTGCTTGTGCAAGGCAGGGTACCTCATTTTTGCTGATCCCTCTTATTCAACACATCCCCCTGTGGCTCCCAAAAACTTTCCCTTGGGGTTGAGGGACCCTATGGAATGGTATGGTATATGGTATAGAAGGCAGGAGGGGGGATTAGTGAAAATGAAGTGCCTTTCCTTATGCTGGAGAAAGTATTTCTGCTAGCACAAAGTGAGCACTGGATACAACCATGAGTACATATGGCTCTACATCAGGGAACATTAGTAGGAACAGGATTATACTGTTAATTCAACCCTATTCCTAGAGGAACATAAATTTTGGTACGTAAATGACTTGCAGAACTGCATTTGCACCTCCATTATAATTTCTAAAGGGGAAATTTTAGATGTAGGTACAGTCCCCTCATGAGAAAGATGTGTGAGTTCCCTCTAGGGTTATAGTAGACAAATGCATGTAGGGGAACAAGGTAATGCCTTGTCAGATCACATATTGGCACCATAACAAAGCTAGCAACCAAATAACGATAAAAGGTAGGGTTTTTTATTATGAAATAAAGCCATAAAAATTAATTCAGCAACAAATTAACTCATGTGGTCTTTACACAGTAGAGTTCTTAGGTTTAGAGTTAATTATGCATTCCCAACAGGCATCTAATAACACTGTAAAAATATTTTACAGTATAGTGCTGTGCTCTGTATACACATCTTGGCTTGGCAAATCAGACGCACATAGGCACATTATGATCAAAACCATGGACATTATGATGTATAATCATAACACAATGGAAATATAAGCTTGCTTGCAGTGCCACTTAAAATGTGGCAACTGAATATTTTATTAAAAGCTGGGTCTGAAAGAAACCCTGATATGAAGATGCCTTTGTTTTTTGTTTGCTTCTAGTGGGGGGAAACAAATGTGTGCCCTAATTATCTATAACTAGTGAAAATTAAGACATTGTTTCAGTTTCATCTCATCGGCATGTACTAGACATAAGTCCTAATTTTCTCCAGTGACATAGAAAACTAAACTAGTTCAGCTAAGCAAACCAGAAACATCTAGACAGATTTTACATTACTGTAATAAGCACAAAAGATGTACAGCATGCTCATCTATGCCAAAGGTCTGTCAAGAATCTGTTTCAGTTATATGTGTGACATAGAAGCATCTGTTAGCAAATGTTATTTGCCTTCTCTCCCCTGCAAACAGTACTTGAATTCTCAATATTCTGTTTATTTAAACATCAGACACTCCCTTAAAGAAGATTTAAATAAAAAGCATGTTCATTGTCCTCTTTGTTGTTAATAAAACACACCTTTATAGCACTCAGTGCCATTAACACAGAGAAACACAATTTAAAAGTGAGCACACCCCTTTTCCGTAAGCTGAAAGGGCTCATTCCTCATAGTATAAAAGAATTCTATAATTCAAATCACTTGACTTACCTGCCACTGCTTCATGAGCTCCCGAACCCCTTGGGTATCCTCTAGTATTCTCTCTTTGTGTGTGGCATTTTGCAGAACATTGGCAGTGGTTTCTGCTTCTGTAAGCCAGGCGAGGAACTTTTCCAGATCCAGGTAGAATTGTTGTAGCAGCCTTAGGGCTGCTTCTAATGCGGCCTCTCGCTCACTAACTCTGTGAAAGCACAAATATAGTCAAATGCAGCGTAGTGATAGGAATCAGGACAGGGATAGTTTGTAGAGAGAGGGAAGCAGAAAGAGTGTGTGAACAATTTTCAATAAATCTGTAAATAACACCACAATAAAATGAGGGGGGATAAAAATGTTTGTGTTGTCTGCTTTCCTATGTCTACCAGTTAATGTTCATTTCTACCTATAGTAGAAAGAGCAAGGTAAGAGAGGAGGGAGGGAAGAGGCTGACAAGACAAGTGGAATTGCTTCTATGGATATGAACTCTCCCCTTAAAATCATCTCTATAAGATGATTGTCAGGTGCCACATAAAATATTTCTTGACCACTAATCAGGAACTATAATTTACCATAAATACTGGTATATCTAAGTTGCAAGGCTAGAGGTCCCATATATCACTTTGAATATAAATTGTTTCTATCTGTCCTTGCTATCCTTGCTATCCCGGCTATTGGTTTTTGATAAGGATAGTCTCAACCTCAAGTAACACTGGTTCCAATTGAAAAGTTAAGCACCTTCTAAAAATCCTTCAAGTTGATACTCACGGTATTTAAAAATGCACAATTTGGTCCCTATTAAATGAAGAAGCAATTAAAGACCTCAGCTTTTAGATAAATGAGCATTTCTGAGAGAACTCTTGTGGGGGTTTTTCTACCTTCGCTCAATCCCTAAATGTACTTTTCATGAAAGCAATTATACTAGATTTGGCTTTAACACATGTACTTCTGGTAACATATGTTTCTCTTATTCATGTATCATGTAGTCAAGAACTACATTCAAAAGCTAGATTTGTAAAGCAGACTGCCTGCCACACTGTACATTAATGTGTGAAGGTCAATAATCATGCAAAACTGGCTGTGGCTTTATCACCCGCGGAACATATTAGGCCATTAGCAACTCCTGTAGAGCTGAAGCAGCAAGGCTCAAGAAATGAGTGGTTTATTCATCATAAGGTGAATTTTTGCTGAACACAATCTAATGCAGTACAGTTTCTGCTCTGAGAATGGATAACAGCATTATAGGTTGTTCTTATCCTGTTAACATTAAGCATGTGGAACACTTGCAGAGAACTATCAAACAGCCATTGTCCCCAAAATATACATTAACATCTTCAACTATATATATAAATGCTCTGAATTTTGAATGTACAAGAAGTCAAGCCACATTCAATGTACACTTGAAAAGAATATGAGGAGCACCTTGTTCCAATAATCACAAGGCAAGTATAAAAGGAAAGCAACAGAATTCAGCCTGAATCTCTTCTTCCATTCCCCAAGATGAAGCTCACCATCTGAATATGATTGCCAAGTTACTTTCCCAAGCTACGTACATTGAGTACAGTATATCTTTATTAGCTGGCACTACATTAACAGTTTTTCCTTCTTCGGAGCAGGACTCTCAGCTATTAATTTATTTTCACTTGCTAAATGAAGACTTTGTTGACATTTCTGCCTTTATTTCTCTTGAACATTTGGAATCTGGGTTTCAAGAGACTGGGGGGGGGGTGCAGCTCTATAAACTACTACTCTTTGTTCCTCCTCCTTAAATTAATTAGTATAAATTTGAATTAGAGCTTAGTCTGGAAACTGTACCAGAGCAGCCTTGGAACATGTGGTGTGGCCAATGAACAGAATACCTTTCTCTTGCCACAAACTAACCCTAACTGGGCTAATGAATGGAACAAGTAGTATTTCAGAGAAAGCCACCCCGTGGGTCCTGGCTTTCTGCCTTCTACCTGGCAATCTAAAATTGTCCTCTCTAGGACCACAGACTGCATTTTCACATGACATTAGTGTCATGCAGCGTTCACAACAACCACTGACTCCTCCCCAGCACAATTTAGATGGCATATGACATCTGCAACCTTTGCACCAGACAGTCAAGTCAACATGTAATTTGCATGTCCTTCATAACCCAGCAACATAGATGTCACTAAATACAGAATCAACCACTACCAGTACCCCCAGCCCACCCCCAGGAGGATTATACTCAGTGCAAAAGGATATCTGCTTGCCTCGTCACACCCCAAAGAATGGCTCCATTTTAACGGATCATTTCCCTCCTCCTCAGAGTGATGCTCTCCTCCAAGACTCTCACTTGTCTACATGTGATTACATGTTTTTCGAACTGCTGCTACTTCTAAACTATGCCACAACCACAGTATGCTCAGAACTATTCTGGTAGTTTACAAAGGTTTACATGAAGGAGGCGGCTGGGTATACAAAGAAGGGGAGGCTGCACCAGACAAAGAGAACAGTATGACAGAAGGCATGACATTTTGAGAGGGGGGGTTATCTTTGGTTCGTACACCCTCCCCCAAAGCCTTGACACTTAGAGTGCTTTTTTCTTGGGGGGGGGGGTGCGGATATGCAGGGGTATGCATATCCCCAAACATTTTGTGAATCTTTGTACTTCTGTCCATTTACTGTATTTATTTTTCCTGATTTGAACTATAAAATGGTGATTGTCTTGAGTCAAAATGAGAGTACCTCAACATTTTTTAAAGAAAAAAGAACTGATTAAAGTAATTCATTTTTTAAAAGGGTATGCATTTCACATTTAAATCTTTCTTTTTCCAGTATTAACAGTTTCAACCTTGTAATATATTATGTATTTAAATATAATTTATGAAGACCATTGCTATCAAAATTTTTACATGATCCAAGATAAGAGGGGCTGTTTGGAGGTAGGAAATGCTAAAGTTTTCTCCACAGATAAAACAACTTGAAATAACAAGATATATTAACATCTTAGTAAGAATAATGCATTTTAATTAAGAAAACAAGTTTCAGACAAAGAGGCTTATGGGTTAATCCTTCTTTTCATTTTTCTTATTATGAACTTTAAGAAAATTAAAAAGGGATACAGTCTGTCACTGCAAAAGGAAGCTTCTTAATTAGTATAATATTAAAAGAAACATGATAGCTTCCTTAATTTGCAACAATGTAACAACAGATTTTGGCACATACCTCACTAGCTACTGAGGAACATTTTCTAAGTTTATGAATGGTGAGCACAAACATAATATCTGAATTATAGATCAAGAGTAATCAAATATTTTGCATACTCATAACAAAATTACATTCAGTATACTCACATACGTTGAAAAATGATATCACAATATGTAAGAAAAACAATCTTACACTAAATTAAAACAATACTGAGGTAAGAATGCAAGCTGAATAAGAATTTCAACTACTGTTGTTGCGAGACCTTGAAATAGATAGCAGTTTTGGGTGCCAGCCCTTTACATCTTGAATGACAAGAGCAATCCAATAATGTGAATAAAAAAGGGTAGCAATATATCAGGACATATTTTATGGTCTGGAAGATCAGACAGTGATTTGCATAAATCTTATTTTCCCACCAGAAACAAAGTGGCTATTCTTTATTGAGATGTGGGGAACATTACAGATACACAAAGATAAAATCTTTGTATCAGTTTTAAAAGCAGAAAATAAAAATAAATAGATGCCTAACTGATTAAAATAACCAAACCCCAAATCCTTGTCACTGACTTTGGATTGCTCCCATTGAATAATCAGTTGTTGTTTTTAAGAAAGAAGTTTACTTTGAGGTTAGCGTCACTGACAGTTAATTAAATCTTACAGAAACAGACACTGAAAAAAACTGCAGATGAGACGGGGGAAATAAGACAAAATTACACTCAGAGTAGAATCATTGAAATTAATTAATGTAAGTTACTTGTGTATGACTGTTGGATAAATTTAAAAGGGTTTCCTAGACTGGAGGCATCAGTTCCAGAAACCCAAAAGAAAAGTTTGTGGGTTCCAAGTGAAAATATAGACCTTTTTTGAAGCACAAATGTGCATAGGGACAGCCTCAAAAATAACAAGGCTGTAAAGAACCACATCCAAATCAATGTTTTTTATACACTTCCAGATTAAGCGTGTGATTTCTATTCACCAATAAAAGATTTACAACAATCTTAACAACTGTAACCCAATGTCATCATCCTGAACCAATCAAAATCATTTGGCTCTTCAGATCAGCCTTCATCATAATATCATGTGATTACATATACCGTATTGGCCCGAATATAAGCCGCACCTTTAAAATTGATGGGGGGGGGAGAGAAAAAAAGAAAAAATACCTGAATATAAGCCGCTCCATTCCTTGTTGCTCCTGGCTGCATACTTTGGGGGGGGGGGAGAGCCGTGCTGCATTGCTGATGGCCTTTCGCCTTCCTTGCTCTCTCCCTTCCCAGCCTTGGGGGAGAGGACAGGGGACTACGCATTGAGCTGGCGCCGCTTTGCCACACTCCTGGCACTATTTGCCCTGCGCACCTGGCTGCATACCGTAAGGTTCCAAATATAAGCCACACTTTAACTTTTCACGGTTGGAATTTGGAGGAAAAGTGAGGCTTATATTCAGACCAATACGGTAATCATTTTTCAATGTCTTTCCTTATTAAGACTTGGACTAATTTTCCTTTTCATTAAATGTCTTCCAATATCCTCTTTCATCTGTCTACAAAACAATTCAAGATTAATCACAATTGCAATGCCTAGCTAATTCTCTTTTCATGCATACAATGACCACCATAGATTCTAACTGTTTATTCTTTTCAGTGTTCCAGAACAACCATTCACTACATATAGTACCTAAAAGCAGCTAGTTCCGTACTGTAAAAGGTAGGCAGGCTTAGGGCTTTTCAGTTTAGCTAGGCTATAGGTTGAAACGAGAATGGAATCATATAACCTCAACCCACAATTGGAAGCAGGAGAAGATACCAACAAAAGAAGAATGGATAATTAAGATGATGGACTATGCTGAAATGGCAAAGATGACCGTGAAGATTAGAGATCAAGATGAGAAAAAGTTTGAGCAGGAATGGAAGAAATTTATAGACTATTTAAAAGACCACTGTAAATATATTAAAACATTAGCAGGTTTGATATAACATTTATGTAATTAAATAATTGGGAATTACGATAAACAAGAGAGAAAACAAAGAGTTTGGAGATGAAATGAGATGCAAGAAATTATGTGGGAAAAGATTGGAATCCAGGGGTGGGGCGGGGGGAGTCTATCTTGTTTCTTTTTTGGAAAAGCACTGAATTTATGAATTATTGTGATTGTAAAATTTGAAAATAAAATATTTTTAAAAAGGAATCACATACCCTCTAACATTTCTTCGCTAAAAATAGGGACTTCCTGTTCCATCATCATCATCATCATCATCATTTTATTATTTATATGTCACCCATCTGACTGGGTTGCCACAGCCATTCTAGGTGGCTTCCAACATATATAATAAAACATTAAACATTAAAAACTTCTCTATACCGGGCTGCCTTCAGATGTCTTCTAAAGGTTGTATTGTTAATTATCTCCTTGGCTCACATCTCCAAAATTTCTCTGATGAAAATAGGGATGTCCTAAGGAAAAGCAGGACATTCTGAGATCAAATCAGAAACCATGATGGCTTCTGTAAATCCAGGAATGTCCCTGGAAAATAGGGACACTTGGAGGGTCTGGCAGTCATCAAAATAATACAGCTTTATGAAATTATTATTTTCTCCATCATGGCTAACATTGGATATCATCCGTTGTGTTGTAAGCAACAGTGGAACAATCTGATGCTCTGTTTGCTAAGTAGGAACCATTTAGTGTTACAAAATATTTGGAAAATCCAAAGCCTGCCTTTGGAGGGGAGTAGCTCCTCATGGTGTCAGTCCTTTGGAGAAGGAATGCAGCAACCCCTACAGTTTGGAAGCAGTGTGTGTACAGTACTCCTGAACCCAAGTGCTACAAAACTTCTGTAAAGCTGCTTGAACTCAGTAGCCAGCGCAGTTCCAAAGGAGGGAGCCAGACAAAGGTATCTAGGTGGGGCAGAAGCATAATCAAGCTGAGGTCAATTCCAAAAAGGTGATGTGGTATCAAAATGAACTATTAACAAGGGAAAGAGAAGTGGTGAATAAATCTCCCATCCAAATTCCCAGAACATGCTAAGTTCCAGAGCTTGAGACTGAGAGCTTCATTGGCAACATATAAACTGGAGGGCGTATTTATATAAAAATTATTTAATGCAATGTGCATAAACATTAGCAATTCTAAGGTGTTTCATCTTCGGAGGAAGAAAATGCTGGCCTATTAAGAAAAGAGGGTTTGTATTCTTTGCTGCAACCAAAAGAACAACCCCTTTGAGATTTTATAGCAGTCAACAGTGCTGTCAAAATGTGTATATTAATTACTTGGTTAAAATTCATTTAAGGTAAAATCCTGGCTACCAAAGGCACTTAAGTGTAAACTGATTATCAAAATAATTAGGTTTTAAAGGCACCTGCTTTCTTACTCTTAATTACTGCAGAAACAACTAAATTTAATAAGAGTGAAATGCACGGATAACATTACATGAGACCAATTAAGACTCACAGTATTAAACTGTTAGCAGTTTTCATTTAAAATTGCCTTCTCTAGAGACTCAGCTTGGTGGCCTTGTATTAGTATTCTTTACTATTATTCAAAACAACAGGGCAGTTTCCAGCTTTCATTTTTTTTAAAAAAAGAATTGTTAGTATTAAAATGAAGGAACTATGATGCAATGATGAGTAGCAATAAAACTAAGACGACAATTTCAAATTAGTATTTGTAGGCACTCAGCCTTTCTCAACCTGTGGGTCCCCAGATGTTGCTGAACTACAACTTCCATCACCCCTAGCTAGCAAGGCCAGAGCTCAAGGATGATGGGAGTTGTAGTCCAACAACATCTGGGGACCCACAGGTTGAGAACCACTGTGACTATATAGAGACACTATGAATGAAAACATTATCCGAATATTGTTCAACAGAAACTTGTTTGTTTAGAACTTCCTGTGCACCAGCCATGCTTTAGCTGTCCCACAAGTGCTGTCCCAAGACATTTTGCTGCCTGAGGTTGAGTCAAAATGCCTCTTACACCCCCACTAGAGCATACTAACTGTTAAAAAAATCTGCATCCTTTAGACATTAATTCCTGGTTTTGTCTATCCTCCCCTTATGGTGCTGGTTTGAAACAGGTTGTTTTAGCCTGCTGGGCCTGTTCCTAATCAATATATTCTTCACAGCATCATCTTTGGGCAAAGAGTCAGATATGCAGTGGATACTCATGCTCTCCAAGAGATTAAACTAGAGATGTTATTCTCAAACCACATACTTCAACATTGCACACTGGCTGTGTTCAGACACCCCACTAAAGCATGGCTTAGTATAACCTGAACAAGTCTAACTTCATCCTGGGTTCTTATGACCTCCCTGACCTTTCATTCTCCCACACTGCCTGGTAGAGGAGTTCAGGTGCATTTGCTTTTAACATAACTGTGTTTTGGTGTGTTAACATTAACGATATTTAAAACAAGTCAACTTGTGCTAGGGTAGGGTTACCCCTTTTCCCAGGCTGCTTTTCCAATTGAAATCAACATCCCTGTGTTTTTTTTGCCCTGCAGGCAAAATCTGCAACTACCTGCATGATAGTTATATGTAGGACAGTTTGGGGGTTAACAGGATAATGGTACAGGGTGACAAGATTAGCTTCCTTCCTCAATGCCATGGAGCCCATTTGCAAGAGATCCTATCCACAGATCTTGTTCATCAAATCTAGTGTGGAATTTTGTGTTCATGTGCAAGCCTTTACCAATATGAGAAGTAGAGACAGCGTGTAACCACTGAGAGATTTGACTCCTAGAAACCCCAAGCAGGTTTATACTTTTGTGATTTCCACGATCCCTCTGTAATTTGGTTGTTTATCCTGAAAGTCGTATTTCTATGTGACTATATTGGAAGGGACTGCAGTTGAAGGCTGAAATAAATGCATTCTATGTAATGTTTAGTTTTGAGTTGTTTTGTATGTTTATGAAAACATAAGTTTTTCTTTTTTCCTTTTGTTCATGTAAAGTTATTTTATTTTGGTTTTGTATGAATAAAAAATAAAAAATAAATTAAAAATAAATAAAGGCACAGGCATATATAAATGTGTTAAACTGGGACGGGGCACTTTATTTAGCTTTAAACCAAACCTGCAAAGAAAAACAGTCATGGGAAATGCTGTAAAAAAACAGGCTAAGCCTGCAGTGATACCACTCCTCTGCTAGGTCAAGGGCAAGCAGCCCTGAAGGTGAATAGGGAGGCTTTCCCCACAATTCTGGGGCCCCAGAATTCTTGGGTGGATGGGACAAGTTGGCCTCAGCAAAGCCCCACAGCCCTGAGCTGCAGTTCAGAGAAGCAGGAAAGGAGCGCAGGGTGCCGACTTAACTAAGTCAGGGGCCTCACCTCTTCAAGTGCAGTGACAGACTATGTACAACATAGGCATGCTTGCCTACATCCCTCATGGTGGCCATGAACTTAGTTTGGGCTACAAACACAGCCCAAAGCAAGTGCATGTGAAAGTCTGTGTGAAAACTGTGAACTTACGGTGTGAATCAACCTTCAGTGTAATGTTCTTGTCCTCTCCTTATGGTGCACTGTTGCCTGTGTTATACAGCTTGGTATTTGTTGGAGCATGTTCCACCAAACATCTTAGGTTTTTTGTGACTATGATTGCCGTAACAGTTTGTTAGGTTTTTACAACTTCCATGTCTGGAATGATTGTTATGATTCTTCTTTGTATTTTAATATGTAAGATTTTAATATGTATGCATATTTTGGTATGTTTTTTTAAAATAAAAAGATGGTTCAATGAATTGTTTATAGAAACAATTGTTTATTGAAATGTAGTTACTGAAATGCTTAGGTGTACATATTGTGCTTATTTTTTATTTATCCTGTATAAGGGAAGCCACTTATTTCCTTTGTGGAAAGTCAGCATATAAAGTTTAGTTCAATCTCCGTTTCTGTTCAGTAACTTAAAAAAAGAGCCAAGTGAATGGTTGTCCAATGCATTAAAAAGAAAGAAAGAAATTAAGCTGTTAACTTACAGGAAGTAAAATGCTGTATCAAAATAAATAACAACACCACAATTTCTTCCTTCCTTAGTTTCCTTTTGTACCCAGCTTTGGCTACTACAGAATATGAGACCACATATTACATGAAATCATGCATTTTTAAAAGTAACTAAGTCTCTTGTCAGTTCAAGGCTTGCAGTCTTGATTGCATTTGACATAATAATCATTATCATATCGCCAGACTGAAATCATGCTGACAGTACTGAAGTCAGGGCTGCTTCTTCCAATTAACTGAGAATTACAGATTTTCTCGTCTTTCAGGACGTAAGTTTACATTTACAATTCCACCGAGGTGAACAATGTGATGTGATAGATGTAGCAATTTAACGTGTGAACTTAAACAATAACTATTTCCACCTATGTTTACCCTCAGCAGGTAAATATGGTTTGGAAGAAAGACAGAAGGCAGGCACACTGGCCACACACCTCTAGTCAGTGTGCACATGAGTGTTCTTACATGTACCCCACTTTGAAGTGGTGAAAAGTTCCAGGGCAGTGTTTACCAGGGTTTGGCTTCCTTTTGAAGGCAGACTGCAGGTTACAAGTTTCAGCAGGTCTACAAAAGTTGAGAATACAAGGCTAAGCACGAGCTGAGATACTGATCCAAGAATACACCCCCCCCTGCACCTTCCTTTTGAAGTATGGCAGACACTTGTGCAGCAAGCATCATGTGTCTGGGACTGGGCAATCAAATGGGCATTCTTTTGAGTGGGCTGGCTATGCAAAGATTGTTTGTACCATTGCTGCCAGTGACACATCCTTAGAGAGATGGGTGGAGTCAGAGCCTTCTTGGCATCAGGCTTACTCTTAGACCTCTCCTCTGAAGGGGAAAGGCTCCTTTGTGACCAGAGGTGGTGTCAGAGGTGTCTCTAAGGCTGGAAAAACCGAACTAGAGGTGTTAAGTGTCATAGGGGTGGGATGCTCATCTGACAGCCTGTTCTGCCCCTCCCCAGGGTCCTCTACCTCTGACTCTCTGAGCTCCTCCTATTCTATATCCAGATCTGACAGTCCCTCCAATACAACCTATACAAGGTTCATGGCAATGTAGGAGATAGTCAGGTAAGCGGGACAATCCTGGTCCCTGGAAACTAAACCCCTGTTGGTTTCTCATCTTTAATAGTTACTGTCCACACACTGTCCATTTTCTTCCTCCACATCAAAGAAAACTTTATTTTAGAAAATGAACGTTTAAGGCTCTCAGAATTGTGGATGTTAGACAAAAGTTTTAAAGGGGTTCTCTAGTGAAAGAATACCACTAAACATGTCTCTTGTATTCACCCTCAGTTTGTTTTCAGCACATACAAGAAAACTACAGAATCCCTGTAGATTAGCACTGGAAGGACTGGGAAACTGGGCATAAACTCAGGAACAAGATAAAATCATTAAGTACAGCTGTCACTGCTGGAAACTGCCAGATCTTGATGTAGACAGGGATTTTTTTCTTGTTGCCACAAGAAAGTTAAAAACTAATAAGCCATGGAGAATTATTGCATACTCTAATTTTCCAGAACAAATTGCAAAATAGCTGTCCTGAAAAATGGTAGGACACAGTTACTTGTAGGTATGCTAGATCATAAATTTCTTTACCAAGTTTCATTTGGGAAAATGCTATGCTGGAGTTGGTAGTAGTAAGTAGCAATGATATGACAAATAAAACATTCATTAGAAAAATCCCTGATCAAGTAAACAGATAGTTATTCATTTTAATGTAAAATGAGGAGAGAATGATGGAATATAATTAGTTTAGCTTAGAATCGCCAGGAGGAAGTAGTGAGACTTTAAATTCCTCTTGTCTATCACAGGAAAGTATTATTATAGTGGATAAAGGCTGGTTGTTCTTCTTGCCTACCATGGGGAAGAGAGACAAGAAATAATGTTTCAGATTGCAACTGTAATGATTTACGCTCAAAGTTAAGAATAACTCTTTGTTAGGCTTCAGTACTGTAACTAACTTCCTAAATGTGTGATAAAACATTTATCACTGCAGATCTTTAGGAATAGAGTACATAAGCATGTTGTTGCTTTCATTTGGATTCAGACCTTTAAGAAGGAATGACTTTTGGATCATTTAAGTAACTTCCAATCATATATCCAAGTATGTGTAGATGAGGATTTATTACCCTTTACAAGAACAGCTTTGGATAAACTCCTGCTTTTGGCAGGGGATTGGCTTTATGACCTGCAGGCTCCCAGGATTTAATAGGATTTCAACTAGAAATGTAGCCAAATGTGACAGATTCTGAGGACACTAATAGCTCTGAGAGGGCGTTTGGACTAAGAACAGCACATCTGAATGCAAATGACAGTTGAAATTTATTTAATTCAACTGTGTATGAATTATCAGCAACGTGCATACCAAGGAAGGTAAAAATGTGGAAGTGAAGGTTGCAAACTGATTGATTTTTTCTTCTTCAGGTGTTCCACACACAATCAGCCATTTCTATTTCCCTGAGCCAATGTGGACAATACTCCATGTTGGCTGACCAGCTTGTCTATGGACTTTCTCCCAATGTGTTGCAGACAACATACTTGTAAAAGGCCCCTGACTGAGCAAACAGATAGCCAATTCAGGGATTTCAGTCTAGTAGATATTCTGTTGCTCTGCTCACATGATGAGTGCTGGTGAGAGAACTGCTTCATTGCAGCATCTGTTTGAGAAGGCAGGTGCCAAGTGGAGAGCAAACCGCAGTGAGGTGCTAGATAATAAATATACGTCCACCATGCGATCTGAGCAACCCTGCCTAAGCTAGCTTGCTACCCTCAGGTACAGTGAAGGATACTTTATGTTGCCAGTGTTTAAATAAGATTCAGTTGCCAGTTTGATATGCTTCACTATGTAGCATGGGAAGTGGCACCATCTTGTTCTTTGCCTCCAACAGTAACCTGAAGAGTCTGTAATCTGAGGTACCACTGTAAAAGTATGATCACTGTCAAGCAAGAGAATGTAGGAGGGAGGCATGGAGTGCTAAAAGTGAGCTGGAATTCAGTGTTGCACAGAGTACCATGGTAAACAGCCAGAGATTTACATTTTAAAAAGAGTAAGCAAAGTAGTTCTGCGGCATGCAAAGAATGGCAGGAAGACTAAAATCATTTAGGATGCAATTCAATGTAGTGCTAAGAGACTTCTGTCAGTGCGTTTCTGCTTGCCTGGCTAAATGATCTCCCCTACCTTTACACAAGTTATGTGTGCAACTGAAAGCATGACTTTGTTGTAGCATCCTTTGAAATCTGCAACTCTGGGGCCTTGTTTTTAAAGGGTAGAAAACAACAACAACAAATTGACTTCAGCTAAACTTCTGACCTTCTATCCTTTTATAAGATTAAGATCAACCCAAATAATTGTTCTTGGAACTCTTTATGTGGATGCCACAGAGTGCCATTTAAAAATCTTTTACAAGTTGCTTGCTCTAAAGTCGAGCAGTCACTTGAATGCTTTATAATACTGTATAGAACTTTCCTTCTCTGTATCCTTCATTCCATGGACTGCTATTATTATTATGTTTGAATGTGTTCCACTGCAGCAAGCATTTTATATTCTAGATGTCCACCACCAGTTTCAGAATGCTAATCAGTCCATATGCTATAAAATTTTACATGCAATATGGTAGTATTGCTAAGGGAAATCTGAGTTATTCACTGTGTTGTTTCTCCCGTGAAAATCTAACAGATCAGTTTAAACCTTGGCAAAGACAAGCAGCAATCCAGCATTGTGTTTCAGCTAAGTACACAGTAAAATAAAAATAAAAGGTAAGTCAGAAAATGAAAAGCAAACAGATATACCTCAAACCAACAAATTTATCAGAAAGCCAAGACGACAATAAGCATTTAGTTGTGTCAGATCCAGGGAACATTCATATCTGAATACAGTATTGAGCTGAGACCTGGATCCTGTGAAATCCTTTGCTTCTTCTGGTGCTTGAGTGATGAGAAAGGAAGGTGGTTTAATTTAAGGAAGCTGGAAGTAAAAAAATGTTGTACTGTGCTGAATCTCATTTTGGGGGGTAGGGGGCTTCATTCTTACTTCTAAAAAGGAAGAATAGGACTCTTTATTGAGACTTGCAAGTGTGCATAGACCACTGCACCCTTTTCCTTCAGTTTGAGACAGTCTTATATGAGACGTTTTTGTGATAAAAAGACAGATATCACCTCATATTATCCCAAATGTCACCTGATAATAGAGCCTTCAAAAAGAAAACAACTAGTTATAATCTTTTTACAATTAGGAACACCTACAATGCAAACTCATACGAGTCTACTCAGAAGTATGCCCCACTTAGCTCAATGAGACATACTCCCAGCAAAGGGTGTATATGTTTGCAGCTCAAGGTAATATTTCAGACAAAAATGACATTAGCGAGGTCGCTTCAAAATGAGGACAAATGATATTTCAGCTATCACAGGCAGTGAAAATTGACAATTCCCAGAAGCAATATGCCTCTGAATGCGAGTTGCTGGAAATCACAAGTGGGAAAAGTGCAGCTGTACTGCTGTGCCGCTTGCCGTCTTCCTATAGGCATCTGGCTGCACACTGCGCAAACAGGATGGTAGACTAGATGGGCCTTTGGTCTAATCCAGCAGCACTCCTCTTATGTAGTGCCCTCACTCAAAGCATTTCCTTCCTGTTGGTCGATGTGGCGTTTGCCCATTCCTTGAGATTTTGTTTGTACAGGGGGATGGAAGTGGTTAATGTAGATTGACCAATGAGAAAGCTTAGAGGCGGAGCCTACCTGGTTTTGAGGCTCAGGCCAGGGGTTTTACCATTGGGAGATAGAGGAGTCAGAGTTAGACAGCCAGTAAAAGACGAACATAGCAGTTCTGACAGCTAGAGTGAGAGACAGGGATAGAACTGAGAGAGAAGAGTGTGACTGTGAGATAGAGCCACATCTAGTTAAGAGCGCGCATTTGAGGAACCAAATATATTTAAAACTTGTTTGATCTTCAATAAACTTTAATCTTTGTTGTTGACTTTACAACCTGACTGAGACTCAGTATTTCACCAGAAGAAATCGGGTTGGTGGCAGTGGAAGAATAAAGCAGTGGTGTACAGGTCAATAGTCCGTGAAACGACTGGGGGCTCTGTACAAACGCCACAAAATTGGTGGCAGGTGGGATAAATACACTCATGAGGGGAAATGACCACCTTATCTTGGGTGAGAAGACATATTGGTATAGTTGTGGAAAACCCAGTGTGTGCAGTGAGGCCAAGGTAATAAATCGAAAAGATTCGTACAATACTGTCTGTGCTATTCACAATCTGCTATTGCAGATTGGAGATATGGTTTATTTATTCCTATCCTTTGTTTCCTGTTCCTTAACCAGTTACTGATCAACCTTTCCTGTTATCTCATCACTGCTAAGCTGAACTCAAGGAGTCTTTGGTGAGGCACTAGGCTGCTCACAATTCCTTTAGGCATGCATTATAGCTCAATCCGTTATATGTTTACTCAAGTGGGGCTTACATGTAATATGAAGAATAAAATTCAATTTCATTATTCTTATTTATTTTTCTTATGTACATTATTATGAGATATGGGGAATGGGAAGTAGAATGGCAAATGCAATTCAGTGTAAGCAAATGTAACTTGATGAGCAAGATTTGCTAATTACAACAGCACATTTTCTTGAAGCAAGGCAGTCTACATTAGCACCTATACGTTCTATTATGAGTGTATATTTTCTGTGTGAATTCCATACTGGGGCACTTGCCATAGTGGTAGATATATGAATTAGATTAAAATGACAGAACTTTTAGACCTTACCCTGGCTTCAGACTATTGAAATGTCTTAGACCTAGTCACTGGCTGAGCTGTTGAGTTGCAATGAAATGAGTTGCAATGAAATGCTCAAAATTTTATTAGGATTCTGTTGTTAACTATCAGCAGAAAGTACCTAGGAACACAATGGCCCATGTACAATCTATGGGAATGGGTGCAAAGCAGCAAGCAGCCTGCATTTATAACGAATATTCTGATGACTTTTCACAAGCCTCCACATGTATTACTTGTTTTAAAAGCTAATAGCTGTAAGATACAATAAAATGTTGTAGGGGCCAGTAGCCTTTAAGTATATATTGAAAAGCCTGGCTTAAGATACACATGCTTTTGCTTTCTGTATCATACTAATTCTTAAACAAGAATGTAGCAGTAGAAAGAATTAGTGCTTAAAGCTAGAAAGAGGCCAAGGGAGTAGAAAACTACACAATCCTGCAGTAATAATTTTACATCCAGGATATGCTTGCTACCTGTTGCTCCCTTCCTTCTTGTCTTTTCCCTCCTCTTAGTCCAGCTGGTTGATATGCTGTTACTAATTCAAGCAGCACAGACCACATAGTCCCCTGCTACCTGTGTTTAACACAATATACAGTTATTTTGGTGATAGTAAATGCTTCAGAAAAGAAGATGAAGACACATGTTTACAAGTAATCCTGGCTTTTGCCCAAGTAATTAGAGTATGTGCCTCTAGTGCATCTTTCTAGCTACTACAAAAATGAGCAAAAAGGGAAGCACCCATCAAACACTAACAAACTTGGCAATTACAGGAGTTAGAATGTCGTTTTCATTATGGTTCAGTGTTATAAAACAAAATGGTGGGGCAAGGGGTAAATACATAACAATCAATTGCAGATCTAGCTAAGCTAAACAAAATACAAGCTGGCAGATGTTCTCAGTCTGACCGAAACACTTTTGGCTGAACTATCAGCTGCAGGCAAAGTATAATATTTTCTGTTTTTGGGTGGCTCCTTGTTTGTTCAACTGATGGTTTGTCAAGCGCGGCACACCTTACTGACACATTATGGCTGCAAGCTTGGCCTAAATTAATATAAAACATACTGGAAGTTAAGACACTGAGGAATTTGCTAATGATTTCTAATAAATATGGGGGGTGGGAATGCAGCTTGCATTCCCCACATATTTTACTGCTTCATGGTCCCATTACTCCCCTAGATTTGAGAAAACACAATGTTGAAGTGACAGCAAAAGTCACAAGTGGCAGAATTCCTCTCATATGCAATTCACGTTTCCTTCTCCTCCACCTTACATTCCTATTTCTCACTGTATATAGCATCTATAACCAACCCCATTTTTTGCTGCCTACAGGTCTTTTCCCTATCTATAACCAGTCCAACAAAGCTCCTCCGGACTTTGGGACCAATGTGAGATCTTAATTGGTGCCTTGAGACAGCTTGTGGCTAGATGAGGGAGAATAAGCTAGACTTAATCCAAACAAGACAGAGGTGCAGTTGGCAGGGAAAGATGGAGACTACAAACGGCCTTGAATGGAGTTGTGTTCCCCTGAAGGACTACATTTGCAACTTGGAAATGCTCGTGCTCTCAAAGCTAAATGAGTAGCCCCAGTTGTGGCAGTGCTCAGAAGTACTTTTTTCCAACTTCAGCTGGTTCACCAGTTACACTCCTATCTGGAGAAAACAGAACTTGTTTCACTGGAATGTGTAAGGGACATCCAGACTAGAGCATTGCAGCAAGTTCTATATAGGTCTGCCTTTGAAGATGGCTGCCCTGATATTGGTTGGGGCTGGGCAGCTGGAGTCTACATGTGGATGTAAGTGGGGAGATTCCCTCTACATCCAAGCCAAATCTGTTTCCATGAAACTCAGGTTGAATTCTCATTTCCAAATTATTAGTGATGCTCTGCAGGCGATTCTCAACTTCTGGAATCACCATGCAAGTTCTTCAAGGTCTTTCTGAGTAACCAGATGTGCTTTACAAGTAACAACTCTACACAGTTTGTATCTACAGATTAGTACATTTCCAACAAAACCAATATCAAGCTTGTGACTTCTGTACCACATCTATCCAACCACAAATTTTCTGGCGTAAATGCTTTATTCACACCATGAGATGTACATTGAAAGCTGTGAAAGGGCAGCCAGGATTTCAATCAGTTAAATCAGCAGGCTTCAGTTGGCATACGTATATCAACCACAAATGGGAATTTTGTTTACAGAGCACAATTTGAGATCTCAACAGGATTTGTTAAAACCTGACGTACTATTAGATATAGTTAACAAACAGCCTGATCAAGAGAAGAAATTTAAATTTCTGGAATGAAGAGTGGTTGAGGATTTATTTATTTATTTGTTTGTTTGTTTAAAAACTATATTCAGATCACTTCAAAAAGGGACAGCTTGCCCTTGCTGTAGTATATAGAAGCAATAAGAAATTGCTGCTGAGTACAATTCAAGCTGAAAGACAACATTCCTATGAAATCACTGTAGCAGCTGATGAAGCTTAGAATGACCTCATGAAATAGCTGAAAGAATTGTCCATGGAATTGTTCACTGCTACCACTAACTAGTAAATATAACAACTGAAGTTGAAGATGGAATGACACATTCATGTCCAGCTCACAATTCTAAACTCTCAGCTGCAAAGCTGCATTAGGATGGGCTGCATTACAGGGGGAAAGCAGAGGGTGTGTGTTTAACCCTTCCCTTACCCATTGTTATTCCTCTACAACTAGCCAATAGCTCTTATGGCCCAAATGGAGGCTTCTGGCCATGTTTCTGGTGAAAAACACAAGTCTGGGGCCCCAGCAAGGGCAGAAAACATCAGGGGGAAAGTGGTATCCAAAGGTAGGATTAAGTTTCCCTTTTCCCACTTGCTTATTTCTCCTATGCACATTTCCTACCCTCTTTGCAGCAGAAGGAGCAGCTGGTGCATCTAAATGCAGATTGATCAGTAACAAGTAGCTAGTCTCAGTTTTAGGAAATGACATGCTCACTAATGCCGGACATGTGGACAATAATTTCAATTATGACCCAATGTTATTTTTCACATAACCTGAACCAACTGATGAACTAAAGCTATTTCAAAAGCTGGAATACACTATACAGTACATATAAGGTAACCATCTAAAAAATTAAATCTTGTATTTGGTTTAGCAAATTCATTGGAAAGTAGTATAGGGTAGAATAATCCTCTTATTGTTCAACGTGATCTAATAACCTATCTGAGCATCATAAGCTATATTTATAATAAGCAATGTTACAAATGTTGTTGGAATGTTTCAATATTTGGAGAGGGAGACTGGTCTTAGGTACATGACATACCAAGCACTCATCCCCTCTAGTCGTGTTTGTAGCTCAAAAGAAAGAAGCAACGTGTGTGGGGTAAAAATACTACCGCACAGGACTACTATAAGGCTCCTCCCCATGCATGCCCCCACTCATCTCAAACCTGTTCTGGGGAAGGAGAAAAAGGAAAAGTCACACTGCATAAGTGAACCTCATTCTGCACATATAACAACTTAGTTGAATCCTGCCCATTAGTAGACCTCTCTTGTAAAATCTTCAGACATTTGCTAATCAGAAGCAGTGTTGCGGGGGGGGGGGGGAGACAGCAAATGGAGGGAAGTGTGTCACCTAATGTGATTTGCTTTCTCAAGGATTACAATTTCCAGAGTTCTTTAGCTACTGGTTTCCAGAATTCCTAAGTGAACTTACACTGGTACTTTGGAAGAAGGAACACTATCTAAAGATCATGTGCCATTTATTTATAATTAACCCTGCCTTACTGCCATATCTGGCTATAAGTACGAATCAAACAGTCAGAAACATACAAAACTTAAAGGGAAATAGAGAAGCTGAAGGATGCCAGTCAATCCTCCAACTTTTCCAAACAGAGATGGCCTAGGGAAGGGACATACTTGGGTCCAGAAAGATAATAACTGGGAATAAAGCCAGGAAAAGACATATTTTTTTACTTCTAAGGAAGATGGCAAATTCTATCCTTCATTTATTTTTACTTTTGTGCTCAAGTTCCTCAAAGTGTACAACAGTTTAACCCAGACATATAAGATACAAGATTTAGCCTAATGATTATCCGTAATTTTAGTACAGAAAAGAAATGAACACTTTTGGTAATAACAGCTGATTTAAATAATCCTCCCTATGCCAAGAAACTCTCTGATTATATTTTACATTTTACACTGTGCACTCTTCTGACCTTATTCATAAACTGTAATTAAACACAATTTAAAACCACATTCATTTTTGGATTTGATTATAAGCTATAAAGCCTAATGTTAGATATAAAGTCTAATGTTAGATACTAAACCAATCTAAGTGAACCAAACTTAATTTTTTATGCATCTCATTGAGTGTACAACAATATGAAACAATGAATCTGAATTTTATTGCATTAATAAAACTAATTTTATTCTATGAATTTTCATATAGATTTTATAATGGGTGATTCATAGTTTAGAGGAAGGCTCTAAAATAGCTTTCAGAATTGAACAGGTATCGAAATAAATGATGAGAGACTACAAAAAAAGAACAAAGAAAGCTTTAATCAAGAACCTAATCTAGGAAGAATTATTACTTATAGATTTTTTCATATGGGGACCTGATAGAGCTTCATCTTCTAACCTTACATGAACCACACTTCAACAGAACAAGAGTGTCATTTCCATACTTAGTATATAGCACTGATAATAACTGAACAGTGTAGCACAAATAATATAATTGCTCTAGATGGGGCTTCCTAGCAAGCATAATGATAGAAAGAAGGAAATCTGGCAGACAGGTTTGAGTTACAAATAGATACAACAATATAAAAGATTAGGCAGAAACTCAAACACACACAGGAACTCAAAAACTCACAGAAAATGATTACTCATATACTTAAACAACAACAATAAGCAAAACAGCTGATAAAAACACCTTCTTGACAATCTACCCCCTGAAAGAGACCCTCCCAAGTCACATAACTGGAAACAGTTGAAAATAACAGCAATAAATTGAGAACTGTTTCCTCCTTACCTGTTAAGTATTTCTTAATACTTTAATATTAATAGTTTTTAAAGAAAAATATCCAACTACTTAGTTTTGTTTTACAAGAATGATACTAGAAGTTGTGTCCTACCTGTTATTAATGGTGGTCCAAGCATCATTAATGTTATTAGTCATCAGTTCTACTTTTCTGGTGTCATCAGTTGAATAATCACGGAGAAGTTTAAGTGCCAAATCATTTGCCACATCCACATTTATATGCCACTGCCGTAGCTCCTTTGCAAATTGCTGGAAGAAGAGCAGAAATGCATATAAAACATATTACACATTGTTGAGGAACATTTAGAACCTTTCCAAGTTCAGGTAATACATAAAACATATTTGCTAGTTAGATACATGAAGTTTCTGGGTAAATAATATCCCTATTTCACTTCAACAAAACATGCTGTTCCATGCATTGTGGTGCTTTTTTAAAAAAAATAGTTTTAATTAAGATTTTTTGTGTGCTATGAAACAGACAAATAAGCAGAGAGAAGTACAACTGAGGAGGAAGAGAGGGGGGAGAGACGGGGAGGGAGAGAGATTGGGGTGTTGTTCTTTCATTCTATTGTCTTGTATTAGTGTAGGGGGTTGTGTCAGGATAATGTGAATAGGTCCTAAATCTCTATCTACAGTATTTCTATATCTATATTTATATCTATGAATTAGAAGTCCTTGGGATTGGGGAAGATCCATTCATTCAATTGTAACTTTAAAACTCTTTAGGTAAAATCTGGTCTTAGGGTATCTAGAATTGTTTTGTTATGAGATGGAAGATTATAAATCTAGTAACAAAAGTGTAACAGAACTGTTCAAGAAAATGCAAGGTACGAGTATGCCAGGCTGTATTTTAATTGTCATTCATGGTTTCCCCAGAATAATTCTGGAAACTGCAGTCTGGTGGTGCCAACAATTTTATGTTACAAAATGAAACCCACATTCTTGTCACAGAACTACAGTTCTCCGGTTTCCTGAGGAACACAAATGGCCTTTCAACCAGTTTGAGAACCAAGCTACACATTACATGTAGTTCTGAAATTGTTTTTTCCCCATTTTCCCCCCTGGGGAAAAGCACTCACAGCAATCTTGAGCTGAGGATGGGGTGAGAAAGGAAGGATGGAAGGAAGGAAGGAAGGGGCAGATTTACTCATTCCCCGCCAGTTGTTTCTCCAGTCACAATTCCTCCTGCTCAGCCTGTTTTCTCACCCAAGTGTGGCTGTATATGACTATATAAGATGAAGTTTGGTATTAAGTCTGTGGTGTAAATATATACATAACAGTATATATATTGTCTGCTATATGGTTTTTTCTCTCCTAAAAATAAATGGGTGATTTAAATATTTAGCATTCTATATTTATACATGTGCTAGTGATCCATATAAGGCATATAGGGAAATAGGACAAATGATGAGTACAAAAATTAATAAATATATTTCAAAATTTCATTTATTGTTTTATCCATTAGGTTATGTAATGAGTGCCACCTACTGGAATAGTACTGAACATGCATATACAGGGATAATATAGTACTGATAAAAAAAATTATTATTGGAATATCAGTTCTTTGCTACTTTCTCCCAAGAGCATAAAGAAAGCTTTTAAGAAAAACAACCCCAAAACTGTTTTGAATTTGAATGCTTTGACAAGGTTTATGCCACATTCACACAAAATCACGTAAGGGGGGCATTTAAACTTAAATAAAATTATGTTATGAATATATATCACTTGACAGCCATGACCAGCAGTTGTTATGTAGGTTTAAATAATATTGCTATGAAACCTCACTGTCCTGGTCTGTTGGAGAACATTAGGAAACATTTGTCCTCAGTTCCAATGTGTTAAAAGTCTTGAGTAAATACTGTAGTTGTGCAAAGTAAAAGCCATAATAGAAAAAGTAATACTATAATTATTGTACCAAAATTCTTTGAATAATATGTGTTTGCTCCCCTTTGTGAAAATCAGTTTTCTTTTCTCTTACATATCTTTGCACTAAAGAACTGCTTTTGACTTGACTAACAGCATTGAATTAATTAATGAGAATGAAGCAATTCTTTGAATATTTATCTGTGACACAAAGCAGACTGAACATCAGGTAGATAAATGAACAGCCTGAATATAATTACTGCAATGTTTTTGTAGTGTATTTCGGGGGGAAAAGTTCCAAAGGTACAGATAAACATTAGAGCAATGTGGGTCAGCAACCTCCTCCAACTTAAAATGTATTTTCATTACAGCCCATGAAGCTCCCCTTACAAACAAGCAAGGGTTGAGGAATATCTGTATAATAGAAAAGATGCATAATTGATGGGTGGTTCACACCATGTTTTTTGTATACATGAGCAGCAGTGACTGTCCTGATAGTATGAAAGAACCACTGCAATCTTGAGTGCTCTTGAAGGCTGCTTCTGTGTCCCCAATACTCAAATTATGTTTCTCCACACCAATATTTAACTTAAGCATAGTAGGAACTGCTTTAAAATGCTGCTCTTCATGTTGCCCATTCATTCTTGTGTTGTTGGAAAAGAGTGTTTGTGATGACCAGCTTGTTCTCTTGGCAGAACTCTATTAGTCTTTGCCCTGCTTCGTTTTGAACTCCAAGGCCAAACTTGCCAGTTGTTCCTTTTATCTCTTGACTCCCTACTTTAGCATTCCAATCCCCTATAATGAGAAGAACATTCTTCTTTGGTGTCATTTCTAGAAGGTGTTGTAAGTCTTCATAGAATTGGTCAATTTCAGTTTCTTCAGCACCAGTAGTTGGTGCATAAATTTGGATTACTGTAATGTTAAAAGGTCTATCGTATCGAGATCATTCTATCATTTTTGAGATTGCATCCCAGTACAGCTTTCGCCACTCTTTTGTTGACTATGAGGGCCACTCCATTTCTTTTATGGGATTCTTGTCCACAGTAGTAGATATGATGGTCATCCAAACTGAATTTGTCCCTTCCCGTCCATTTTAGTTCACTGATGCCCAGGATGTCAATATTTATTCTTGCCATCTCATTTTTGACCACATCCAACTTACCAAGGTTTATGGTTCTTACAATCATTATGCTCATAATGAATCACAGATTTTTTTAAAAATATCATTGTGGCAGTGATTGTTCATACTGGTTTTAGATGCTTAGTTATTTACTTTTGTGTCAATTGCTTGTATTTTATTAGGCTGCCTGATGTTGAAATGTGCATGCCACCTTAGGGTAAAGGGCAGAATGAATGAATGAATAAATGGAGTCTGATTCAGTCTGACTTATGGCCATGCCAATCCTTGGAAGTTTGATCACTGCCAGTATCCAAAAATGGATACTGAAAGAAATGTAAAGTGTCCACAGTCCTCCTAACAGAATGACACAGTACTTGTCATTCACTCATACGGCTTTCTACATGTTTTATTTTTCAACCAACATCTTTGTTTAAAAGAAGCGAGCTAATGCAACAGGATCAACACATGCTATTTGTTTTATTGGTAAAACACAATGAAGTAATGGCCTATAAAGTTTCACTCAGGAAATGTGTACTTTTCCCAGTGCTGCTTGAATTTTAATGACCTTGTAATCCTGTCTGAAGAATACTATTTAATAGGCCGCCTGACAAACGCATTACAGGACTATTTAAAAAGTGTTGCTTCTCACCATTAACTTCAATACTTATATCTATTAAAATCCTGACATTACTAAACACCAGTATCAGTTAGAATTTTTTTTTTAAAAAAAACCACAGAATGTAGGTCTCTCTCTTGTTCTCTCTCTCAGAAAACAATTAATCTTTTCAGTAACTTTGAAGAGGTACAGTCCTCAGTCATCACTTCCATTTCTTTCCACAGAGATGGAGACCAAAGTGATGCAATGAGTGTTTTATCAGTCAGCCTATTAGAGTCCCATTATTTTCTGTCTTACATGACTTCATATAATGAATTTTTATAATTAAACTAATGACATACCTCTTCTCTTCTTTTTCCTCATTCTCTTTTTACTTTCAGGCCCCATTTATCTCTTAATTAATCATGGTTTCATTCTCCCTCTCTCGCTCCCTTTTTCTTTCAAAAAGTGTTCCATTACTTTAATTTCATTGTGACATATTTTAGTTTATCTCTCTTGTTTCATAACTTTGCTGACTGTTAAATATTTTAAGGAATTAGGGAAATGTGTACATCATTCTGATCATATATACTGAAATTTTCTTTAATTATAAAATGTTTGCAGCCCCAAAAGTCCCTCACATCTTCCTCCCACCACAACTGTGCTACCACCTCTTAAGACTGAAGAGGAAAAAAACATGGCTGGCATTCCTGTATATGCACAGGCTGGGCACAGAAAATGTTGGCTACAGCAGCCCTTCAGAAATCTGTTCAAAGGCCCAAACTTTGTGATTTAGTCATACATGCAGGGAAATGCCTGCCTGGTGGTCATTTTCTTACTTTGGTAGCAGAGGTGGTGCTGTCAAGTAGTGACAGGGTCAGTGGTAAACAACTGTGGCTAGAAGATACTGGTATAGTACAGGGAGGAGAACAGCAATAGAAATGAGAGAGATAAACTAAGAAGAAAAGTCATTGTTTGGCAGTGAGTGCAGGCAGAGGCTGGATGGCCATCATGCATGCTTTAACTGAGATTCCCAGCTCACAGAACTGTGAATGCAATTATATAGAACTTTCCAAAGGCCAAATATAAAAATAAGACATTTATATTCCACCAAGTGTCCGTTTCTTTAAATACAGTTTTTACATAATGTATGCAATACCATAATCATATTCAAGAGCAATACAGGATGTCTCAAAGCCAAAGTTCTGTCAAAATATTTCTTCATTTAATAAATAGAAAAGAATCTCTACTTGTTGCTAAGCCCTGTATTGTATGCCTTGTTTCTCTGGCCTACCAGCAAGTCTTTAGCTGAATACCAAGAACAGGTCCTTCTCTGTGGTGGTTTTTAGAAAAGTTCCAAACCTTCCCATTTTAGCCAACTTTTGGGTAATTTTATGGCACTACGTTTTAATAATGGTTATATCTGCTGCTATTTTAATGATACTTAATGCTGTTGTTTTAATAGCTTGTAATTACTTGTAAATTGATTGCTCAAGGTCTTAATGCACTTATTAACTGCTGCTGTTTTTATATTGCATATTGATTTTTAAATTCCCGTAGTTTTTTGTTTTTTTTTTCTTGTTTAAATAGCTTTCATTGATGGTTGTTTAATTACTATTTTGTAAACTGCCCTGAAAATCCTGATTGCATGAAGGGCGGTTTGAAAGCTGAACAAACAAATAACCTTAGTAGACTGATGTTTTACTGATTGCATACAGATAGCAACTCAATACATATTTGTTCAGACAGGCCTTTGAAGCATAATAAGAGGGACATCATTTGAATTTGTATAATATAATGCTGATTTGTCTGCTATACTTTGTACCATATTGTTGTTGTTGTTTAGTCGTTTAGTCGTGTCCGACTCTTCGTGACCCCATGGACCAGAGCACGCCAGGCACTCCTGTCTTCCACTGCCGCCCTCAGTTTTGTCAGACTCATGTTTGTAGCTTCGAGAACACTGTCCAACCATCTCGTCCTCTGTCGTCCTCTTCTCCTTGTGCCCTCCATCTTTCCCAGCATCAGGGTCTTTTTCCAGGGAGTTTTCTCTTCTCATGAGGTGGCCAAAGTATTGGAGCCTCAGCTTCAGGATCTGTCCTTCCAGTGAGCACTCAGGGTTGATTTCCTTAAGAATGGATACGTTTGATCTTCTTGCTGTCCATGGGACTCTCAAGAGTCTCCTCCAGCACCATAATTCAAAAGCATCAATTCTTCGGCGATCAGCCTTCTTTATGGTCCAGCTCTCACTTCCATACATCACTACTGGGAAAACCATGGCTTTAACTATACGGACCTTTGTTGATAAGGTGATGTCTCTACTTTTTAAGATGCTGTCTAGATTTGCCATCGCCTTTCTCCCAAGGAGCAGGCGTCTTTTAATTTCGTGACGGCTGTCACCATCTGCAGTGATCATGGAGCCCAAGAAAGTAAAATCTCTCACTGCCTCCATTTCTTCCCCTTCTATTTGCCAGGAGGTGATGGGACCAGTGGCCATGATGTTCGTTTTTTTTTTATGTTGAGCTTCAGACCATATTTTGCACTCTCCTCTTTCACCCTCAATAAAAGGTTCTTTAATTCCTCCTCACTTTCTGCCATCAAGGTTGTGTCATCTGCATATCTGAGGTTGTTGATATTTCTTCCGGCGATCTTAATTCTGGCTTTGGATTCATCCAGCCTAGCCTTTCACATGATGAATTCTGCATATAAGTTAAATAAGCAGGGGACAGTACTCCTTGCCGTACTCCTTTCCCTATTTTGAACCAATCAGTTGTTCCATATCCAGTTCTAACTGTAGCTTCTTGTCCCACATAGAGATTTCTCAGGAGACAGATGAGGTGATCAGGCACTCCCATTTCTTTAAGAACTTGCCATAGTTTGCTGTGGTCGACACAGTCAAAGGCTTTTGCATAGTCAATGAAGCAGAAGTAGATGTCTTTCTGGAACTCTCTAGCTTTCTCCATAATCCAGCGCATGTTTGCAATTTGGTCTCTGGTTCCACTGCCTCTTCTAAATCCAGCTTGTTACTTTGTTTTTAATGTTGTAATTTTGCCGTTAACTGCCCTGGGCTCTTGTGAGGAGAAGAACAATAGCAATAACAGTAATAACAGAAGCTGCTTCAGTTACCTCTCCCACAAGCTTCACAGGTTTTATTTCCTTATCTATTGGAGGACAAATGTAGGGAAGGTAGTCAGGAAAAGGTGTACAGTTTGTCCGTAATATGTGAATGATCATATCGTTGGCAGAGACATGCAAATGAAAACTCGTTTGCCATTGATGTGTGTTATGCTGAAATATGTATCTTTTGATCACAAATATATTTTGTTGCTACTTCCATATAATATTTTTTTTTAATGTAAGAAGAGATGCAGTATGAAAGAGGACTCACATCAACAGACCCTCCAATGTCCCTATTTTCCAGGGACACCCCTGATTTAAAGAAGCCATCCCAGTTTCTTATTTGATCCCGGAATGTCCCACTTTTCCTTAGGATGTCCCTATTTTCACTGGTGAAGTGTTGGAGGGTATGGAGTTATCCAACCCCCGAGCCGTCTGAAGGCAATCCTGTATAGGGATGTTTTTTTAATGTTTAATGTTTTTGTAAATGTTTGAAGCTGCCAAGAGTGGCTGGGACAACCCAGAAAGATGTGTGGGGTATAAATAGTAAAATTATCATTATGGAATGGGACGTCCCTATTTTCATCGGAGAAATGTTGGAGGGTATGCATCAAATATCAGAAAAGAACTAATGACTATTTTTTTTTTCAACCTATGTATAGCAGTGGTACAGCAATACTGGCCTATACTGCAGGGTTGTTGTGAAGATTACAACAATAAAGCACATAAGGCACTTTGAATACTTGAAATTTGGCAAAATACATGTTTAATATGAACGTCATCAATTTTCAACTGTAATACCAAATCAGATTAGACGTAAAGTATCAGATACCTACTACAAATTAGAATGTATAATTTCAAACATAAATGAATATTATCATATGACTGATGCAAAAATTAGTAGCTCTCAGTTTAGTTAATATCTAGAAAAAGAAATTATAAGGGTTAAAATTGTCAGGAAGCCTCACCGCCCAATCCTTGATATGTTGGATTCTCTCTTAGTTTATTCAGTGGGTCAAGGAAAGGAACTTTACACCTGCTCAAGGCCACTTTTCTGTTCTTACTTGACATTTCATTGGGTTAAGAAAACAGATGTCAACGCTGGACCTCATAATCCCTTTTACAAATTAAGTCATATCAGAGGAGACAAATTAGTTTCAACATTGTCTTTAAAAAATCCCTTTCAGCAGCCTCTTTCTACATGCCGTCATATGCACAAAAGACAGCTAGTAAGGAATAATAACTCTATTAAAAGTGACAAGCACACTGAAAATAATTCCCTCTGCATTGTATAATATATTAGGGACAGAATGCCAACAACTGCTTATCATAACACAGAAAACATGAAAGCACTTGTCTTGAAATCCTGATTTATTATTAGATCTATACATTCAAATACCAGCTTATAATAGAAAACTAAATCAACTGAGTTCAGTAAGATTTGAGTTCTCTTGATTTCACATATGTCTAGCTCAGTCAAGCACAAAACTGCTAATGCCATCACATCTGAGAGGCTTTTATGCAGGGTTTGACACAATAAGAATCACAAGGCAGACAAAGGGAGATTTTTCTTTTGAAGGATGAAAATAAAAATAATGTTGCTAAGCTAGAGAATAATTTCTTTGAATTTAGGGGAATGCGAACAAGAAAAACAAACAACTGTTCAACATTGACGAGAGCTGTTAGTACCAAGAAATGGCACAGTCATGAGGCGGCAGGCTGGCAGTAGAGACCAAAATTCAATATTCATTGAATCAGGTAAGATGTTGGAGTTTTCTCTTTCCCTATTTGAAACCTATGAGAAACCTATGTACTACAAAGGATTTGTAAGCATAATACAAGGTGACCAGTTTCTTTTCCTCCACAACCATCTCTAGGTTGGCCTCTTAGAAGAAATAACCAGCTTCTAGCACTTAGGAGGGTTATACATTTCAAATTAAAAGGCATACAGAAACCACAAGCTGAATAAAACTAATTCATACAACTGTGGGCTATATTTTTTAAAAACACACACACAACTAGTTTCTTATTCTTCTCCTGAGATGCTGTCTTGCAACTTGAAAGTCAAATCTGCTATATATTGCATTTAAATCCCCAGCTGACATACCAATGTCATACCAGTGGATTAAAGTCATAAAACCACAATCTCATAAGATATTGAGTATCACCCGATGAGTTCCTTATGACTTATTTAAGGAGGATACTGGCAAGCTGGAAAGTGTGCAGAGGAGGACAGCCATTTTATTATTATTATTATTATTATTATTATTATTATTATTATTATTATTAAAATTTGCATGCCGCCCTATACCCGCAGTTCTCAGGGCAGTTCACAACATAAAAGCACAATATAAAAAACAGAAAATACATAATAAAGACAAAGACAACCCAATAATCCCCCCTTCTACAACACATTTTAAAAGGGCATCAGATGTCAATCATCCAAAAGCCTGGTTAAAGAGGAACGTTTTCGCCTGGTGCATAAAGGTAATGAAAGGCCAGCCAAACCTCCCAGGGGAGAGCATTCCACAAACAGGGAGCCACTGCAGAAAGGCACATGAAGAAGGGCCTCATATGGAGAGAGGCGAACCCTTGAAGATGATCAAGGGTCTGGAAACCAAGCCTTATGAGGAATGGTTGAGGGAGCTGGGTGTGTTTAGCCTGGAAAAAAGGAGACTGAAAGGAGATATGATAGCCATCTTCAAATATCTAAAGGGCTGTCACATGGTAGATGGAGCAAGCTTGTTTTTTCCTTCTCTGGAGGGAAGGACTCAAACCAATAACTTCAAGTTAAAAGAAAGGAGAATCCGACTAAACATCAGGATGAACTTTCTGACAATAAGAGCTGTTCAACAGTGCAACAGATTCCCTTGGGAGGTGGTGGACTCGCCTTCATTGATGTTTTTAGGCAGAAGTTGAATGGCAACCGCCATGGATGCTTTAGTTGAGATTCCTGCATTGCAGGGGCTTGGACCTTTGGGGTCCCTTCCAATCCTACAATTCTATAATTCTACGATTTCCGGATCGATTTCAAAAAATCCCACTGGAAATACAGCTATATCCAATTCTTCTGATCTGATCTATGATTTTTAAGAAAACGTGTATAGAATTGCAGCCTTAGTATTGCAGGGAGAGGTCTTATTTAAAATGATCTACCTGACTATACATAATAATTATGTATCCTATATATGTGTGTGTGTGTGTGTGTGTGTGTGTGTGTGTATAAAGGTAAAGGTAGAGGACCCCTGACAGTTACGTCCAGTCATAAATGATTCTGGGGTTGCGGTGCTCATCTCGCTTTACTGGCTGAGGGAGCCGGCTTTTGTCCACAGACAGTTTTTCCAGGTCATGTGGCCAGCATGATGAAACCAGAGCAGCGCACGGAAACACCGTTTACCCTCCCGCCAGAGCGGTACCTATTTATCTACTTGCACTTTGACGTGCTTTTGAACTGCTAGGTTGGCAGTTCAAAAACACCAGTGATACACCAGTGATAATATGAATATTTTATATTGTTACTTTGCTATTTCAGTGCATAAAGGAGGGTTTCCACTGAAACATACTGGGCAATTTACTATTTTACTAAAATTCCCAGGATTTTTAAGCACCATTTTGAAACTTGCCTCTTTTAAGCTCTCCTCCAACTGAAGAACCAGTCTTTGCTCCTGTCAAGATCACTTTAGTATTTCATTTGCCTTCACTGATACAGCCTATAGTACTAATCAGTTCTACTGCCTGGATAAGATAGAGGCAATCAAAGGTGGCAGAGGAATTGAACATCATAGCGCATCACAGAATGTAAAGTGATATCAAAGAAGTAAGGGAAGGTGGTAGTTCACACAACACATGCAGGACAAAGTGAAAGATACTCAAAAAACAGAATCATGAGGAAGTTTATGTGTCTTTATGTGATAGGAGATCTGACTGATGAAGAATACTGTGTGAAATGAAACTACTCATGCTGTTTCAACAACAACAACAAAACCCTACTGCATCAAATATAGGGATGGAACTGGAAGGCTGTTATGCACTTCAGCACTGCCCAACTTGATCATTCATTCATACAATCAAATGAAAAATGATATTTTATTCAAAAAGAAAATCTCTCTCTCTCTCTTCATCTCTCTCTCTCAGTATCTACACACACACACACACACACACACACACACACACACACAGAGAGAGAGAGAGAGAATATCACTGATCTTAACCAGACTATACTCAGTAAGGTAGGGATGGCTAACCTTTTTCAGGCCAAAGGCTGCATTGACCTATGGTCAACCCTCTGAAGGCATTGCCAAAGTTCATGTGGCAAATTTTAATTTTTTTTAACAAATGACACATTTTAGGAGTTGTGTAGGGTCACAAAACCTGGTGACGTGTCAGAATCACAACAGGACACCCTAAAAAGTGACCAGTAAAATATGTATCATGGTATCACAGTGTAGCTTCGACTGGCCGGCTGAACCAGGTGAGGAAGAAACATATTTACAATGGAGAAATAATCCAGTCTAATATATTGGAATATGATTATATCCTGAACTACAAGTAATAAAATAATACAACTACAAAAAATAAATGTCATGGAAAGAAACGGTCTGGAGGAATGCAAGTTTCTTTCCTTACCCTAGCTAGGCAAGATAGCACTAGCAACATTTATTATTCATCCCAAAATGTTATTTCTACTCAATGAACTCAACAAACTAGAAACGGATGATTCCCAATTAAGAGAATACTAACAATAGTAGTTTAATTTATTTGAACTGATAAACCTCAAAACACTGCAAATGTAAGCTGCCTAGAGTCCCTTTCAGAGAAAGAAGTTGTGGAATAATGATAATAAATCACACAACAGACAAAGAAGACCTAGGACCTAAAATGTTTTTTATCCACCAACCCTGAGCTAAAAATTTGGAATAATTTTCATCAGAAACTTTCAGCAACTATTTCACCACTGACCTCCATATAAACAAATGCACCTATAGAGAATCAATTGCTTACCACTTGAAACTCATAAATCTGGGCTCAGCAAAATAGGTTATAACTTGGTAAATGATTCAGAAATGGATCCGTAATTTCATATTAAAGGTAAAGGTAAAGGTACCCCTGCCCGTACGGGCCAGTCTTGCCAGACTCTAGGGTTGTGCGCTCATCTCACTCTATAGGCCAGGAGCCAGCGCTGTCCGCAGACACTTCCGGCTCACGTGGCCAGCGTGACAAGCTGCATCTGGCGAGCCAGCACAGCACACGGAACGCCGTTTACCTTCCCGTTGTCAAGCGGTCCCTATTTATCTACTTGCACCCGGGGGTGCTTTCGAACTGCTAGGTTGGCAGGCGCTGGGACTGAACAACGGGAGCGCACCCCACCGCGGGGATTCGAACCGCCGACCATGCGATCAGCAAGTCCTAGGCGCTGAGGTTTTACCCACAGCGCCACCCGCTTCCCTAATTTCATATTAGCAGGCAGTAAAAGCATTTAGTCAAGCAAGATCTCAAATGTTCAGGTTTTTTGAACTTACACACATAGCGTGTAACAACTAAACATGGACAGTTATGCCGGTGTTCAGTCTTTGAAAATATTTTTCTTGGTACAAGCTCAAACAAACTAATTAGAAAAAATTATCTATTACCCTCTGACATTGCATACTGTCAGTTACAACCTATATATAAAAGATGAGCGAAGGATCTGGCAAACTGCAACCTTACTACATCATAGGCAGAATGGTCTTGGTTGTTCAAATGTGTTCTGAGAACATTAATAAGAATGAGACTGAAAGAAAATTTATTCAAATCCATATATCAATGGTACCTCACCCCTCACAAATCAAACATGATATATTGACTGAATTAATTTTGTTGGGAGTTGAAGGAAATCAAAAGTGGACAACAGCCACATATTCTAGGTGTGATCTATGGTGTGTAAATTGTTAAAAGGGTACTGCAACCATTGCTGCTCCTATGACTCAGTAGGTAGAATTTACGTTGTGTGTGTTTCAGCCCTTTACTAGTTCAGTTCTCTGTAACTTGGGCTCAGAGTTAGTCCTGTTTATAACCTGTTTAATAAAGCAACATTGTGTTGTTGCATGGTGCAGCTGTGTGAGTAGATGCACAAGGAACCACCAAAGGTTATTACTTTGGAGATGCATACAAAGTGACTTTTTGGAACAGGATCCTTGACATAAGTCAAGGCATTTTGGGATACTGCGTATCAAGAAATCTCAAATCTGCATTTCTTTGTTTACTGAAAACAGAGCTAAGAAAGAAAGACTTGCATGTTGCTACTAGCCTACTAACAGGTGCTAAAATATGTAACACAACTCTGGAAAGAAAAGTGGATCCTAACATTAAAGGAGTGAATACAGAAGGTCTTGGAAATTGCTTTGATCACAAAACCTACTTACCAAAGAGGATAACCAAGAAGTAGAAAATTTTATAGAAAAACGGGCATCTTTTGTCAATTATTAGAATTTTTAAAATCTATGATAATATAACTATTTTCCACTAATATAATCATTTTCCCCTATCTACTATTATCTGTAGTACTAATCGTTGTATTTATCATTCAAGTTCTCCATATAAAAGATTAAAATAAGCACAAAAGGCTATGATTTAACTATTAACACAAACTTAATTTGCTTATGTGGAATTCAGAAGCAGTTTCTGAGCATTAAAAAAGAAAGAATAGTTCTTCATTCCCCCCTTTTTTCATTTAGTACCTTGAGTTCTGCGTTCTGCTTCTTTAGGCCTTCCACAGTGTAAGAAATCTCCTTCCATGATTCAAGCCTGGCTTTTGCACATTCCAGAACCTGCTCAGCTTCTTGCTTGGCTTCTAACCACTGTGTTGAATCTTTCAACATTTCATGTAATTGCTGTCTTCGGTTCTGAAGGTGCCCCTGGACTTCATCCCACTGGTTCTGTATCTTTTCAACTGGTGACATACAAGGGAAAACCAATGAAATAATTATTTGGAAAAAAATTATCTGACCACTCTGATCAAGTTCTCCACTAATTTGCATGACAAATACAATACAGACAGTCAGGAAAGGTTCATTAGAGAAGAGTTAAAGGAGATTTTTATATAATTCAGGCATCACTGATTTATTACAAAGTAACCCAAAAGTATCACACATAAAACATCTATTCATCACATTATTTTTACACAAAATTGATACTTCCTTTTAATATGGAAACGGAGAATAGCTTTTGAAATAGAAAAGACAATCCTTTTCAACTAAGTGTGGAAACAATATACTTAACATTAGTTAGTGCACTAGAAAATAAAGTTAATCCTTACACCTGATCAAAATTGGTTCTCTATCTATTCATCTTCCATCCTTAACTATTTTGTAAGCAAAGAAAGTGAATGCTTTGTAATGTTTCTGTGAAGTATGTATGAAGCAAGCATATTTTGGAAAAAGTTCAGAATCTGTTCCAAACATACACGTGTCAATACACATTCAGGGAATGGATGCAATTTAGGATAGCACCTGATCAACAATAGGGACATGGTAATTGCACAGGATATCATTCCCTATATTGCAGGTGTTCAGGTCATTGCTTATGAAGCAAAAATGGCAGCATATGTACAGGATAAAGTCTGCAAAATCTTTTATAGCTTATTAGCAGTCATTTAAAGTGTTTCTTTGAAGATGGATGTTTAAGTATTCCTAACGCCTTATTCACAAAGCTGAGTTTTGTGTGAAGGGATTTATCAGTTTATGAAACATTTCCCTTGCTTGCCTGACCTCCACTATTAGAGGGCAAGCAGTTTGTAAAAAAATAACATTGCTTTAAAATATTTTCTATGGATGTGAGCTCAATAGCAAGAAAATGGTAGAGAAGAATTTTTTGCAGCCCGACTTAAAGCCTTGGCTAGGGTTATGGCTTAGCCTCATAAAACCTCAAACATTACAATGAACATATGGTATTCAGTGGAGGGAAAAATGAGTTCTTTCCCTAGCCAGTGACCCTTATTTGAGAGCATGAAGAGCTCTTTCCTATGGACGTTATACAGAACTCTGAAAAAGTCAAGAATAAAAAGGTGCCAACTGTACAAATCCATTGCTCCAGAAAGGATTCTTTCTAGCTTTAGAAAAGGAAACAGGAAATTAATAGTGTCTTTTCCAGATAAAGCATTCCTCATGAGAACTGAAGGTAATACAGTCCAATGGGATAGATGAGATGAGTAATGATTTGAGCCACTGAGTTGTGGCATTATAGCCAGGGTGGTTTACAGTTAGGGTGGTGAAGTAAGAACAGGGAGATCCATGTTGAAATCTGCATTTAGCCATGAAACTCACTGTGTTACCTTGGGCCACTTTCTCAGCCTAACTTTACAGGTTGTAAGGATAAAATGAGTCAGGGGGATGATACTTGCAAGTTTCTATGACCTCCTTGAAGGAAGGGCAGGATGAAAATATTAAACAAACAAACAAAGCAGATGCGATCATTTTCATTTACAAGCAACAATATGATCTGCTGCCTATCACTGGCAGCAACACAAAAGAGCTTGTGAGAACATCTGGGCACCCTATAATGACCCATATGTATAAATCATATGTGATGCTAAAGTCCCTGGGTGTAGACTTCCATTCTAATGCAACCCGGAGGTGTTTTTCTGCTCCCCACCTCTTCCTCCCTATGTTCCTCCAAGCTGATTCCATTCTTGTTTGTATGAAAGCTAAAGAAAGTTAATAAAATAATTAAAGACATAGTGATAGGATCTTCTCAGTAATAGCATTACATCTATATACTTTTATAAAGTTGAAGATTTTAAGGCCAAATTTGCTGTAATGCCACAGGTCCAAAGACTGGAACTGCTCCAGCTACCAGCACATTCAGATTCACTTTAGTCGAGGAGGTTTGCCAATTTCAAAGTTGCTATTCAATTTATTTTGCATCCTCCTGAGGTGCCTCATCAGTTTAGTCAGGAAGTACTGACACTGGAGCAAATTACATTTAAAAGCCAAACATTGGATGACTGTGTTGCAACATGTTTACCATTGATTCTGCAGTCAGAAAAGGACAAGATCAGCAAGTAAAGGCACTAACTTGAGACCTATTTTTATCACGTTTCTGTTTTGCCATAGTTCATTTATGGATAAGCTAAATACAATTCTCTTCACAGGTAAAATGAAAAGACTGATGCCAACTATCTGCACTATTCTTTCTCGAGCAAAATGGATTTATGAGCAAAATCAATAAACACATTTAATAGGTTAGATCTAAAGGGTAAATGAATATTATTTGAAAGTGGAGCTATAGCTAGTGGTGCTTGTGTCAAGGCAGATATTATTACTTAAAAATATTCTAACACCTTAATTAATACTATCAGTTATGCCACTCTGATCTAGCCACAATTTTTGGGCTAGCTTCCTTCTCCAATATTCACCTGAGTTCCACAAGGAAAGAACCTAAGCAAAATATCAAATTGTTGTGATTACTATTTTTCTTGTTAATTTATTAGCTGTGATGTGATCAATCACCTCAAGGCAATGAACAATAAAAAAGGCAAAACAAACAAACAAACAAACAAACAAACAAACAAACAAACAAACACAATGTCTTTGCTGTTTTCTAGAAAAAGCAGATAGTGGGTGACTGTCATATCTCAAAAGGAGCAGCCACTCTAAAAGTCTTTCTCAGAGTTACTGCAAAACAGGCTTCTGAGATCTTTGGAACTTGCAGGAGAAACTCTTTCACAGACCACAGAAATCTGCTGAACATAAAAGGTATGAGGCAGTCTTCTCAAGTAACCTGGTCCTGAGCTATAGAGGGCCTTATATGTACCAACACATTGAACCCAGTAGCATATTGGCAGCCAGTGCAAATCCTGCAAGCAGGGTATTAAATGCTGGCTGTAATTTGTCCCCACAAGCTACCTAGTTTCTGCAACCTGCTTTCTGCAAACTTGAAGCTTCTGGACCAACCCCAAGGGTAGCCCCAAGGAGAGTGTATTGGTGAGGTTACCAATGAAATATTCAAACTATCCCAATCCAGGAACAACTTTGGCTGTCTGACCAATCAAAGTTGGTAATAAGCACTAACAACTACCAGCCTCTGTTTGAAAAACACTCCAGCCAATTGACTCTTGGAAAACTGTCAGCCCAAGCTCTTAGCATAGTTTAGAGTAAAAGATAACAAGTTATCCTTTGCACAAACCTTCTGCAAGTTTTACTAGTTTTTTGTGATGGTGGGGGGTGGTTGTTTATTTATTTATCTATCCCAGCAAGCTCTCCTTGTTACAGCCTTGTAACACTGACTTTTTTAGACACAAAGAATCAAAATGGAGGGAGGGAGAACACTACCGTATAAAATGAGCAGAAAAGGAGGTGTTTTATTCTTTTTAAGTTCCATTCTGTAATACAAAATGTAATTTATTACTTATAGTTGTAAGGATATTAAACTGTTGCTTTCCTTTCTATGTTGCTAGTTTAAAAATGGTTTAATATGGGATTTTAAATTTGGTTTTAATACCAAGCTGGAAGTGCACTATATAAATATTATTACAGTTGGCATTATTTAAATATATGCACATTTATCAAGAGCTATAACATTTCAGATTATAAAAGAAAAATGTAAAAAACAGTTTGTGGTGCATAACCTGCATATCATTCTGCCATCATTTGGGCCAGAAGTACATTAACTCTGTTTCAAATTTATCAGCATTAATCCTTTTAATGTGATTTTTGCCCTCAATATTTCTTCCATTTACCCCAACTTTTCAATTTTCAACTCCTTTGCAAGTATATGAAGTATGTTCCCCATTCTAAAGTAGAAACATTTTCTCATTCTTAGCACCCTGAAAATCTTATGGGTTTTTTAATGCCATTCATAAAAAAACATTTTTTTTAATGTTTTGTTTTAAAGGAGACTGTAACTAGCTCTGATTTTTTTAAAAAAAACCCATAATCAAGTGAAATATAAATCTAATAAAATAAATGAATAAATGTCATCCTTGAGCGCAGGATGCTGCATAAGGCTTAAGACACTTGTTTCAAAAAGAAACTGTGATTTCTTTATATCCAATTAAGCTCAATTATAAGTATTGTTTAAGCACAAAATAAAGTTCAGTCCTTGTGGGTCTAAGCTGGTTTAGAATTTGTGGGATTTTTCTGCTCCATTTGGTGTTAAGAAACAGTTTGTTAAGAAGAATGATGTGCCAACTATGCTTTTTAAAAACCTTTCTCAGAGTTTTGATTTATTAAATTCTGTCACTAAATAATAATACTTTTTTTTGCTTTTTCTCACACTGGGCCACCTGGTAAGTTTTCTCTACTCATCGGTGATGCCTTACATTTTTGCTCTTTATATAGCACAGGCACCTTATAGTTGAAAAAATGAAATCCCCCAAGGGGTCCTTCAGAAACCCGTGAGTATTCTAAAGTAGCTGTAGGGAGTCTTACCAACATATTTAGGTTTTAGAATAATCTAGGACATCAGGTAAAGAACTGTAGCTGAATTAAATAGCAAAGATCAGCAAAGTATTGAAAGATCTAATCTCCCCCTTCTCAAAATATTTTGAAGAATGTTAAGGAAACAACTCATTAATTTTTGCCCATTCTTCATACTGCGGTTATTAACTAAAGGTGATGATGTATGTAATTATTTATTCTTAGTCCAGTGTTCCGCTCATACTTATGCTTGAACTTTGACTGAATTCTTAAACAAGCTGTCTGAGGGAACAGAGTTTCTAATTAGGAATTTAGCTGCTGTTCATGGATGAAGGAACTTTTAATAATCATTCCAACAAAACATATTTAAAGGGAATCTTTCTCCAGTAGTGCATTTAGAAATGGGACATGGAAATAATAAAATGGCGTTCCATTTTCTCTGAACATAAACAGAACATTATTAGCATTATTAAAATAAAGCAACTCTACTGAGGCACTTAAAACACTTTTGTACTTACTGATGCAAAAATATTATGGTCAGCTTTGCAGTTTAAAGCTAGAAATGTGTGAAATACATTACCTACCTAATGAAGCATAAAGCCAACAATTTTGGATTTTACAGTGCTACAACCCCCATTGCTGACTGTCACACATCCGTATTTACACTGTATTTCCTGATAGTTCTAGCAGCATATCTGCTAATAAGAATGAATAATGTATTCCAGCTACTGTCTTCCTCATCTTTTTCTCTTGTTCTGGTACTTTCAGAAAAAACTTATAAAGGTTTTCCTTGTCTCTTGGATCTTACTAAGGTGAAAATCTTATGATTACTTCAAATATGGCAAAATTCCTATGCATAAAACATGAAGACTACAAAAATGGCATCCAGGTTCTATAGACTATCATGTTTCATTGTCATCATCATTGTCTGCTTATTTGTATGCCATTTCCCCAGAAAAGTGTACACAAATTGGCTCACAACATATCAAATGAATAAAAATAAGGGCATTCTATGACATTTGAAGCAGCCCTTAAGTGTTATCTGAAAACATATAAAGGCCATACATTTCCTCTTGCTTTCCTAGATTAGTAATACAAGATTCCACAGCTAACCCTCTAACTGGGTTTTTCACAGGTAACCGGTGAAGAGATGCACATAGAATATTTTCTGTGTATATAGTTGTTTATTAATTGCTTTCCAAGATGATGTGCAAAATATAATAAAAAATGCATAATCTTAAATATTGTTCATGTTCTTAGAATTCTGCTATGAGAGTCGTTATAGTAAGCAAGCAAGCAATGGGGTGCTATCCAGATGTTGTGGAAAAGAACTCTCATTAGCCATGGCCACTGCTGATGCTAGCTGGGACTTATGGTAGTTGTAGCCTAAAACATCTGCAAAGCAGCATGTTGGCTATTCCTTTTTAGGTAAACAATATCTGATGATGGTCTTTCAGCAGAGAGGGCAGAGAGAAACAAATGGTCATTTATGTCACTTTGGAAAGTTAGGAAAGCCTCACATACACTTCTTTTGCTAAATAAACCACACACACACACACACACACACACACACACACACACACACACAAAATTATAAAACTGTTTAAAACATCTCACATTGTGTTGGAATAGTTTCTGAAAAGCCATCATTTGTATGCCACCATTTGATGGCATGCAAACTTACAGAATCAGGCACTGTTAAGATGTGCCTGCCTTTTCAAAATCTGATCTTTAGGAAATTAATGGTTTTATCATTTAAGATTTAATGAGAATTTTTTTTAATGTACAGTGGTGCCCCGCAAGACGAATGCCTCGCAAGATGAAAAACTCGCTAGACGAAAGGGTTTTGCGGTTTTTGAGCTGCTTCGCAAGACGAATTTCCCTATGGGCTTGCTTCGCAAGACAAAAACGTCTTGCGTTTTTTGCAAGTTTGTTTCCTTTTTCTTAACACCGTTAATACAGTTGTGACTTGACTTCGAGCAGCAACTCATAGAACGCGGTGTGGTAGCCTTTTTTGAGGTTTTTGGCGATTTTTGAAGCTTTTCCAAAACTTTTCCGACACCGTGCTTCGCAAGACGAAAAATTCGCTAGACGAAAAAACTCGCGGAATGAATTAATTTCGTCTTGCGAGGCACCACTGTACAACAAGTCAAATGAGAAAACACAGTTTAGAATGCACCTATGAGAGCAAAGTGATGGAGAACATGTCAGAGATGACACCTGGTACTGTTTATCACTCACAACATGGAAATATTTACATCACAAGACAAATCTCTTTGGCAAACTAGAGTAAGCTTTGCCCTTTAAAGGACTGACTGCACAGCTGAAATATTTCCTCACTTGTCATAACATTTAGATTAGCATCTGCTAACTTTAACACGCACCTTTTATATGAAAAGTAAATGTTTTACAACAGATAAAGTGTTCAGAATGGATTAGGGGCCATCAATTCTGATTCCTGATTAGTCACTTAAATTGCTTTCAACCATCATTTTTAAATTGGGCACCACAATAATTGAAAATGAGAATGGCCCCTGGATTTGTGAATAAAAAGGTAAAATATATAACCACATATTTTGTTTTTACAGTTGTACCTTGGTTGTCGAATGGAACCTGTTCCGGAAATCCGTTCAAGTTCCGAAAACATTTGACAACCAAGGCACAGCTTCCGATTGGCTGCAGGGAGCTTCCTGCACTCAATCGGAAGCTGCGGAAGCCACGTCGGACATTCGGGTTCCAAAGAACGTTCGCAAACTGGAACACTCACTTCTGAATTTGCGGTGTTCATGAACCAAAACGTTCAAGTCGCAAGGCATTCGAGATCCAAGGTGCAACCGTATTATTAAATGTTTTGACATGAAGTGGTTGTCCTAAAACAGTTTACAGAAAACTTTATTTCTTTTAAAAAAGAAGTTAAAGCTCACCATTAGTTCCTTACTATTGCTGGAGTGATATTCTAAACTCTCAGCCCACCCTTCTAACCAACCTCAAAGTGAGTTGGTCCTTGTCCTGACTACATACATCCCATTCTTGACTCTTGATGTGCTTGGCTAGTCCTTATTAGATGGGCTCCAGGCTAGAATACACCAATGAACAGCAACAATCTCTTAAATAACTTGTTTTTAATAAAATAAAATAATTTTAGTTTTGGACACTAAGGTTACCCCAAAGAAGGGAAATTAATTTATTATTATCATAATGATCCTGTATTGGGTCGGGCAGGAAGAGCAGATTCAAAGGTAATGCAGTAAGTGAGAATTTTCTTAATACACCCCCAATAACAAAGTGCAGCATAGCCTGACCCACTTCATTGATTACAACATAGCTTTCCAAACTGTGGGTCGCAACACGTTAGTGTGTCTGCTGCAGTGTGTAGGTGTGTCGCGTGAAGTCTACCCGTGCTTCTCCTGGGGCTGGAAAGGGGTTAGTTTAACCTCCGGTGTGCTAGTAAAACTTAATTACTGTGTCACAAAAAAGAGTGTGTCACCAACATGAAAAGTTTGGAAACTCTGGATTACAACATTAATATACAGTGTATATGTGTGTGTTCATATTGCTATCTTGAGAGCAATTTCATATTTACAGTTACATAATTTTTACTGCTTGATAAACTATGGCTATTATGAAGTTTAATCACATATAATTGTGATGCATTTCTTAACTCAGATCATCACTTAATGGGAAGAAGGCTGGAATGAGATAAAGAAAGCACTGTTTGAGATAACATATCTGTGACAGTGGCTACATTATCAGTAACAATGTGACAGTAGAGTTTATCATAAAGCAGTGACTTTAGAATTTATCATGCTCATTGTGCTGACAGTATTTAATTTCTCCAATAGAAAGAGATGCTAGGATAACCCTCTGATCTGGAAAGCAATTTCCCCTAATCCCAGATGTAAGTGAATGTGCATATCTCAGCTGAATTTGTATATTCTCCAGCCATTATGCACAATCTCCAACAAGCCTTGGGAAATGTGCATTCAGTGGCGGGATTTTGTATAGGATCAGAGATACTTCACACACTCATTTCCCTATTGGGTAACTCTTCTTTAGCTGGATAAACTTCCATCCCCTGCTTACGTACCCATGATGACGGACTCCATGGTCCAGCACCAGTGTGCGTGTATCAAGGAGAGAAACGGTGTACATTTTCCCTCTCCCTGGAATTCCCCCTGTGGAGTGTAACAGACCTGGTAACAGCTGAGATTTGTTAAAAGGGGTCTGGACTCCCACTGCTTCTTCCTGCTGCTTGGCTGATCAGTGGTAGGTTATGTTGTTGGTCATTTCAGATCTTGCAGTAGGCCATAAGCAGCTCTGATAACCTCTAGCCTGGATTACTGTAAATTGTGGGCCTGCCTTTGAAAATGGTTCATAAACTCCAGTCAGTACAGAATGCAACAGTCAAGATGTGAACATACAACACCAGTTCTGGCTTGTCTGCGTTGGCCTACCATTAGTTTCCAGACTTATTTCTGGTTTTGACATTTAAAGCCTTATATGGGTCTGGACCCCAATACCTAAAGGATCACCCTCTTCCCATATGAACCTACCCAGAAGTACAGAGAGTGTTGAGCAGAGAATAGTCCTTTTCCATAATACCCCAACATCTTTGGAATGTCCCAGGCCTAGCACCAACTTTACTTACATTTCAGTGGTAGTTATAAATGCTTTTAGTTAACTGGACTTACGTGCAGCTTGAATGATACTGTTGTTATAGTTACTCAATCCAGGTTTTAGTGTGCATTTTTAATAATATTATATCCTGTTTTAATATGACTTCATTTTTAATTTTTTACTGTATTATATATATCATAAACTGCTTTGAGGCTTTTTAGCATAAAGCATTATGTAAGTAATCAATTAGAGCAATCAAATCAGAATGACAATATTTCCTATGAAGGACAACTGAACATGAATAATTGTAATTATTTGCAGATTATGTGTAACACATTTATTTGAAAGTCTGTATAGTCTTTCCAGTTTATACGTATATAGTCTTACACACACACACACACACACACACACACACACATTAAATCAAATCCAACATGAATTGGAGATTTCTCAGAATTACTACATCAATAGTCTAAAGTTCTGTGAAAGCTATAAAGTCCAAGTTTCCTTTGTTTCTTTGGTTATATATGTTTGCATTTAAATATTTTCTGGAGTTCAATTGTCAAAACCTGTGAAAAAGAGATATGGATAGCACTGTGACAGTGGTGATGCTTATTTCATTAAGATACCATGATCAACAGCAATGCTGTAATTCACAGTGGTGGTTTCATATATCCTTTTGTGTAAGTGAATGATAGGTTGAAGATTTTGCTATAAAGCTGTCAGACAGCAAGTTTTTCAATAAAAGTATTTTATTGCTATATTGCTCTGGATTGAGACACAGCCTAAAATGTTTTGCAGTGTACTTGAGCCAAAGCTCTTTTTAGCTGGTAATATATTGCTAGGTCTATTTGGATGAAAACTACAGAGTTTTGTGTAAAAAGTTATTAAAGTAGGTATGGGATGTGGCCCAGCTAGCGATCACCTGCTAGTTCACATAAGCATAAACATAATTAACCAAATATACACTAACACTGGATGGTATTCAACTAAATTTTACTCACAGCAGGTCTAATGAAATTAATGGACCCAACTAAATCATGTTCATTAATTTCAATGGATCTAATCAAAGTAAACCTTTGTTGAATACCACCCAATGAACTCCATAAATATGGAGCAATAAGAGAAAAGGCACAAAGATGTAAAACAAAATAATTTGTACATATTTAACACGCAACAAAGATTCAGAAGAATGCAAAGACTCAAAGGGTCTGAAAAATGGAAAAATAAATTGGTGTTAGAGAATGGATATATTTAAAGAAATAATCTAGTTTTAAAGGCACTGCAGAACCGAAAAGGTTAACAAATACAAATAAATCAAGAGCAGAAAATCATAGTACAGGAGCCCCCCTCCCTGCCCACTTATGTGTGACTGACTTGCCTGCAACTGCATATGTATGTAGTGCTGGGACATAATTAAATTCAAACCCAGAAATGGTGGGAGAAAGCTGGAGAATCCTCGTGGGTCATGAGGAGACCCTCCCCGAAGCCTGAAGAGGACGTCAATGAGGGCGGAGGAAGCCCCAAAGAGATCAGAGGCGCAGTGTGGCTTTGTTTATGCTGCTCAGCCTCCTCAGCTAGCAGCTGGTGTATTCTGTAGCACAGCAGCCAGTTTCCTGTATGTCCTCCAGCCTCCTGCTGGTCTCAGAGCTTCAATTCTAGTTGAGTATTTTTGGATACAGTATTTTTGGTATGAATTGAAGAGAGACACAGAGGGTGTTGAAGGAGTGTTTAGCGGGTGCTCCCCACTTTACACAACTTCACATATGTGCAGGGGTCTTATGGGAAACCATAACTGAAAGAAATTACACAGCTTATGCTTTTCGCAAATATGTGCAATGGTCTAGCTAAACAGACCTTATCAAAAAGAGTAGAAGATCATATCAGTTTGCTAAGATTTATTTTGTACATTAGAACTTTGTGACTGAGATCAACCACTCTCATATAGGGAATGCAGTTCTGGTGAATAATGTGTATTTATTTAATTTGTTTTCCATGTTTAATAAATAGTTCCATTGACAACCTTTGCAACATATTAAGAAAAATAACCCACAAATCTAAATTATAGCATCATTTAGATAAATGTAGTAGCCCTTTCCTTTAAAAATGTCACACTCACATGGTTATCATATGATTTCATTATGCTTCTCAAGTAGACTGATTACTCTTGTGAGTGCTGATTTGAAATCAATGCCTGGCAAAGAATAATAGCTAACTCCAGAAGAACTTACATCAGCTAAGGCCTCCAACAATCACATACTTGGAGAATATTTCATTAAATCTGAGTGGCAGAAAGTTACAGCAGTATGGATTTTCAATTCTAAATAAAATGCAGCCATTAAATTCTTTTGAAAACACACCCTTTTTGATGATAGTATATTAACTACAAGAAAATCAACAAAACAGCGTAACTTAATTTCTATTTAATATGCTCTTTTAAATAAGTTGCATAATTTTCAGTGCTGTAATAGCACCAAGCATAGAACTAAGAACATAGTTGAGAGACTCACAGATGTGTGAGAAGTTTCCTAGTCTTAAAAAAGAAAGAAAGAAAATGCAGCTGTGTGTATGACTGAACAGAGGCCAATGACTTCTCCTATGTTAGTTTGTTAATCAAAATGCTCCACCCACAAACCTCCTTTCTGTCCTCTGGTAAAAAAAGTATGGGGACCTTCTTACTTCATGGACAGTAAAGCTGTTGGGAGTGATTTTGGTCAGAAAAGCAGCCCAAGGGGAAAGGAATCAAAGCAGCTTCCAGAACTATTGAATGACAAGAAGTGAATCTTATGAATCTCTCAGCAGCTGGCAGCTGTAGTCTGGAATCAAGCTGTGTTGACTTCAAACTACAGGTGCAGCATGCTCAGCCATATTAATACAGATAGCAGAAGCCAGCACCGATTACCTATTCAGAGAGCCATATATAATTGTAGATTTGGAAGGGACCCCAAGTGTCATTTAGTCAAACCCCCTGCAATGCAGAATCCTGCCCACAGCCATCCCTGGGTGGGCTTAAACCACCAACCTTCTTTAAGGTTAACAACTTGATGTAGTTATGGCAAGGATGAGAAAAGTTTGGCATGTGGAAGAGTAATCAGTAATACTAGAATGCATAATTGCAATATATTTTATTAAACATGGGTATAGGGATTCACAGACACATATGATATATAAACATCCAGAGTTAGGCAGATTTTGCCCCCAAAATCCTCTCCTGGGGTAAGAGGACTTTCAGGAGATACTTGGACTGTGGTATGGGGGCCTAGCTGAAATTTAGGTAAAATAACTTGTGTGAGTGGATGTCTGCTTGCACAAGAAGAAGAAGAAGAAGAAGAAGAAGAAGAAGAAGAAGAAGAAGAAGAGGAGGAGGAGGAGGAGGAGGAGGAGGAGGAGGAGGAGTAGTTTGGATTTGATATCCCGCCTTTCACTCCCTTTAAGGAGTCTCAAAGCGGCTAACATTCTCCTTTCCCTTCCTCCCCCACAACAAACACTCTGTGAGGTGAGTGGGGCTGAGAGACTTCAAAGAAGGGTGACTGGCCCAAGGTCACCCAGCAGCTGCATGTGGAGGAGCAGAGACGCGAACCCGGTTTCCCAGACTACGAGACTACCGCTCTTAACCACTACACCACATTGGCTCTTTGTCTGATTTTCTCCACTCACTGTAAAGGTAAAGGTAAAGGGACCCCTGACCGTTAAGTCCAGTCATGAACGACTCTGGGGTTGCGGTGCTCATCTCGGTTTACTGGCCGAGGGAGCCAGCGTTTGTCCGCAGACAGCTTCCGGGTCATGTGGCCAGCATGTCTAAGCCGCTTCTGGTGAACCAGAGCAGCACACGGAAATGCCGTTTGCCTTCCCACCTATTTATCTACTTGCACTTTGATGTGCTTTCGAACAGCTAGGTCGGCAGGAGCAGGGACCGAACAACGGGAGCTCACCCCGTCGCGGGGATTCGAACCACTGACCTTCTGATCAGCAAACCTAGGTCTTTTCTGAGGATCCACTAATTCCCAGAAGAGGGTTTTCAGGGGTAATGAGTACTGCAGTACAGAAGAGAGGTCAGGAAAGCCCTGTTGTGTGAATGGCCTTAAGCTCACTTTAATTTTTTGGATACAGCCTAGTATTCTTACAGACGTAAAATAATAGGCATAGAAAATCCACTACTTACTTCGATCAGTAATGACTGTTCGAGCCTCTTGATTGCTAGTTTTATTTTTCAAATTCTGTGCTGCTGTTATTAACTCTTCCAGCTGAGGGCGCCTTTGTTCCAAGTCTTGTAGTGTTGCCTAAAAGCATAAATATGTATTTATATATATGCCATATTTATCTTCAAAACATATGCATAAAAGCACAAATAAATATTTATAGTTACACCATGTTTATATACATATGCATAACCAGTTTCCTAGAACTAATGGACCACAACAGTGTCATCGACAGTAGTCACTTCTGTGAGTTTTGGTGGCAAACCAATTCACAATCACTAGCAAAACTCAAATCCTCTCATTTAAACAAAAAGGCTGCATACTGTAACTCAGACAGCGGTGGTGATTGTGGCCTGGCATAGCTGCTGGGGAATGAGGGGGTCGAGGCAATGAGCCACAGTTGACGTCAGCTTTGGCATTGGCCAGCTGTGGGGGGCTGGTGGGATTGCTCACCAAAATTTAAAATTTGATCAGGCCAATTAGGGCTTGGTGGGTGATACTCTGGACCTGGCAGGGCCAGAATTCTGTGGGGTCTGCCAGCCGGGCATAAAAGCCAGGTGTACTTCCAGCAGACAGCACAGTCAGGAAAGTAATAATCCCACATGTATGCTGTGGCAGCCTGGAGGTAAGCGGGCTCATGTATGGCCTTACTGTGGAATTATTTGGTTGCCGTATTCGGGGCCAGGGAGAAAATTGCCTGTGGACGTATTGGACCTGTTTGGGAGTTTTGTCTTCCTCACAGCAATTGTCACAACTTTGGGCAGAAGTGGTGAGGCATACTGGAGTTGAAGTGCATCAATCTTGCTTGAAAGAAGGTGAACAGGTCAATATTTCAGACAGTATCCTGGTTCGGTTGAATGGGTAGATTATTTGCCATCCTGCCATCACCGCTGTCAAAATGAACTTGTGTTGGCCTTATGATCTACCCCTGTTGCCTGCAGGCAGTGAGGCTTGGCTGATGAACATTTACTGGGGCCTACGAGATTGCAGATGTGAATAGTTTGGCAGCAAGCCGGCTGGGAGGGGGTGGGCTCATGTAGCAGGAAAAGGCATTGGGTTGGATCCTTAGTCTAAAGCTGGGGGGAATGGGGGTGCCGCACCCCCCAAATCCAGGATAAAACTCAGGTACCCCAGGAAGGCCAGCATGACCCGGAAGCTGTACGCTGGCTCCCTCAGCCAATAAAGCAAGATGAGCACCGCAACCCCAGAGTCGGTCACGACTGGACCTAATGGTCAGGGGTCCCTTTACCTTTACCTTTACCCCAGGAAGGAGACTAAGGTAGGCCATAGAACATCCCTGAATGGTGTCCTGGTGGTATTTCTGCATTAGATCTGTGTCAGTGTGAGGAATCCTTTCACCAGGATCAACACTAATGGAGTTATCAGGCTAGCTGATTCAGTATACATAGGCAATGCCTATGCCAAATCTATTTATATTTGTAATCAACAAAAGTTGTGACTATTTCAAGCCCAGGTAGGGTGTCATGTCTCTCTTACAGTATACCAAATCCCTCCCCCAGTAACCACCGGCTTGCAGTGCTGTGGCCCGAAATACCCATATATAAATACAATAGATAATTATAATGTATATGTGTGTGTCAATGTCCTGACTTATTGAGCAAAATGTTCTGGGATTAAGCCAATTCCACAGAACAAGGAAGGATACACAACAGCCCAGTACCAAGTACGTTAGCAAAATGGCCAATCACTTGAAACCAAAACTTTGGTGAGCACTAAGCATAGCAGCAAAGCAATCAGTTCTTAAATGAGAATGTGATGAAAAACAGCTGGGCACAATGCACCATAAAAATTAGCCATGATGATGGCCAAATTCAGTCAGGTTAGAGCTGTCGAATTCTGTGTAAAGGTTTGTTCACAATGGATTCCTTCTCTATCGCTCCTAAGAATTAGAAGAGAAGGATAAGCTGATTGGTTTTATGGACTCATTACTAAGGTATCCAACAGGGGCATTGCTTTCCCCCCTTAAAATAGATGCTATGGTGTTCAAATATTGATTTCTTTACAACTATAGAGTATACTAGAAATAGTAGAGTTATCATCATTGTCTATTCAAACACTGTTAGAGTAGAAGTTGTACCCAATCTTTAAAATTCATTTTGAAGGAATATCTTTCCTTTTCTTCCTTCTTCCTTCCGTCCTGGTCACTGTCACTTTCATAACCTTTGCATTCAAGTAAACTAGTTTTTCCAAATGCCAGGTGAAATGATATGAACCAACAGCAAACATTTTTTTTTAAAATGTAAAACTAATGCCCCTGACTTTTAAGACATTTTCTATATTTGTGGTTAGTGACTGTTCAAGGGAAATCTAATTTTCAGGTTCCTAACTTTTATAGCTTCTTTACCCAAAAGTGTGGTTGAGATATGGAACAAATTGCTGAAGTCAGCAACTGAATGTGAATAATGTGAATCAGCTAAGGGAAAAAGAATGTGAATAATTCCAAAAATAACTGGACTTGTAGATATGGAATACTGGACTTATCTGAATTGCCTTTAGTTATTTGTTGAAATAAAAGACTAAGTGGTTGTTGGCCAATGCAATCTACAAAGTTGTTCGGCAAGCTGACATATAAGCAAAGGATAAACTAGAATTCTATAACGCAGCACAGTTACTTCGTTAGTCTTCAATTTTCTGTATTCATTTATTTTTTTAAAATATATCATCTACAGAAGCCAAAGGTGAGAGGAGCAACCAACTCCTTGTTTCCCACAGGAGGATCCCTTTCTTTTCCAATGAGATCCCATCTGATTCAGGCTCTAGGAGCTGACAGGTCCTGACAAAATCTCATTTTACCACTGATGCCATCAGATAAAAACAACATATATCTGTTAATTTGAGAGTAAACTGATGAAGACTATCTTCCACCCCACTTGCTACTCATCACAGCTGTCTTCAGCATATGGTGCACAAGCTGGGACTTCTTTTCCATCATCCCATACCCCACCAGACTTGTAGTTCTGCATCTATCCAAAGTTTAGTCACTTAGGCACCACCAAGAGGGAGAGGGCAGGTTCCAGCAGTTCATAAGCCTACTGACTGCCACTTCTACTGTATAAGTTATTAATAGTGGTCCATTAGTGTTATTTTACATAACAAATATCTAATTTAAAGGTGCTTGAAGAAAGTACTAAACTGCATTCCAATATAAAATAAAAACTGATTGGAATGATAACTTATTGAAAATTGTTTAAAGTTGCATCAGTGTACAGAATTTTTCAGCAAGGAAGTAGAGGTTATTAGTATTCTGATATGCTGGCTGATTATGTAAAGCTGGTACATTATATGTATGCATTTGTAAAGACTACAATTAAATCTTTAGATTACATCTAAACAATATAAGGAAATGTAGATATACCACACCTACTACATTGCACCTGCATAACAAAAAAATGCATGGTTAAACTGTTAACTAGATTGTTTGTTTTTGTTTTCTTTGCACTGAGCAAAATGTGTTTGAGAGGAAAGAATCTTCATTTACATATGCAAATTATTTCAGAATTAAATTACAAAATACAGTATTTTACTGATTTCAAGCCATTAAGTTTCTTTTTCATAAGAAACATTTTGTTTTAGTCAGCACAAAGTTCCATTTCATTAGATACAATTCTCCCTCCAGGAAATCATTATAAATAGAAACTATATCCTTTAACAAAATTGGAAAAAATGGAGCAATTAGTTATCCAGCAGCAGTACTAAACGAATATGGCTCTGTAAAACAAAAATAGTAACAGGAAACACTTTTCCTCTCTAAGCTTCAGTTAATTCTTACAAGGAAAAAAAATACTGATTTACAGCTGTATCCACATAACAGCATCTTCAGGCCCTATAAGCTATCTATCTGAAATATCATCTTTCATATTACATAATTCCGAAGCAGCCAAGTTTACTGTCTTCCAATAAAAAGTGGGCACTTGGAAGCCATGCGAGGAAGCAGACTTATTATTCTAATATGACAACCAGGCTGCCTGTAGGTGGTTTTGATGGGGATGTGCATCCAAAGCGTCACTTCAGAGAACAGTTCATTTTTGGAATTCAAATGGGGGTTGATGCTGTGGAACGATGAGATTCTATTAAGCAGAAAGAACCTTGTGGGTGCTTTTACAATGGTAAGTAGATCATGATATTACCTCTGTCTCAGATAGATTGAGAAAGCCCTCTGCTTCTGTGCAAATGTATGTGACAGGCTGCAGAATCAAGAGGCCACCATGTCACATGTTATCACCTCATGGACACTGGCTGGCTGCTGGACTTCTAGATGTGCTGGAGAACTCTTAAACTTATGTAACCAGAAGTTACATGCTTAGTGAAAACTAAGCAGACTGACCGTTAAATGACCTATCTTCTATGTTGATATTGATGACTGCAGAGAGAAAGAACTGTGCAGTTGCTTGATACATAGCATGGCAGCTCCCTGTGTCTTGATTCAGAGCTTTTGAACTGAAGACATGGTGATGGTAGGGCAAAGAAGGTGCCTTTTCCACCTGCCTTTCAGACTGCATGACTGCTCCCACAACATTTATTGGTTGTGGATTGTACCTTCCTACAGGTACGGTATTATTTTTATTATTTATTAAATAATAGCTACAAAAGAGAGGGCATGTGATGTTACACCTACTGTGGAATGTGCTGACATTATAATCATATTGTGCAGCATGCTGAATTTTTTTTTTATTTGCTAAGGTGTTTAAGTAGTCATGCATTATAGTTTTAAAGTTCTACTGCTGCCTCTTATTTTGCTAATTTATCATGAACGTTAATGTTTTATTGCTTTGTTTTGTTTCGTTGTATTTGGCATGACAGATTTATTCATGCCCATTTAACACTGCCTGGGATCTGTTTGAATGAATTGTGCCGTACACATATTTTTTAAATAAATGGGCAGAAATGTGCAACTAGTTTGGAATGAAATCCTTGGCATATGTGGTCTGCAGTTATTAGATATGAACTGCTTCCACCACAACCTCTGGGGGTTAATTTCAGAAATTGTCCACCTTTCCACAAAAATACTTCTTAAATGGGCTAGTAAAGTTTTCAAATCCTACACAAATAATATATAAAAACAGCAATGATAAAATTGTCAGCAGATGCACCAATCTTATTACAGCAATTTTGAATGAACGTAAGAGCCCTGCTGGATCAAACCAAAGTTCAGCATCCTGTTCTCACAGTGGATAAGATGCTTATGGAAGCCGGAATGCAGCACATGATCTCCACAGCATGATCTTCCCACTCAGGTACCACAGTGACTAGTATTCAGAGGTATACCACTCCTAATACTGAAGGTAATACACAGTCACTACTAGCCATTCATAGCCCTATCCTCCATGTTTTTACCTAGCAACAGAAAAGCAAGGAAGTGGCTTCACATATCTGGAATTCCAGAACACAGAACTTACTCTGTTTCTCTTTCAATATCACAAGAAAAACAGAATGCAGAGCAAGGCATCTCCCCTTGATCTGAGGGAGATAATACACAGGATATCACAATCCCAATGTATGCAGGACACATTTATCTGGGTATAAAAGCAATGGAGATGCACCATAAGAGTGAGATAATTTATCCAAATGCCAATAAAATTGTTACGGGGCAGTTTAATAGGAAGAACAAATGAGACGTTTTTCAGTGTAAAATTAAAAGCATAAGGCTTAAGCCAAAGCAACTTGACGGAGGACTCAAACTGAAAACTGTTTCCTATATGCCTAATGAAGAATGAACTCACTTGAAAAACATCAGAGAGTGGAAAGGCAGGTAAGGAACTGTGTGATTTTTGTGATGGCAACAATATGCCACTATAATGTATCCCTGGTTGGAGAAATTTTATATTTCCTGTAAAAAAAAAAGGATATTCCACAAAGTCCATATGAGGAAATAGGTAAGGATTTGCAGAAACAGGAGCTATGGAATTACACAAATTATTTGCACTTGCAAATATTTAAGCTGGAGCATCTAAAGATGCCGACGTTAATTACAGGAAATATTGTGGATAAATCACTGAAATAAATCTATGTTTTCTAGCAAGCCAGATTCTCCGCAATCCAGTGTACTCCATTAAAGTGAGCCTGATCTCTTTTATATAATTATATAGTTCTAAAAAGGTTACTAGGAATCTATTTATTCCACCCCTCCTTACATACTGATGAACCTTATCTCTTTAAGCATTATATGTGATTGTCAGTAGCATCAGACTGATTAATCTCAGAAGTCACCTTCAGCACTATCTAGTCAAACACAAACACAGAGCAGAAGGAGACTAGAAAGGAAAAGGGTAATGTTCACACTATTTGTGAGCATATGGTAAAATGTCAACTAATGGGGTCAGGTTGACAGCAGCTTACCCGTTGGAAATCAGATGTCATGATAGATTCTGCTAGCTGAGAGAAGATATTAAGAAAATAAGAAGATAAAAATGACACTTCTGACGGATAATAAAACAATTAAGGGTGAATCAGTCCATGGATAGGGAACTTGAACTAAATAAATTGTTTAAATAAACTAAAGAAACTAAATAAATTGTTTAAATAAATTTAAACAAGTTCATTGGGGGGTTGATGTCAAAGCCTAATAATAGTTAAAGTATCATTAATGTTTAAAAATATGAGTGTTATACATAGTCGTGATACTTTGATCATAACAGTTTACCAAACACACCTACAAACATTTCTGGTTATACTTTAAGGAATACATTCCAAAATGTATTCTCAGCATCAGTCCATAAAGGTTTTTATATACTTTAATGTAAGCTACTCAAATAGTGTAGCATGTATTGAGGGGAAGCATGTACACGTCTTGTTTACTTGTATGCATTTTTAATTTCCAAGGTTGCACAAACATACCATTGCTAACATTATAATCTACAAAATGTAACAATTTGCATAGAGGAAAACACTTAACTTTACAAAGGGAGTTAAATTTTTCATTAAAGTTGTGGGAAATACACATATCATTTCTCTGTCTCTCTTGACTTCTTCTGTGTCCATATATCCCATGCTCTATTAGCTCTGTACCACTGTGGGAAATGTTAGCACATAATATCATTTCACTCTTGATTGAATCTACCTGAAGGAGCGATTTCCCCTCATATGCTTATGTATCATTTTTCATGTCAGTTCTCCTGCAAATGAACCCCAGGTATTGTTTTGAGACATATATCTGATTAACAAGTTGAAATTGAGATAAACCCATTCTCTTGGGTTTTAACAGAACCTAATTTTGCTTCTAATTCTTATTAATTAAAATAATATTGCCATAATATTTATGTTGCTTCTTCTAGTGTTTTGGCAGATTTTTTAAAAACAAAAGCATCAAGAAGCCACTGTTGTGCTTTAAACCTCACTTACTGGCTGCCACAGCACTGTGCTGCCAATATGCACAGCATCATGCTCATCAGCCTGTAACTGGCACAAATGTTTGCGCCTCGAGGCCCCCAATCCCTTCCCCAAAATAACTGCACACTGACACATAATTTTGTTTTAAGTTAATGGGCAAAATTTAGGCCACAGCTTTATTGATTACAGTGGTATTAGCATTGGCAACAGACTATAACTGACTCCTGCCTCTCTGGCTGGTAGTCTGAAGGGTAAACACCAAACGAGGGAGCAACATTAATGAAGATCAACCGAAGATCACCCCGGGGTTCCTGTGGTCCTGGCATGGCCCCAACCCCTCAAGCGGACTTCAGATGAGATCCAGGACCCCCAGATTCCTTTACCGGAATACCCTATTCCTGGAGGGGCAGGTGATGGCCGCACCTCCCCTCCCACAAATTTCAATAAGCCAATTACCTAACCACCAAACCTTACAAAGTTGTGACAATTGTTAGGGGGGGGGTAGGCGAAAACCAAGTGGCTACTGCCAATTTGCCAAACAGAAAAATTCCTACCCGGTCCCCATTCCAAAACAGGCGACCAACCAATGTCCAAAGCAAGGCCAAAGCAGCACAACCTACACAAAGGGACGGGAGGGTGGGTGTTCGGCTGCATAAGGTTGCTGCTTTTATAGCCCCCAACGATCGCGCAGCTTGCCACGATTGGCCCAAAAGGCCTGGTACAATCGAGGAGGGCCAATGGAGAGGGCTGTAACACACCCAGGAATCCTAACCTGGTGCGGGGTGTCTCAGGGTCCCGAGCTCAACCAGGACCCTCCCTAAAGAGGATCCCATTTCTTGCACTACATCTATAAGCTTTACCCACTGAGAAATCTTGCTCAGAAAAAACAGTTCAAGCAAAGCTAGTAAGAAAGGAATGGCTGCAAGAACAGATAAAAATCCAACAGAACTCATGGTCAGGGAAATAAACTGACAAAGGGATTGCTTACTTGGCTAATTATTTAAATTGTGGGCACAGAAGGGGTGCTGCAGGGAGCACCACAACTGTGAGGTAAAGTGGAAGGCAAGAGGTGAGCGTTTTGGCATCATGCAAGGCGATGTTGAAATCTGAGACCCTAAGGTCCACCACTGTCCTCTATCTACAGCATGGAGTCTACACTGCACTGGCTCTCTAATAAAGCCAGCGTCACATTTCAAGGACTTTGTCTTTCAATATCAGAAAAGCTTGGAGTCTAACTACGCCACAGCACTGAACTTTAAGAGCACATTCCTCTAAGGTGGGTGGTATCACAACCAGGCCTTGGTCACACCAGTGATCAGGCAACTAGCTGTGAAGCCAGCCAACCAGTGGTGATTGGCCAATGTCAGCGGCTAACATGTGGATGTTCCCCCGGAAGTGGGCCCAACTGGCCAATGAGTGATGCTTGGGCCCGCTCCCAGGGGGATAAATTGCCACCCACCTCGACTCTCCTCTTCAACCACCTTGTTTCGCCAGATATCCCTCCCTCTAAATTGGTTTTTGCTTACACTACGACCTCAATATGGACATTGTTGGCAGCTAAATTTGGCGCTGGGCAGGATTTTTTTTCCACTTGGCCATTTGGTTTTTGCCTACCTCATAGCAATCGTCACAACTTTGTGACGTTAGGCATTGGGTAGGTCTTCATCTTGGCTGGAGGGGAGGTTGCAGCCTCTGCCTGCCCCTTCTTGGGTAAGGGTACCCTATTAAAAGGATCCAGGAGAAGTTACTTCTGTCTGATGCCCAGATGGAGGCACTCCTTAAACAGGGAGGGACACCTCGGGGTTACTCCTGTTTGATGTAGGTCATAGCCCCCCCCCCGTTGGGTTTACTTTTAGATGTGCTCCCATCAGGCGGGCTGGAGTGGTATAACATGGCTCTACCCAAACCATTCACATCTGTAACCAATAAAAGTTGAGACTCCAAATACTATATGCTGGTCTTGTCTGGTTATTTTCTTCCTGGAAACTGCAGGGTCATGGGGTCTTGGCATGCAATAGTTTAATCCCTGCATACTAACCAAAATATGAAACCAACATAGAAGTAAGACTGAACTCAAAACCCCACCCACCTGTTCTTTCCTTCTCTTTAGCATAAGAGCAACCCTGATAAATGGTAACATAAGCTGCTATCATCATGATCATAATGAAGTTGCTCTATAAGCACATTTTAAAAAACCTAATTACAACAAACACAATAAATAAAAACCTTTAAAAATGTATATAAATAAAAGACAGGTCTAGCAGACTCTGCCCCACCAAAAGAGGTCACTATAGGGGGTTACATGAATTATGTTGGGGAATGGTGGTGCGGACAGCAAAGGGGGGGGGTGGATTTTTTTTTAGAGTAACAAAAAGTAAATAAAAATTAATTACAATATATTTAAGACAGTAGTATGGGGGGATCAGAACAAAATGGTTATTTCTTTGGTCTTATCCATAAGGCAGCAATTATAATTTTGATTGAGGAAAAGTTTAGGAGGCTAGTAACTTCATCAGTGCTGTTGCCAGCACTACCATTTAGCATTACATAGAAGGTGCTAGCATTATTTGTCTCTTGTAATTAGGGGGGAATCAGAAAAGGTGCTAGGCTGATTTTGAAAGGTATAAAAGGGAATTGTAAGCTCTCAGCAATTATTCTGAGATATGGTCCTTTATGTTTTACACTTATTGCACCTAGTGCATTTTTATATGGAATGGGAACAGGCGTGAAGCAGCAAACTAGATCAAAGGGCATTTCTGATTATGTTTCTGACAGATTTTTAAAGTGATTTTATAGAAGCTGACATCAGAGAAAAGCTTAGCATCCATGCTTCACAAAACTGGATTATTTATACCTTTGTTATAAGGCAATCTTTTGTGGTGAGAAAAGGGTAAATTTTAAACAATTTTCTCTTCTGTTCTCTCCTGAGTAAAGAAACAGTTCATCTATGTTTTCACCTTGGGGGTTCTCCTAGGTTTATTATCTGTTCCTAGTTGGGGATTTAGAAATAATCTTGCCTCAGAAAACAGATAACAAAGATCCAATTTTCTCCTATTTAGACAGATTTTAAATAAATTTCTGCAAGCAATATATTATTTCAAAATCCCAAGCCTTTGGCCTGCATAAATGTAAGCTGATGGTGCCATGTACATGCTTTTATTGTAAATATTGAATTATATATAAATAAAATATTTCAGCGTGGTAAAATAAATCACACGTTTAGACAATACCTGATAAATGGGAAAACCTAAGTAAGCATTCTTTGTTAAAACATGAAAAGGGAAAGCAAAATCTGGATTTGAATTCTGTCATCTACAGATGAAAGATGGAAAAGACACCCTAAACATAATGAGCATACTTAAGACCTTTTCGAACAAGGTGTAAGCAGCTCATCTTTATGCAGTTCTCACAGAAGTCCCTTATCAACAACAGATCCATATGCCACACATAGGGCACTTTGATAAAAGACGTAGAATCAATTAGGAAAGAAATCATTCTCCCATGTTCCTAAATTCTGTTTACCGCTTTTCAGTTGCACCACGGCACCATCCAACTGCCTCCCTGCCAGGTCCTCAGCCATCAGGAGATGCAACAGTCTCTCCCGCCTGCCAGGGGAACAGTTGGATTGGTCCGGTTGCCAAATTAGCCAATGGCAGCCAGACCAGGGGGTGAACACATTCTGGACGCAGGCCTGACCAGGTCCCCTAGGACTTCACTCAGGTCCACCACCAGAATATAAAAGGAATGCCCCATCTAGTATTCTGGTTGCCTTTGGATCTCCCTCCCACCCTCCCTTCAGCTACGCTGTTTCCTATCCATCACAGAAGTAGGACTGCTTTCCTGACCTTACTATGGATTAAGATTAGTCACCACATCCGGGGCTGGGGAGGAATTTGTCCTTCAGGTTCATTGGCGGACATTGGGGTTTTTGCCTAGCCCATAGCAATCAGCACAACTCTGGTGGGGACAGCGTTGGGTAAAAGCCTTAGTCATGGTTGGAGGGAGGTTGTATGCCATGTCTGCCCCTCCAAGGATTGTGTTACCCCATTAAAGAGTTCTTGCTTCTACTGAACTACTGCTCCTTACTCACCCAACCACCTTTCCACCATGCCTGCTGGAATCTGGCTAGACTTGACTTTGTTTCAATCCAACTCAAAGGAAGCTCTGAGTTGGATGAAGTTCACACGTGACCCAAATTTGTTTCTGAAGCTACTGTAGGCAGCTTCAACCTGAGTCTCTTTCATGAAACAGCTCTCCTCAATCTGCTATTCCCCTGAGAGGAAAGGTTCTATTGGCAACAATGGTAGCTTCCCAGCTGGAGCTAAGAGTAGCTCATGGAGGTGATTTTAATCAGGGATGTCATGTTAAGGGAAAATGTTAAAAGTCCCTTTCTGTTGTTTTTTTAAAAAAATACTCCATGCAAAATAACTTTCTCTTCTAAAACTGCTTCATCAAAAACAAAAAAAAGTTAATTCATACTTTCCCATTGCAGTAATCTTGTTTTCCTGGAATCATGTCTTTTTCCTGAGAATATGTTTCTCCTGTAACCCCCGAAACATCTTAGAAAATGAACAAGCATTTAATTTGGTCCTTATAGTTTTGATTTGCATTCTATGATTACAATTGGACTACAATTTTCTGCTTTGCACATTACATGGGAAAATAAGCTATTCAATTACTTTTTTATAATTATGGAACAGAAAGAAAACTAAGAAATGCATATGCTACAGAGATAGCATACGTTCTGCAAGCAAGCAAGAACAAAATAAAACTTTTTTACTTTGTTAGATTATTAAGAATATAGCAATCCACCCACAAATTTTTTTGTTTCTGATGAACAGTTTATTTCCAATTTAACAAAACAAATTGTTCAAAACAAAATCTGCAGAAACCATTTTTTGTGGTGGTGGGGAGTGTTGTTATGGTTCTGACATGGTGAGGTATGTTAAACTTTTTGCTCTGCAGAAAAATACAGAAGACCAGAAGTCATTTATCTGAATGTCCCAAGAGCATCACTGTGCAATGATGCCTGCTCCTCAAGTACCTTGAGAATTTTTAGTTTTGTTTGATCTCTTAGTTCCTAGGGTTTATTATAAGTTCTAGAAGTGCATCCAATCTAACTCTTCTGTTGCTAAGAACAAATGTTTTCAAACACATAATAAATATAGCTACTTTAGATTTACATATATGAAAGGTGAGACTTAAAACCACATGCTGACAACAAGAACAACCCCCCCAAAATTCTCTACACTTGTCTGCATGTAATAGAAAAAAGCACTTTAGCAGTGCACATCTCAGTTGGCAACCTACTCATAATAATTATTTTAAAGAATATCAGTTCTCTAAATGGAGGTTAAGGTAATGCTACATTCACTTACAATACAGTATTAAGCCATTTGTGTGTAAACAAGCTTGCATAATGGTGGCTTGAAGTTCACTGCATCCCACTCCTGCCCTCATTCCCATTGGGGATGCTGATGTAGCCTAACCATTAATGTTGTACCTTGCAGGAAATAGTACTCCACAGATTTTCTCTCTACATAAATTATACAAAAAGTAGAAAAGAAGACTTCTCATTTATGCTCAAACTACATGAGGGTGCTAAATCAACCATAACTAAAATGTGGATTTCAGCATATCTAATTCAGAGATGACTTTGTAAGCTCTGAACTCAGAATGTTAGCACTCAAGTTGATTTTATGTCAGTTTTCTTCTTGTACATTGGCAGCAGACAGAAGTACAGTGGTACTTCGGGTTACATACGCTTCAGGTTACATACACTTCAGAATACAGACTGCGCTAACCCAGAAATAGTACCTCGGGTTAATAAATAATAATAATAATAATAATAATAATAATAATAATAATAATAATAATAATAATAATAATAATTTATTTATACCCCGCCCATCTGGCTGGGTTTCCCCAGCCACTCTGGGCGGCTTCCAAAAGAATATTAAAATACTGTGATACATCAAACATTAAAAGCTTCCCTAAAAAGAACTTTGCTTCAGGATGAGAACAGAAATCGTGCTCCGGCAGTGTGCCGACAGCAGGAGGCCCTATTAGCTAAAGTGGTGCTTCAGGTTAAGAACAGTTTCAGGTTAAGAACGGACCTCCGGAACAAATTAAGTACTTAACCCAAGGTACCACTGTAGAAGATTCTGTTCCTTTTAGACCAACACTCACATCACAATATGTTCTACAAAAAACAATTTAAGCTAAAAAAAACCACTTTTTTTTTAGAATGAAGAAGCTTCCTTCTCCCCTGCCAATCTACCCTGATTGTATCCCAGTCCGAGTAGGTGTGAATACTGTAGCATAAATTTAAATACCTACAAACCTAGTGTAAGGGCTACATGTGGAGATGAAGGCCCTGAAGACTATGGAGATGTCTGGAAACCTAAAATTATGTCTGTGTGCATGTATTGAGACGAATAATCCTAAGAAGAAGTTTTATGAAGATTTAGAGTAAGAGGCCTGGGTTATGTGACCAGGAGTAAAGACACTGGACACTGCAAATCCTAGTGAAGATGAAGGTTAATATTAACTGTGGTTAAGACATCAACCCCAGCCCTGAGACCTGCTCATATGCATTTCATATACTTTTTGAAAAGCAACCTGATCAATTTATGCTCTAATTTACTGAGGTCATTTACTGAACATTTACTGAGGTCATGTTCAAAGAAAGGTCCTGTAAGGGATATATATATATCCCCCAATCACAAATGGGTAAGGCTTAGAATGATCTTCTGAAATAAGGAGTAAGTGAACTTAATAAAAAATAATAATGCTGAGACACAGCCACAATCAAGTTATGTATCGTAACATAAGATATGATAGCTCCTGGTCACATGTTTTTCACCTGGACTAAAAAAAATGTTTGCACATTTAGATAATATTTGGCATTTGCATTGTTGCCCTTAGCAGAAAAGAGTCAGTGCTAACATAGCACTATCTATGTAAGAGGGCGGGTCCTAAAGTCTAAGATTCTTACCCATGGATCATCATTTTCATACAAGTAAGGTCTAGCTCTTATTTAAAAACATTTCTTTGTATATTATCAACTTTCTGATTGCTTGTTACACATATACTTTAAAAAAAAACCCACCCATGCCTTAAATAGACTAAATTAGAATTTGCATTTGAAGGAGACAATGTTGTATAACAAAGAGTCTGATGCACTCTTGAAAGGATCAGTGGAATGGAAGTGAAGCACTTAAAGTTTTGCTCATGCAAGCTAGATATTTTATATGGAGCGTTGTTAAATCTAGGAGGCAGGTAATTACTTTCAGGCTATATAATAAACAAATTACTTTTATTGCGCCAGAGTTGCTGAAGTTAAAGTTTTGTTTTTGTCCATGCTTCTATATTTCCACATTTTTGTGTGTTTTCAACGATAAGTAGCACTTTAAAAGTTTGCTGACAAAACACTTGCATTAATGAGCTGCTCTTTTCTTTAAGGGGATTGAGAAGCTTTTCGTAATAGCATGACAGCAGGATACAAACCTCTCAGAAAGTTCTTAGAGAAATATTCTAACATAAAAAGGTAAAGAGATGTTGGTTTATTCTGCTTGCATCATGTAATACTCAACCTATTTACTGACTTCTGAGAAAGTAGTATATTGATGTCTAAATATCAAAGTAACTGGTTTGAGGTAAAGGCAATATATAGACTGATCTCATTGTTTTGATCTTTTACCTTTATTTTCACTCTGCAAATCTTAATAATTGTCATATACATTTGAAAACTGGTATAAAGCAGAACAGATTCACATTTAAAATTAATTTGCTGAAGAATATGTGTGCAATGTATACTAATATACTTCCTGTTTAAATTGTTCCATTTGTAGCAGCTATTTCTGTCAGACATAAAATTAAGTATGTAGATGTTTCACATACCTTTTGTTTGATGATCATGTCATTGATTTCGTCAAGATCACCTACAGTCACTATCTGGGATTTTATCACTCGATCCAATAGAGAAAGCCAGTCAGTGAGGTCTGCCCATGCCTTATTGAATTCAGCCAGGGCTGGCACCTCCAGAAGCAAAGATGATGGCATTTCTTGTTTGGAGATGGTAGTTTCCTTGGTTACCAGAGTTTGCGTTACCACAGTAACAGTTTGGCCAGGAGAAGTTACTGAAAGGGAAGAAAAATGCAGTGACATTGAATAAAAAAGCTAAGATCAATAATTTAATTTACTGACATGGTTATTCACTATAATGATAATTTTAGCAAATTCACGTGATGTCTACGTTAACCGTGGACACCAAGGGTATTCTCTTTCCTTTAAAGTCATTGATATGTATTTATTTTTATCTGGGTTTTTTTAATGTAAAATATTTGGAAGCCACCTGCAAGGATAAAAACCTTCCCAAGGCAGCTTACAGAACAAAAGAGTAAAATACAACCAATACAACAACAACAACAAAATCATTAATAAAAACCAGCAACAGCATCAAAGCAAACATCCAATCCAACAAATTAAGATACAGCTCAGGGAAAAGCAAGCAAGAATAGGTGGGCTTTTAGGGGTTTCCTAACATCCTGTAACGATGTGGCTTTTTGGACCCCAGCTAGTAATGAGCTTTGTTTATGATGTTAAAATCAGGCAGGGTGAAGGCAGTTCTTTAAAAAGCTTGTACCCAAACTGTTTAGGGCAAGAGTGGGTAACCTTTTGCAGCCCCAGTGCCACATTCATTTTGAGTAACCCTTTGGGGGGGTCATATGCCAGTGGTGGGCAGGGCCTGGGCTAAAAGTGGAAGGTGAAGGACTAGAAATTTGATCTGACTTAATAACCTCACCCCTTACTAAGGGTATCTAAAATCCACACTAATTAGCTGCTAGTAAGCAATGACTCCTAGGCTGTTAGCCATGGACTCCAAGTCTCATGTTACACACAAAAGTATGCAGGAAACAACCACTGGCATGTAACCTTGCTGCAAAGCAGCAATGGAAGAATATAATGTGGAGTGGGAAAATGGTGGTAGGATTCTTCAGCCCTTCCACAACCCATAATACAGCAGTTTTATTTTGCATTTTGGGTGTTTGTACGCTATCTTACAATTATCCTGAAAATATTATTATCTTATAACTAATATTGTTGCGGGAGCTGAAGCTTGCGTAAGCCACCTTGTGAGTTCCTGACAAAGGTGATATTTGAATGTATCCACACTTCACTCAGAGTAATTCTCATGGAAATAAATGAAACCTCAGACAGAAGAAACACCATGATGAATCTGCAGAAGGAAAACTGGACACCTTCATCTGCCCCAGCTGCAACAAAACATGTATAGTATCTCCCATATCAATCTCTACAACCACAGCTGATGCTGTAATCTTCCAATAGATTTACTTCACCTCCAAAGACGAAGTCAACTCCTCTACCGTCTCCCAAAACAGATGGATGCCAACCACTAGCTACCAGGTAGCTATGTGCAGGACAGCAAACTAAAATTTATTTTACCTGCCTATAATGAAATTTCTATTTTTTCTAGCTAAATGTAATCTCTATATGCTAAGTGCTGCATTTCCCCCTTTAATAAATACTGGATTCAAGACTTGGTAGAAAAAACTATAAAAACCAAGTTCAAAAAAAACCTTGGAACTACTGGCTGCATATTAATCGACCAGATGTGGAGCAACAAAACCAGCTACATTAGGACACAACAGTTTGCTAATGTCTCCATGGCAACCTTTCCTGTTATCTTAGAAGAAAGCATCATAAGTTATCCTGCCATGAGCAAATGGTAAGCTGAAAAGATGCTCCTGTTGATCCTTTCCCAACTTTTTGAATTAGCTGCTATGAGCAGACACAAAGCATCTAGGATATAATTCAACAATTAATGTACTAGATATGCATAGCTAAGAAACAATTTGCATAATCGGTTGCAGGGAGTAAATGTTATTTATATGCACCAGTCTAAACACATAGAATATCTGTGTAAATAACCCCACAAAAATTACTATCCTGCAAGATTATTTATTAGCCTGCTTAGATGCTACCAGAGCTTGCATGTCCTTACATAGTGAGTTTAACCCACTTCTTCTTAGCCGCAACGGATACACAGATGACTAGTCTCTTAGTAGTGTAATAATAAAATTTGCCTTCTATAAAGTGAATGGGGGAAGAAATGACTGGTCCCTCCACAAGGTTGTCCACATGAAAGTCCTGGTTGTCTACGAGTTCCAGGCAAATGGTACAGAGTGGGCTATGCATGTCCCATCTGCCTTAAAAGTTTATAGTGCAAAAGTGGTTGCAACTATGGCCTATGCGGTCCCTCTATGGGGTGCTTTTGTAAACCTCATGCCTCTGGTGACATTGGAAAAAAAAATTCTCAGACGCCTTTTGAAACTACCCTCCTGTGTAAGCAACTCTGCTATTCGTTTAGAACTTAAGACCCCCTCCTTAGAGATCCTGATGTGGAGACATGCCTTTAATTACTGGCTGTCTCTCTGGCATAAATTGCCCAATTACCATCTTATTCAGTGCCTTTGGAGAGATGAATTTACCAGCCCAAAGTCCTGGTTGTCTACAAGTTCCAGGCAGAGTGGTCAAAAAATGCTTGCAACCCAGTACAGTGGTGCCTCTGGTTACGAACTTAATTCATTCTGGAGGTCCGTTCATAACCTGAAACCATTCTTAACCTGAAGTGAAGTACCACTTTAGCTAATGGGGCCTCCCGCTGCCACTGCGCGATTTCTGCTCTCATCCTGAGGTAAAGTTCTTAACCCGAGGTACTACTTCTGGGTTAGCGGAGTTTGTAGCCCGAAGTGTTTGTAACCTGAGGTACCACTGTACTATCTCCCCAAAGGTGAACGAAACATTGACATACAAATATTCTGCATGTATAGACCAACACATGCAGCTGGAAAATATGCAGATTTATCCTGTGCCTACAAAAGAGAGGGGTTTTTTTTGGCAACAGCCACAAACAATGAATATCAGCTGTTTTCCTTCATGAAAAATGGTGCACTTACATAATGAGCATAACTATGGAATCAAATGTCACAGATTTCAGCTTTGCCAACTTGCACAGCCTTTAAAGAATATTTTGAATCTTCAAAGATTGCAGTAATACATTGAAATTGATGTGCTTATATATAAAAATACAGCTCATATTTTCAAAAAACTAAGCAGAAAGTAAAAGAAAGGAATATGTGAACCATATATGTTAGATTGAATTCACCAATTTGTTGTGTCCTGAAGAACTGGCTCAAAATATTTTGCTACATGAGACAAAGAACAAGGTGACACCCCTTTCCATTCTGCAACCGGATTGGAAAGCTGATTCTTACTTCAATACAGTGGTACCTCGGTTTAAGAACAGTCTGGTTTAAGAACTATTTGGTTTACGAACTCCGCAAAACAGGAAGTAGTGTCCCAATTTGTGAATTTTACCTCAGTCTAAGAACGGAATCCAAACGGTGGAAGAGCACCAGCGGCAGGAGGCCTCATTAGGGAAAGAACGCCTCAGTTTAAGAACGGTTTCGGTTTAAGAATGTAAACCGAGGTACCACTGTACTGGCAATGGAAGAATGACCACCACCACACTGAGGGCATCAGCCCAGCTTAAAGGGTGCAAAGCTATTCTCTTCTGTTATTGAACAGGAAGGAATGACAGGGAGGGGCTACCATTGCTGCTCACCCACATACACACACTCTAGCTGCCTCAATCTGCCTAATGGTAGTGGCTGCTCTGATGACCTGCCTTTTGAATGAAGCAGTTTATTTTACTAGAAATATACATGAGAAAATGTAGTCTTAATATAGCATATCAAAAATAACAGCAGTAAGTACTAATAGCCAAACTCAAGTTAGGTTCAGTAAATAGCACTTAGGCCAAGGGAAGTTAAATGAAATATCTTGTGCTATTATCCTAAAGCTCCCCATATTCCACTTATTAATTTACACACACTTTCACATAAATAGATGTAGGATACAATCACCTTCTAAGCCTCTCTGTTTATTGGCTCTGATTTAATAAAGTTAAACTGTGTACCACCTGAGCCAATTTTGAAATTCACAAAGTTCAGTCTTCAAAGCACAGCTAGAAAGCAACCCTCACCTACTTTGTTGCAGCACACACCAGTCAAGTCCTCTGAGGACAATATAAGGTTATAAAAATTAAAATGCATATGCAAAATTAGTTAGATATATCTCTGCAAACTAAAACAAGCAATTTGCAAACTATTTTCTTTAATTCTCAAACTTTCAATAGTACCTACTTCTGCTTACAACAAAAAGAACCAACCCAGTGCCTTTTAGAATCTTGATTTTTATATTTTGCCTACAAGGAGTTTACCTGTGGTGAATTTTTGTACCTACTCCTCCCAGAGAAAAAGATAAGATTGTCTGCACAATGACTGCCATTCCTTTCCACAATAGATAATTTTTTCATTTCACACATCAGTTACAATTTATGGTAGCAATTCCAAAATGTCATCTCATTTCATTTACCATCAGATTAGCCACCTTAAAGACAGAGGTTGGATGCTTTGGAATAAAGTCTTATGACTAATATGTTTTATAAATTAATGCCAAGCAGTGAGCAACAAGGGAATGGGTATATTTAGGGTAAGAGTGAATTTGTTTTATCTTGAAATCCAGGGGCAGGGGAAAAATATTAATGCTGATTTTTAGGTTTTGGATGCTGCATACTTTGCATCAATCACAAATACTTCTTTTTTGAAAAAGTCAGTAGCTTTAATGCTGATTCCATCTAATTTCCCCTTTTTATTTCTCCTCCACCTCAGTGTTTTACTTTTTATTTTATACAAATCAGCATATCATTTCTTGATAGAATAGCTCCCAGATCATCATATCAATTCCTTTCTACCCACATATTTCAAGTTACATTTAACAGCTAGGAAACTCCTTCAGGCCAACAGTAGCTTGCCTGATGAATGAACAGACAGAGCTTTAGACAAAAGTGCTACAATTGATTATTTTTCATTTAAATATATTTTGTACTTCATCATACATCTTCGCTTAGACAAATAACCTGTCTATTCAAGAAACTACAAGAACAGATTATTTTAATGCATTCCAATGTATTGATTAAATTGAACAAGCAAATGATTTTGCCATTAGGCTTCTGCATATTTTAAAAGTAAAAAGGTTTATAGTGACTTACAGTTTTAACACAAATTCATTATATATATACAGTCAATTGTGGAAGAGGTGATGCTCCTGATCTGATGGGACCACACTCACTTCAGGATCACAGCTTGGAATGGTGCTGGCCATGGTTCTGGATGCCCAGAAAAAGCACATTTTTCCAGCTTTGACTGTTAACTGCAGCAGTAGCAGCACCCTCTTTGGGGGAAGGTATTTTGATGTGATGAAAAAACTCTTTTTAATCCATTTTTGATATCCTAAGTCCAACTTGATCTCTGGTTGCCTCTTCCTAGGAATGCTGCCTTGACAGCATTAAGAACCATGAAACATGAGCAGTCCTTTAAAGACTAGTCTTTCATGATATATCAAATCAGTTAAAATTAATTTTGATGTAAGATTTTTGTATAAATCATTTCTCATCTCTTTATATCCAAAAATAAAACATTTGCAGAAGCTGAAACATCTCTCTTATAGACAACATAATCATGTTAACCTTTCTCTGTTCCAAAGAGAAATGTCTAAAAGATATTTCATCACAGCATGGAAGCTATGGGAATACAGCATTAAATGAGGTCAGTGAAGACTAAGTTTGAGCTGTTATTTTTCATGAACTAGATAATTTAAGCCTTTCCATGTCATTGCAGTGTGAGTAAGATGTAGAGCTTGACATATTTCCTATGGATAATGTTTAGAACTACATGTGTGGAATTGTTTCATTTTTTTAATATGTTACATTAAAATGCCTGCACATGTACAGAGTAAGACCTTCTCCCACTGAAACCTGAAACTGTTAGGTTGAAGCAAAACATGAGCATGCCAAATTTACCCAATGTGTTCTGCTAGTAAGCAGAGGATTTAGTTTGAACTTGCCTTTCTGGGTCAATGAACGCTGGCTGAGATGCAGTCATGACATATCCAACTGCAGAGATGAAGGTGGAAGATGAATAGGGGTAGCTTCTGACAGCTGTTTCCCAGCACAACACAACTGTTAGCTCCACAGGGATCATTCCTTGTTACAGTAAAGGTAGAAAAGTCTAGCCAATTGCAGGTAAGAACAGAGTTAATGTGGAGGGGTTGGGAGCAGTAAATAACTGAGGCAAAATGTGTTCTCTTAAAAAATAAAATATGTTTAAATAGATGCTTTGATTTATGTCAACAGCTGAATTAATTCATTTTGATGAAAATTGATCACAGTTTTTCCCCTATCTATGCTGTCTTCTCAGAATCATAGAACTGTAGCGTTGGAAGGGATCCACCAGAGACATTTAGTTCAACCCCCTGCAATGCAGGAATCTCAAATAAAGCAGACATGACAGGTGACCACCCAAGTTCTGCTTAAAACCTCAATGAAGGAGAGTCCACCACCTCCTTAAGGAGTCTGTTACACTGTTGATCAGCTATAATTGTTGAAAGTTCTTCCTGATGTTTAGTCAGAATCTCCTTTTTTGTAACTTAAAGCCATTGGTTCAGGTTCTAGTCGCTAGAGCAGGAGAAAACAATCTTGCTCCATCTTCCTTGTGACAGCCTTTTGGATATTTGAAGAAGGATGTCATATCTCCTCTAAGACTCCTCTTTATCAGTCTGTACATACCCAATACCCTCAACAATTCCTCATAAGGCTTGGTTTCCAGACTCTTGATCATCCTGGTCACCATCCTCTGCATACACTCCAGCTTCTCAATATCCTTCTTAAATTGCAGCACCCAGAACTGGACACAGTACTACAGGTGTGGTCTGACCAAGGCAGAATAGAGTGGTACTATGACTTTCCTTAATCCAGACACTATACTTCTGTTGATGCAGCCTAGAATAGCACTAGATTTTTTGCTGCTGCATCACACTATTGACTCACATTAAGCTTGTGGTCTACTAAGACCCCCTAGGGCGTTTTTGCATGTACTGCGGGCAAACAAGGTGTCCCCCATCTTATATTTTTGCAGCTGGTTAGCTCTGCCGAAGTGAGAACCTTACACTTGTAAGGTAACAAGCTACAGTTCTCAGGATTCTCTATTACCCTTGAAGTGGCATAAAAGTGCTTTCAATGTATGGCATGGATGCGCCTCTTGTCTCTTGAGCACAGCTTAGATGAACAGAAGACTCTCTTGTAGTCTTTTCTGTCCAGGAGGTTAGGTAAGGTTAGTCCAGGACCTGAGGATACAATGCTGTCTTGCAGTTTAATGGCCTATGAGATGGGGCAACTGTTCTCAGATCTAAAGGTTCCCAGTTTGCCTCCTCAACATCACCTAATAGATAGTAGTCATCTCTCCTCCTCCCTCAGTTCTTGCTCAGTTAAGGGTGGTGTGAGCCCAGGGACTTCCCTGCTACTAGGATTTATGTGTACATCACCACCCTCTGGCCACAAGCTCTAGCAAGTGTAAGGAGGATGTCATGTGAATTGCTCGCAAGCCAGAGAAAGAGATATGATTGCTAAAAATCATTATGGGAAGTTCAAACAGCGCCAACTTTTGCTCTGCATTTTTTTAAACCCCCCTCTCCCAATTGCAGATCCAGCAGTCAAAATATTAGGGGAATTGGAGGATCAGCAAAAACTCCTTAGGGAACATATATGGCCCCTCAGGCCACGAGTTAGGCACCACCTGCTATGAAGGTACTGTAAACTTGAATCCCAAGAATCAAATTATGGCGGGTGTGCCACAAATCAGAAAACCAAGGGCAAGCTCTGCCTGTATATTAAGTGATTTGAACAGAACTAGTGAAAGAAGTATGAAGGTGGTTTTTAAAAAGCTAAGCACACTTTTCCTCTTCCTTGTTCCCATACCTATTTCAGTTTAGCTGTTATGAGAACAGATAAACTGGCTTAAACACTCTTGCATGCAAACCATCCTTGTATAAAACCAGTGTCCACAAACAAGTCGCTGCTGGTTGTGGTCCTGCATGCATCAAGGGTGCTGGGAAGGAAAGAATACCTACATCCAAAACTCTGGGTCTGCTTTTCACAGAGAAGAATGAAGTAATTTTCCACACTGAAACCATTCTTGTTTCCAGTCTTTTGCACTGCATCTTAAAAGTATGTTTCCGAATACATAAAATGGGTGTGAACTTTAAAAGCCATAATCTCAATTTCAATAGCTGAAAGCTCTGCAAAAGCAATAATAGCTGAATTATCTTGAAAATGCAATACATATTCATGATTAAAATGCTGATGAGAGAAGTTTTAGAGATAAAGGCATTTAGAGACAAATGTTTAGAGATTAAACATTGCAGAAGAACTGGCTTTAAAAACAGTCAGTTGGCTGCTTCATCTCTGATGCCCAAAAATTTCGTATCTGTACCCATTTACAGCTGTGGCTTTAGCAGGCACTGACACTGATTAAGTAGTAGCCTTGACACTGATTAAAGATTATACTTTATCTTTCTAATCTGGAGTCCCATTAATAAAGTTCACACAGCCAGGACATATTACTCCATTCAAAATCTTCCTGAAAGATAAACTATCTCAAATTCCAGTCTCCTGTAAGTTACTGTTATTGTGGCAGCCCCTGTGAAACTTTCCTGAGGCCATGCTGAAGATGATTGATCAGCTCATCCTGATCTCTCCTCCAAAAGTGACTGCTGCTTGAGAACCTTGTGTCATAGCTCAGTGCAAAAATTCATTTTGATATCATTACAAAATAGTCTCTAAAACAATGTCATGTCTTTCCGATTTTCTAGCTTTATCAGATCTGGACCATTGATTTTGCTTGCACAAGTTACTTGTTAGCATCTAAATAAAGACTGGGTTGTTGTTTTTATTTTGATTATGTATTT